>NW_023270433.1:29016558-29223992 GCF_011800145.1 Mirounga leonina | reverse complement strand
CAGAGGGTGCAGAATGGTTTGGAGGAAAGAAAGGAAAGCTACAGAGGCTATTCAAGAGTATTGCTGGGAGGAGCTAATGTCTTATGAAAAGAAGGATGAAGAAGGAAATATACTAAGGAAGGCAACAGAATCAGATGCGAAGAAAAGAGAGAGGTCCAAGACAGCCTGTGAATTCTTGTTAGAGGTGAGAGGGGACACCACCTTAGGGTATCTTTAAATATTTTGAATTTAAGGTGAGAATGAGAGATATGACTGGGAATTCCAGTTAGAAATTCCTGGTATTGCCATAGGCAAGGAAACAAATTCAGCAGTCTACACCTTGGGAAATACCCCTGTGTCGGAGTATGCTAGATCTGGTTATTTCCTCACTATTTATACCTTCTTTTGAAAATGTGCCCACTGACAAATGTTATAATGGCTACTACCTCGGGATAGTCCATTTATTCATTTATTCAACAAATATTTATTGCTATACTCATTCCTACCTCAGGGGTTTTGTACTTTGTTTTCTCTGCTTGTAATGCTCTTCCCTTAGAAATTTGCATGATTCACTTCTTACTTCATTCTCTGCTTAGGTGTCACCTCTTCAGACAGGCCTTCGTGACTAACCACGGTCATTCTCTAATCCTTGACCCTGCTTTATTTTTCTCCATTGCACTAGCCTCTACTTAAAACTATTATATTTATGTTTGCATATCTTATTGTCTATCTCCCCCACTGGAATATAAATTCTTTGAGAGCAGGAGTTTTGCTATGTTATTTACTGCTGTATTCTAAGGCTTCTATTGAACACTGAAATCTGGCCATTGCTGATTGGATTAACGGAGGACATAGAACAGGAGATGGAGGGGGAAGCAATCCATGTAGTTTGAGCTCATTAGATGTCTGCAGAATGTGAGCTAAGAGATATAAAACCCACAGATGATTAGAGGTGAAAGTCCTACCAAGTTCCGGCTATGTCCTGTCATGGTAAATCAGAACCCCATCCATGTAGAAGTTATGGCAGGGGAGAGGAAGAAGCTCCAGAGAGAAGGATGGAGCAGATGGGAAGTGAGGAGCCCAGAGAAGAGCTTCTGGGCCCCAGAGGAAGGGAAGGGAGTAGCTGCCCCTGCACTTTCCAGCAGTGCGGGCTGTCTGTGCCTCCTGCCAACTCAGCTCCTGGTCAGGTTCCTATAGTTTCCAGCACAAACCCCTCACTTTTGAGTTCCTTGCAGTGAGTCTCTTTTCCTTACAACTGCATGCCCTCCGACAGCAATAGAAATACCCAACAGAACTTTCAGTGAAGACAGAAAATGTTGTATACCTGTGATGTCAAATACCGTAGCCACTATCCACATGAGGCCACTGAGCACTTAGAGCACCTGGGACACTGACTTTTAGATTTTACATCATTTCAATTAAACTTCAGTATTCATACAGGGCTGGCAGCTACCATACTGGACAGCACAGCTCTATGATTATTACCACAAGGGGTCAAAGACAAGAAGCACAATCAGTAAAAAAAACAATGAAAGAATCAGGGCGCCTGGGTGGCTCAGTCGTTAAGCGTCTGCCTTCGGCTCAGGTCATGATCTTGGAGTCCTGGGATCGAGCCCCATATCGGGCTCCCTGCTCCGCGGGAAGTCTGCTTCTCTCTCTCCCACTCCCCCTGCTTGTGTTCCTCCTCTCGCTGTACCTCTCTCTGTCAAATAAAATCTTTAAAAAAACAAAACAAAGCAATGAAAGAGCCAAAAAAAGGAAAACCATGATGGTGCGTCCTAGAACTCAAGGAGAGGGTGCTAAACAGCACCAAAAATGACAAGAATATTAAGGAGGACGAGTCTGGTAAAGTCCCATTAGTTAACGTGTTACTGATTTTTTCGTGGGAAATACCTGGATTCAAACAACAGGAGTTAAACGAATGAAACAATCTATTCAAAGCCAAATTTTCTACCCATTAAAATAATGAAAAAAATATGACATGGGAAGATATTTATAATATGCAAGCTAAAAATCATAAAATAGCATGGTTCCCAATTTTATAATATATACACATGTCTAGATCTCTGGGTTTTGGGTTTATGGGTGATTTTTATTTTATTCTTTGGCATTTTTTAATTATTGGAATTATCCACAAAGAGCATACATTTTTAATAATTAGAAATAAAGGAGCAAAGGATACGCTTAACACAATAAAATGGCTACATCTTCTCAAGTTGCATTATAAACCAAAGTGAGAGTAAACACTACAATAATTAGCCATTCTGCCTTGCTGAAGTTAGTAAGAGTCATTCACATTTGCTTCCCCTCCCTTCCAGACATACACTTTCAGATATCTTTAAGGTTTATAACTGCAATTATAGATATGGTGGCCAAACAGCAGATTGTTGGGTCTTCTTGGAAGGCAGAAGAAGGTCTTTTCTGTGATGGATTAACCTAAATTTCCCACAGTTAAAAGACTGGGACAAGGACTGAAAGCTGTTTGAAATCCTTTTCCTGCCTTGTCAGGCTGTATTTCTAGGATGCTTGAACATAAAGCTGTACTTTAGGGACCACTAGATGGCTCTCTGTGCCTGTGACCAGGTGAAGGCACACTGGATTAACTCAGGCATGGGTTTATCATTCATTTTCAGATATACTCTGAACCATTTCCTTATGTGTGTAACACAGTATGTGAGGTGACTCAAATTAATTCCTTGTATAGCATCAAAACAAGAACAGTTCTCCATCTGAACCTATTAAATTCACAATATACAGAAGCAAATTCTTTACTTAATGGAATCCCTGTTTAAGTACCTCTGGTTGGGACCGAACAAATAGAATTCTGCAATCTGCCAGGTTGTGATTCTGTTAGATGAAGACATGCTGAGCATCTCACTTTGCTTATGGAAATTAAAAAAAAAATTATTTTTAATCTGGAGAGTATTAACCCAACTTTTGTTTGGCTTGGCTTTGAGTTGAGGCTTTCAATACAAAAAACACCAATAGTCTGTACGTAGGTTTTGCAGCCATCAAAGTGCTTGATGCTGAAAGTTCTGCTAATGACCACCCCTAACTGAGAAGAGAGTAGTGACAACACATTTCCAAGCCATTCTTAGGAATGGTACTGAAAGATGCAGACTGAGCCATTGTTTGGAACTATACAGACTCAGCCACTTGCAGAATGTTGAAAATATAAAGCTAGATTGCAAATACAAAGGAAAATACCACTTTTAAATATAGAAATAGCATCAGCTCAGAGTTGCCAAGTTTCAAAAAGCCTGTCAATTCTGAGTTTTTAGGACAAAAAAAAAAAAAAAAGGTTTTTCTCTCTCCTGTCCTTTGATGTCAATACCTAGTTGGACTGACAGTAGGGCTTTCTTTAATTATACCCAATGGTTTCTAAAAATTTTAAATGGTTTCCAAAAATTTTAAACCATTGGCCTTGAGAGAATAAAATATATCAAAATGTTACTCAAGGTTATCTGTGGACACCCTTAAGGAGTAGTGCATATATATGCATTACTTTTATAATCAAAACAGCAATAGGCATGTAAAAAGTCCCTCAAAGTTGTATGTATCAAACAGTTTTGATATAGCCAGCATTCAATAAAACACAGTCTGCCTTATGGGTATCCATTTTCTGTAAACCTCAGTATATAATAGTGCTACTGTCTCTAAACTTTTGAGCTAACATATGCCACAAGTCAGTTATATTAGTACAGATAAAGTCTGTATGAAACAGGGGAAACTTCTGAACCTTCAATCCATGTCAAATTAGACTCTCCCCTCTCTAACAACCTCATTTCCCCCAAGAAGTCTAAACTATCAACTGGCTCATGGTTCTACTGTTCCTTAAGTTTAATTCCTGGGAGACTCCTATGAGAAATTAGGGTAGTAGATAAGGCAAGAATTATGAGTTCCTCACACCAACGAACAGAAATAGAACATTATTTTTACCTCTGATGTAACTGATCTAAAAAGCCAATCATTCAGAACCAATACAAAGGAGCAACTAGTTGAAACTGGACCTCAAAGTTCACTTTTTTGCTACCCAATTTTATATACACCTAAGCTGAGGGTGCATTTCAGTGAAATGGAACTCTAAGTGGGGTTTCAAAACAGCAGTTTTCTTTGTTTTTCTTAGGTTGGTCCAAGGGAACTGGATCTCCTAAGCTTGAATATCCTGTGCATCTTGAAAATGCATATAGAGGGGTGCCTGGTTGGCTCAGTCAGTTGAGTGTCAGACTCTTTGTTTCCACTCAGATCATGATCTCAGGGGTCATAAGATGGAACCCCAGGGCCAGCTCCATGCTCAGCAGGAGTCTGCTTGAGATTCTCTCCTTCTCCCTCTGCCCCCCCCCCCACTCATGCCCTTCCTTTCTCTCGCTCTCCCTCTGGAATAAATAAATAAATCTTAAAAAAAAAAATGCATATAGAAACACTCTGGAGAGCGACCCAGAATATTTGAGTTCTTATTCTTATAATTTTAGTTTTTATTAATCTTACCATGTCAACACTTTATATCAAAAGAATGATCATTATCATAAGAACACACAGTGCTCTAGATGCTGTGCTTAGAACTTTGCATACATGGTGTCATCCTCATCACAACTTTAGGAGATAGTCATATTTTATGATCAAGAAATTGAGGCATAATTCGCAAGGTAAGATGTCTAGAAAGTTGTAAAGCTAAGAGTCAAACATAAGTCTGCTTCTCAAAAGCCTCTTCTCTTAACTCCAACTTTGTATTTCTTTCATTTATGTTCCTATTGTCTCATTTGCAAAATAAAGGTAATAAATACTATTTGTCTTGCTCACCTCACAAAGTAATTGTGAGGATAAAATGAAAAATAGATATGAAAGGACTCTGATAAATCTAAGCATACTCTACAACTTATTTTTTCCTAAAATCTATATTTTCATATTGAAGTATCAAAAGCATTGGTGAGGAAATATACAGGTAACTTATCTTTTTTCTCTTAATATTTTTAATCATGTAGGTAATACACACTTACTTTGTTTAAATAAAAGCATGGATAGGGAAAAAATGGACTTCTATTATAATTTTTATAAATAAAATTCTAGACTTCATAGTTTCCAGGACCAAGGTCATACTTTATATAAATTATATAAATTTCTTTCTGTCTCTGTGTCAATATATTTTCCTTTGAATGGGTATGTGGAACTCCATTGTAAAGATATATCATGATTCATTTAAGTCAATTCCCATTATTGGTTATTTAGTATGAAATATGCTTTTAACAATCAAACCTGACGTAGATATCTCTCTCTTTTATCCTCTTTTCTGAGTTAATTCAAAAGCAGTGATGGATCCAGTCTGTTCTTGGATTGTAGGCTAACAAATACACTGAATTTAGAAGGAGCTATAAGTCTGTCTTCTTGGTGACTTCTCTTTTCCTAGAATGCATGGCTCCTCTAGCACTCTATATGTTGTATGCATTGTTTTCTACCTCACAGGACTGTTAGGAGGATTCTGTGAGCACATTTGTGAAGAAGACTTGCAAAGTATAAATGCCATAAAAATATATATGATTGAGTTTTTTCCTAAATCTATGACTCAAATGAAAAACAATGGGGCATAATTCAGCCTGACTGAAAAAAGAAGTCATTCTGCTTAATTCTTTACCACTTGAATCCTTAAAGGCTCATCTCTACCAGTAGACCATCCCTGGCCAGCCAGATACTAGCCTTTCAGGGTGAGTATTTACTCCAACCGACACAACGAGTCCAGGTCTGTATGATCAGCTTGCTCCCTCAATGCAGGAGATCACAGTGTCCCCTGAAAGTGACTGAATCTTACATGTTCGGAAGGAGAACTGAAAATCTGGCTGAGGTGTTAGGTTGGCTTAAGGGAAGGGATGGGGCGAGAGCGGGGACAGGGAGCTAGCTTACTCCTAGTTCACCTTTTTCCCATTGCTCTTTTCTCCCACTATCCCATAAAGAAAAGATCTGAGAAAGACAAATGAGTGCCTTAAAGATTTCCGTTAGTTTGTTATTCATGCATTCACTCAAAAAGCAATGTGGCAGACGCCAAGATGTTTTTTTCCTTCTTGCCTAGTTTTATAGATTCAGCATCACATTTCCGGTGTTGTACACTTCCTCTACTTTTCTGTGTATGTGAGTGGCAGTAGCTAGAGTTGGCAGGACAAGAGACAACGAGACTTTCATCTCTGAATTTACTGATGTCACCAAAATGAACAATACCTTGCTATGAGAGCCCCCCCATGGTTGTCTAGGGCACTGGTACCCAAAGTACCTGGTTTGCAAACTCTTATCTGTCCATGATGAGATAAGGAGCTTGTGCCAGAATGAACCAACGAGAAAAACTTGCTGTGAAAATAGTATCAGATGAGCCAGTGTGCTTAGTGATATAGTGGGTGGAGGCCATACTCTCATGAACAATCTATTATTGTTAAGTTCACTTATAGGAAAAACTTACAACCGATGTGAGAAACCAACATTTCTGAAAAACCGCGGGCATCTTATTGAGGCTTCGATGGCCAAACCTAAGTCTCTAGAAACTGTGTTAGATGGTCATAGGTGAAAATTTGCCATCGGCATAGAAATAGTACCTGCGGCACATCTTCTATTTTGGGGCAAGTGCACAATGTACTTAGAAGTCTAGTTCTTTTTTTTTTTTTTTCCCTTTTCTGTGAGAGAGCTAAACCTACTTTTTTTTTTTTCTAAAGAGAAAGAAAATGAGGGATAGAGAGTAAGGTGGAGGATGAAGACATGTTACACTGTGAATCACATGCCAATTTGATTGGTAACTACTAATGAGAATTAGTGGAAAATTAGGACTTGGATGATTCTTATCAGACCAACACTTCTCTACCAGTTGTTTGGCTGACACCATAAGTTTTCCGAAAGTACTCTGTTTTCTTATCTGATTCACAAATACAAATCTGTCAGATTGGTAAGTACCTTCTTTTGACTGATAAGCATAGATGTTCAGAGACAGAGGCACTTGCCCAAGATTACATGGGCAGTGAGAGGCAGAGGAAGGCTGAGAGTCTTTTCACTGTTATTTAATGTACCTTCCATTATATTGTGCCATTTTAACCAACATGATTGGCATTTGACTGGAGGTATTCATGAAATAAAGTCTAATGGCACAAAATCCATGGTGGATTCTGCAACACCAAAAGATAAAACATTAAGGAATTAAACAATGAAACTGGTCTTCAGATGATGCAGATACTTAGTTCAGTTGATTCAATCATAAATTAACTCCAAGACAGAATAGTCAAAGAAGGTCAAGACCAAATATCCTCTATGACTAGACTGTGGCAGGCACAAGAAAAGCGGGTGAGACAGATTAATTGCCCAGTGAATGTATCTGCTAACCTTTTCTGATCTATTTATCTGGAAAAAAATTTAAGTATTGTAAAAAAAAAAACCAAAAATCCCCAAATTAAAAATAAAAACTTCCAAATTAATCCCAAGTCTCTGTACCTCAAAAGGAGTCTGTAAAAGATCACTTCTAAGAAAAGTTTTGTATCACTTGACATTTAATTTGAAATCATTTATCTTCAAGTCAGCAACAATTAGCTGCTACTATCAGCCATTCATCATGAATTACAGAAGAGTGTTTTTCCCCCGGAGGACAGAAAGCAGTGCTTTGCATGGAGCAAGTCAAGGAAAACCAATATAGTTGAGAGCAGATCTTTTAAAAATAAATGTCCTTTACTCATCCCCTAATGACACACCTGATATATAAAGTAGTCCCCCCCTTATCCGTGGGGGATACATTCCAAGACCCCCCGTGAATGCCTGAAACCATAGTAATAGTACCTATACTATAAATACTGTGTTTTTTTTCCTATACATACCTACCTACGATAAAGCTTAATTTATAAATTAGGCACAGTAAGAGATTAACAATAACAAAATAAAACATAACCATATACTGTAACAAAAATTATGTGACTATGGTCTCTCTCTCAAAGTATCTTATTGTATTGCACTCACCTTCCTCTTGTGATGAGATGAGACCATGTCTATGCGATAAGATGAACTGAGGAAGAAGACGTAGGCATGGGGCGGGGCGGGAAGCTACTCTGACCTTTTGACGTTATGTCAGGGGAGGAGAAATCACCTGCTTCCCGACAGCGGACCGCGACTGACGGTGGGAAGCAAAACCTTGGCTAAAGCGCACTACCGCCACCCCCAACTTTCTGAAACTCCGCATTATGCCACTTTGCTTTCATAAAAGTGAAAATCCCCTTCTGAATTTTTTCCATCGGGGAAAACAGGTGCTAAGGTAGGTCTTTCCTCAAAGTGAAGTGGCATTACGCGAACTGATCGAAAGCGGGGAATACTCTTCACTTTATGCCACTTTGGCTTACAGAAGGTTTCAGAGGAATGCTTTACTTTCAGATAGTGGGGGAAATCTGTACCTTAGTGGTATTACTGTTCTGGTCCCTGTATCATACAGAAGTGGCACTGTGCTAGCCAAACTAATAAATAGGCTTCGGTACTTAGCACTGTGTTGTCAGAGAAAAGGGACCATCTAAAACACTTTTATTTCCATGGGAATATATGGCTCATGAGACAGGCAAACTGTGGTTGGTATGTTCAATTGGAGTTGAAAATAGTAATACAGTCACTTTTTGTTTTTTATTTATTTTTTAAAAATTTATTTATTTGAGAGAGAGAGAGAGTGTGTATGCATGCATGAGCAAGGGGAGGGGTAGAGGGAGAGGGAGGAGAGAAGCAGACTCCCTGCTGAGCGGGGAGCCCCCGTGGGGCTCAACCTCAGGACCCTTAGATCAAGACCTGAGCTGGAATCAAGAGTCAGCTGTTCAACCAACTGTGCCAACCTGGGGCCCTGAGTCAGTTTTTGGTTGCATGGGTTTGGATCTAAGCCAATTATCTTACTCCATTAACTCTGCCTAATGGAGCCACTATGGAATTAACATGAGATATACATTTTAGAAAGAAACCTGTATCTGTCACTGAGCAGGCAAATTTCAAGGAGTTAACCTTGGAGAAACTATACCAAAACCCTAGAAGAAAAGGTGGTCTGGAATGGAAGAGAAAGAACAATTTTAGGAACTTACTATAACTTAAATGTATCTGGATCCATTTGCAGAATTATTACTTGAAGGTCATGGGAATACAATTTAGAACTAAGAAATTATCATTTTAATAAAATGAGTTAGCCTCAAGTGGAGGTTTGAGTGTGTAGCAAAGTCAGAATTTTTTAGATGGAAACGTGCTTTAATCCTATCCTATGTAGTAATGTTGTATGAAGCTTTTATTATGTAGTGATAATACATATGGTTTCTAAAAGTGGGTAGTTTATTATCTTACTGATAATGGATTTCCCTGCTTGAAGAAAGTTGGTTCCTTACAAGCTGATCATCTTATGTGTTTGTTTCCAATAAATAGTGAAATAAAACTATAATGCTTTCCTCAGGGTTTTGATCATTTCAGTGCTCTCTCTCTCCTTTCATGAGCTGTGGCAGAATACTATCAAAACCACTATTTATTAATTAAAGGTTTCATATGCAGGAAATCAACAGCCCAGAAGAAACTGAGAGAAAACACTGTTGTCACTACTGCTCCAAGCAATTTTGATTTGTCTGAATAAGAGACACAATTTTATTTTACTTGGTTGTGTGGACAAGTCCTCTTTCTTCTAGAATCCTTTATTCAGGCACTGGCCCAATCAATGTATTAGGTCACTGGGCAGTAGAATCCAAGGAGAACAGTGGCTCAATTAAGTCAATTTTATTTAATGTATAAAATGACTCTGACATTCTTCTATATTTTGAAAGTTGTTCTTTTTTTTTTTTTTTAATCATATCAGTGTATGGGAGAAAGGTCTACTTTTTAGCAGAAGCAAGGGAAAGATCAGTTATTATTTTTGCTGAAAGCAGATTATGGTCATATCCTAAAATTACATATTAGGTGACTTGGCACTGAGTTGGACATTCTTAATACAGAACATTATAGAATGACATTTAAATGATATACTAAAAGTAAGACAAGTTAGATATGTTTGAATTTAAAATACAAAGATAAATGAGAGAACATGTCAGTTGGGCAAACGAGATCTGAGTTAATATAATAATCTCCCCCTTTCAAGATGTGGGCCATGAAAATAACAGTGACAACAGTGATTTAAAATACATTTCTGAATTGAAGTACAGAAGAAACTGTGCTTGGCGGAGTGTTCATTTTATTGTCAGCTTGTAAGGGTTGTCCCTGGAAGACTGTTCCCACAGTGGTCCTAAAGCTGTGAAGTTGTCTGATTCTAGACGCTGCTTCATGGTTTCCCTAGTCCCCTTGTTGTAATGTGCTGGATGATGCACAAATCCAGCATGGAGCACAATTTCCTTTCTAACTAAGGAACACTAATTTGGGGGAAATTCTTGCTATTTAAGATCTGTCAAACAATCTACAAATGGAAAGGAGTCTGGAGACTGTGAACACTATTGGCAACTTATGAAGTATTAGGTAATAAAGAAGCAATGATGAGAAGCACGTGATGCTGACTCTTGCATTTCGTTCAATCTGATTCTGCATATATATTAATAATGATGCACCCTATGGATGCAATTTCATGTTTATAACACTTTGGCCATTGGCAGCATTGTGCACCTGTGTTTTCCCTGCCTTCCCATCTGCTGCCTACAGTCATTCAGATTCAGGTGACGGAAATGTCTTAGATAAAAGTTAATTAGCCTGCACTCTGCAGATCAAATCTCTATAGTTCAGCATTAAATAGCAATCTTCTGGGCAACTGCTGAAAGTAGCGGGTGCCCAGTCTTCCTAAGATTAAAAATGTAAGATTCATTTTTCTAGAAAAAGAAATCTTTAGTACTCTCTTGATATTTTATGCATAGATTCTATCAAACTTTTCACTTGTATTTGGCCTTACTCATTTTAGCTTTTATCTCTGTATATATATCAAAAGTGGAAGAAAAGAGATTAGAAATTTTTTTTTTCCAGCTAAAGGGATAGTGAAATGATATGTAGAGTTAGAAATTCTGCAGTGTCTGGACTCTTTTATTAGTACACTGACCAAAACTTTCCTTAGTTCCTCAATCTTTAACATGGGGCCAACACCGATTACCTATTTGTTTCATAAATACTTTGTGCAAGGCTTAATGAAGCTTGATATTTTGATAAAAATAATGCACAAAAGGCAGCAAACTCCTATTGCTGAAATAGGAGTTTGCTGCCTTTCCCGCCCTCTCTTTAAATATTTATATTATTGTCAACAGTAAATTCACAAATAGCTCCTTTTATTAAAAATATGTTCAATTTTTTAACCTATAAGAAACGAAAGCATTAGATTCTTCTTTCTTTAGTCCTAGATCACTGAGACAGAAATGAGCTGAACACAGCAACTGCATACAGCCAGTCTCTGAGCCCACATGACACAGAAAGGTAGGGACCAAAAAACCAATCCCAGATGAGTCCTCCCATCGATTTTTACGCTACCAGATAATAATTCTAATGCATTTCAATGCCCAAGCGTAATTAACCGCCCTTCTTTACCTATTGCTTCCGTACTCGTTGCAGATTTCCTATTTACTCATAGGAATTCAGAGGGCTGTTTCCTTCCGTACACCACCGCCCAAGCCTCAGGCACACCTTCTAAAGAAGTCAGAGCAGATGCAGCTCTTGGCGCCACATGCTTAGTTCCTCTTGGGAGTGAAAGACTAGCATTCTCAGGGATCTTCCATCGCTACCATCGCCCTCACCCGCAATCGTCTTTAGAAAATCCATTGCTCTCCACGCTCCTGAACTTTGACTTCTACTTCCCTCTGGCATTCACTAGGTTTCCCCAGCTGGTCAAAACAGGAGTATTTTTTACGCTTATTTCCCCCACTTCCTTTCTTCCATCTGCTACCCCTACCTCTTATTTTATTTCCATCCGCACTTACACTGTCTTATTTTACTTTTACTGAACTTCTTCAACCAACCATCTATGGATATGGTCCGATCCTTAAACAATATCAAAGTTGTAAAGCCCCAAGTCCCTCCGGACTTCACCCTTCCCCTTTCTCCCCTCCTCCCCTCCATAAGGTCCCGGCCCCCAAGTGGCGCCCCACTCCTCTCACCTGACTCTCCCGCGGAAACTCGTGGCGCACGATGCTGATCACTGGAATGTGCAGGACAGAGCTAACCAAGTCGAGCTCCATCATCTCGCCCTGGCTCTGGGGGAAGGCGAGCAGCGCCGACACCCCTTGCACCACCACGGTGTGGCACACGCTCTGCAGAAAGGAGAAAGGGTCACTGCTCCACGGCGAGCTTGGGGAGGAGAAGGGCAAGAGCGGCAGATCGCCCAGGCCCGCCTCGATGGCCATCACCACTTCCAAAGATAGGTTGTAGGGCAGCAGACCTTCCACGCGGTTCAGGTTGTCCACGGCGAAGAGGAGGGCGTCCCGAGGCCACAGGGTCTCGGCCCCCGCGCCCTCCCCGGGCTTCCGGGCGCGCGGCGGGCCCCGGCCATGCAGGGCGCTCCCCAACCGACGTGCGCCGGGCGAGGGCGCCGGGGGTCGCCAAGTCCTTGGCTCGGGCTCATCCCGCTGGGCGCCTGCCCGGCTGCGGTCCGGAGCGCGGCTGGGGGCGCGGGGGGCCGTGGTCCAGGGTTGCAAGTGCACCGCGCCCACCCTCACCGCGTGCCCGATGCGCTTGAGGATCTGGCAGGGCTGCGGGTGCGAGGAGGAGCCGGGCACCCCGGCCAGCACCAGAGCGCAGGGCGGCGGCAGCAGCAGACAGACCCTGCTCAGCAGCCACCACAAACTCAGTCTCCTCATTACTGAGATCCCCAGGGAGAAAGCGCGCCCCCTCCTGCGCCCGACTCACCCCCCTTGCAGCCGCTGCCTAAGGTCTCCGCCCCAGGTCCCGCGGGCAGCTCACTCTGAACGGCTAAGCGCCCCCAGGAGCCGAAGCGGTCTCCGGGCCATCCAGGTTGGAGCCTAGTGCGCCCAGGTCCCTCCGCCTCGCATCCTCTGCCCGCCCGGTCCCTGCGCGGAGCGCGGCAGGCGGGCGGGCCGTAGCCGGTCACCCGCGGCTTGGGCGCCCGTTCCCTGCCCGCCCCATCTGCAGGGCGGCTCGGGCACTGCGTCCGGCCCCGCGGGGAGGCTGGGCTGGGAAGCAGCCGGAGTTCCTAGGGGGGCAACGCGCTCACTTGGATTCTTTTCTTTTCCTTTTCTGCCCAGGCGAGACCCACTTATTTCCTTGGGGTCGCGCAGGAGAAGGCGTTCACGCCCCGAGTGCGAAAAAGAAGCCAAATCCTCCCTGCTCCACCGTCGGCCACCCTCTGGCGGGGCCCCCCGGCACTGGCTTCATCTTTCTTCCTGTCTCGCTACTTCCTCTCTTCCTTGCTTCGCTCCTCTTTCCGCCCTGTCGCCGCCGCCGCCGCCTGCTTCCTCGGCGGAGCGACGCGACTGGCCAGCAAAGGGTGGTTCTGCTCGGAGAGCAAAGTTCTCCCCGCCTCAGCCGGCGCCTCCCTGTTGCTGAGCCCTGGTGCCAGCCTGTCGCTTGGCTGCGCTAAACGCCCACTGATGGTGAGATTCCCGGGTGGCGCTTCCCGCGCCCCTGGAAAGTCCGCTCCCCGCAAAGGCGCCGGGTCTTGGTTTGCGAAATTCCGTGCGACGCAGGACTCTGAGCCGCGGAGAATTCCGAATTCGGAGTTGTGCCTGAGGATTCTGAATTCCAGCGGTTCACTGGGATAGGTTTTGAGAAGCTGTGACTTTAACGAGCTTCTCTTCGGTGTGTCGCTTTAAAGGTTTTTCTCGCTAAGGGCACCAAAGCCAGAATAATTTACACATGTAATCTCCTCAGCTTCCTTCTCTCGGGCACGGGGGCCTCTGCGGTTTTTAAGGATTCCCTATGTTTTTAGATTCTCAGAAGTAAAAAGTGAATTTGAAGCAATTATTTGATCAAGAAATTAAAGAGCTTCAAAATACTTTTGGAGTTTCAGGCACGATCAACAGCAGTGTCTAGTTTAGACCAAGAGTCCTCCAGACCACTGTTTCTAGTAAGTTCTTCCATTTGTATAGTAATGCAGTGAAGTCAGTGGCTTAGGATTTGGTCTCTTCCTCCAGGATCTGAATCTGAAATTAGAAGCACAATAGAGGGTTAAGGGCATGCAGTAGATTTATTTTATGCCACGGTATCCTTTAGAAGGAGATTAGGAGACACATCCTTGGGGTAAGGAAGACTGGGGAACTGCAGGTTCTGAATTTCAATACCACTTCAAGAGAACCATGACCTTGGCAATTTATTTCACCTGACCTTGCCTTGCTGTTTGGAGCTGCTAAATTGTTATGCAAATACAGCTAGCTTTTAGCTCTGGAGGGCTATTCTGATTCATGAGCTAAAGTTTCCATCATGCTTTAAATCCTTTAGCTCTCGCTAAATAAAATTCCCAAGAAGGTTGCGAAGTGAATGCTGTTTTCCTCAAAACAGACCTTTAAAGGCGTCTCAGAGTAAAACTTATCTGACAACCAAAATAACTCCTGCAAGCCTGGGGTGCCAGAAAAGAAAAGGAGTGAAAATCATAATAAAGGGTGAACCGCAAGGGAAGTGGTCCCTCCTGAGACCCTGGAGAGCATCCCATGTATGGATGCTGGAAATTCTTGCTTGCTTCAGAGGATTCTACTGATTGGGCACTGAATAAGAAAAGTATAGAATTTTGTGGTCCTTGCATTGCAGGAATACTGGGAATCTATTAATTGTGTAGTCAGAAGATGTGCTTCTTTGCGTGTGTGTGCGCATTGAGGAGTGTGACATTCCAGATGATGACCATGCCCTAGAGTGGTTATCTTAGTACTTGGCATTACATACATGTTCAAATCAGGTTCTCAAGAAAATAGATGGTGATGAAGAATAGATGGGTCTGGTGGTTAATTTGATCCTATGTTCTTTAGGCCTCTCAAGTCCATGACCCCTTGAGGGAACAGCTGAACTGCTTATTCACAGGAGAAAAGATGATTCCCAAGATTCTGAGGAACGTGCTCTACCAGCTCATGATAAAACCATAGCTAAATCTTGCAAATACTGAGTGTTCACAGTGACAAACAGCCCTTCCTTCCTGTGCTTCATTTTTTGTTTCTTTCCTGGGCTTTTTGAGGATGATGTACTGGCTCCCTTTTCCATTGTCTTTTGTTGCTTGGTTCTTTTTATCCATATCACTGTCACCTGAGTGTCTCTGAATGATTCTTTTCTCTCCTTTCCTCACATCTCCCTTTCTCTTTTCCCTTCCTTCTTCTCCTTTTTCATGCTTCAATGGTCATAATGTTGAGAGCTCTTTTAGATTCAGTCATCAATTCAACAACCATTTATTAAGTTCCTACTCTGTGCCAGGTATTGCTGCAGAACTGTCCTGGGGGTAGATGAATAAACTCCAGATCAGGGAAGTTGAGGGTTTTTCCCCCCACAAACCACATATTTAATGAGTGAGCAAAATGCTGACATTGAGCTTATATTCTAGTGGGAGAGATAGACAGTAAAGCATACGAAGAAGTAAATGTAGGAGATGTTAGTTGATGCTAAGAAGAAAAGTAGACCAGCAAAGAGGAAGCATTAGGAGGAGAGTGGGTTGTAATTTTAGAGAGCAGAGCCAGGGTAAACCCCTCTGAGAACATAACTTTTGAATAAAGAGTTAAAGGGAGGTGACGGGGTGATTCATATAAACATTCAAGCAAGAATTTCCAAGTGGAGGAAACAGCAAGTGCAAAGGCCCTGAGGCAGGGTGTTTCTGGCATGTCTGAGGAATAGTGAGGGGTCCAGGGGCACCTGGGTGGCTCAATCGGTTAAGCGTCTGCCTTTGGCTCAGGTCATGATCTCAGGGTCCTGCAATTGAGCCCATGTTGGGCTCTCTGCTCAGCAGCGAGTCTGCTTCTCCCTATCCCTCTCCCTCTGTGATCTCTCTCACTTTTACTCTCTCTCAAATAAATAGATAAAATCTTAAAAAATAATAGGCATCCAGAGTTGCTGGAGCAAAATGCTCTAGGTAAGAGTGGTGACAGGTCAGGCCAGAGAAGCAATGAGGAGGTGGCAGATAATGTAAGCCAATGAAGAATTTTGGCTTCTACTCTGAAGGGGGTGAGAAGGTATGGGGGCAGGTGTTAAGCAGAAGACCGACAGGACTTATGTTTTAACAGGACTACTCTAGCTAGCTGCTCTGTTGATAATAGATGAAAGGTAGGCAAGGGTAGGAGTCAGGAGACCAGATATAAGGCTGTTGGCAATAATCCATGTGAGAGAGGACATTACTGTCAAATCATAAACCATTTTATCAGATTAATGTTAATTATTCCCATTCTATAGGATAGGAAATTTTATTTGAGAAAAGTTGAGTTATTTGCACAAAGTCATTGCATAGTTAGTGAGTGGCAGCGTGGATTTGAGATTCTGAGTTCATCCCAGCTGCATTATTGGTAGCAAGAATCAGCCAAATTTCAACATTGGCTCACCCAGAGAAGATGAAGCTCTTTTTATTACCAGATTCTAAATGAGAACTACTGATCTAAGAACCCATGTTGGAGAGTCAAATAAACAAAAGCAAATCCAAATGCTCACAATTTAAAATGTGCTTTTGTGCACATCTGTGCTTTCTGGTACCAGCAACCGGTAAACCAAACGCTGAGATATTCTGGAGGTCGCCCAAGAGAGGCTGCAGTGAAGGATGCTGTGGGAGTCAGAAACCTGGATTCTATTTTCAGCACTGTTTCCCTATGGGTGCAACATTTAACCTCCTGAAACACAGATTTCTCCTTTGTACTGGGGTTGTGGTGACAGCTCCTGGCAGTTGTCTACCCGGCAGTGTGTGGACTCCTGTGAACCCTTTCAAGTTCCATGGGAGTGGGAGGCTTTTTTAGGCCTTTCAGTTCAGTCACATATTTCTAAAGGCTTGGGAAATTACCTTTTTTCTTTCTTTTTGCCTATACCCTGACAGATTTCAAGTTCTACCCATATTTAGCTTTGTTTTTGTAAGTGGACAATAATATTAAATGCCATGTTCCTATCTCCGGGTCAGACTTTTATGTGATATTAGCAATGTAGGTGGTGGTTGTTGTTGATCAATATTCAGATGAAAAATGTGCTCACCTCTAGCTAATAATTCCCTAAGCCCAAATTGTGCCCTCCTCACATCAACATCTTTGTCTCTATTGCCAGAGACCCTGTGTTTATGGGAATCCTCCTGGGTAAAAACAAGCAAACAAAACAAAGGAACAAACAAACAAACAAAAAGCAGAAACAGAATCATAAATACAGAGAACAAAGTGGTGGTTGCCACAAGGCAGGGGGCTGTTTGGGGGGATGGGCAAAATAGGTGAAGGGAATGAAGAGGCACAAGCTTCCAGTTATAAAATAAATTAAGTCACAGAGATGAAAAGTACAGCATAGGAAATATAGTCAATAATCCCATAATAACATTGTGTGGTGACAGATGGTAACTACACTTGTGGTGAACTTTGTGTAGTATATAGAATTGTGGAATCATCGTGTTGTGCTCCTGAAACTAATATAACATTGTGTATCAACTATACTTAAATAACAAAAATTTAAAAAAAATATGTAGAATTGGTAGAGAAGCGATGGTAGCAGAATTTGAAGAAGGAATGAATCACAGACAAATCAGGTCAGTTTTGAGGAGCAGACCCTAAGGTCCAATCTATCTAAAGCCTAATTATTCTTTTTTTGTTCCCCCTTTAAAAAAAAAGCCTATATTCACTTGATACCTTATAATACTGTTCTATATTCTACTCATTAGGCATTAATTTTGGCACTAGTCATTCTCTTCAAAAAATGCAAGTAACTTTCATGGTTATGGGATTATTAGGATAAATTATTTAACCCTGATTATTGTAAAATTAATATCCTGTTGGGAATTTTTTTTTGATGGGGGGAAGGAGTTCATTTTGCATTACAAGGGGATTTAGGGACATAAGAAAGGACTAAGTAGGATTTCACTGAAGGAGTTTTAGGCAACCCGAGGGACTGGAATAAGAGAAAAGGAGCATCAGGAGTTAGGAAAATGGGGCAAAGAAAGGGAAGCAAAAAATTAGTCTGTCTTTTCTATTTCAAATAGTGCTCAGTCTTTGTCGTGACACTGGAAAATATAAAAGGGAATGTCTCTTCCTTTGTACCACATGATCACCTACACCCAGGAAACCAAATTCAGGCCAAGACTATTACCTATCAACAAATTAGGAACTGCCAATAGTTTTTGCCTTTCAGCTATGAAAAAGAACACTGGGGTGTCCTCAGTCTAGTTATTGTCAGGGGAGTAAGTTATCAGTTGTGACAAGTGCGTGGCCTTTTCAACATCCACCAGGATTATTAGCTGAGTGTTTGGATTTCTTGATTCTTCTCCTAAACCACACACTACAGGAAACTCAAATAGGACTTGGAAAGGCCAATGTGGTAGTCTCTCTCTCTCTCTTCTTTTTTTCCCCTTTGGTAATAATCACTCCAATTTAGTGTTTATCCAAATGAGTTTTGGAATAAAACTTGGCCCATCACAAACTGCAACATTTTTAAAGGACTTTTTTGTGCCCAGTTTGTAGCACGAATTTTATAGCTGTAGCCAAAGAATTGGGGACTTTTGCAAAGGCTATTTGCCTTCATGGTTCTCATGCCTTACATCTGGAAAAGCATTTTGTTTAAGAAAAACAGTTTTTGTTTCTTTAGAAAGAGGCTTTAAGGAAGGTTTTTTCACCAGAAAAGAATTATGAAATCTTTATCATTCTAGAGCTTATTATCTTGAGTGACTTCTACATGTGGGGTGGTTTGCATACATGATCTTTTAATTTTATGATTCAATACACTGTTATCCTTATTTTATAGATGATGAAACTCATGCTTAGTGAGGTTGAATCATTTGCTAAGAACTGGGAAGCAAAATCAAATTTGATCCTCTGACTCCAAAGTCCAAACTCTTTTCATTTCCACTTCCAAGTGTGAATGGAAGCGTGATGATCAGACCTGACTGACTCTGGAACCACTATCTAGCTAATGTACAGAGATGAACATAATCATAAAGTTACTTGACTATCACTGTCAGAGTATGTAAATGCCAACTCTAGAAGTCTTAATATTCAAGGAGATCTTACGAAATGGATTTCTTACTGTTTAATACTACACATAAATAGGCATGAATGATTGTAATTTTCTATTTTCTTATTGGGCCACAAACTTTCTAGCAGATATTTTTTGTCTATTTCATACATGAAATGACTCTTACCTTGGCTACGGTTTTTTTTTTTTTTTAAAGATTTCATTTTATTTATTTGACAGAGGGAGACACAGCAAGAGAGGGAACACAAGCAGGGGGAGTTGGAGAGGGAGAAGCAGGCCTCCTGCCAAACAGGGAGCCCGATGTGGGGCTCAATCCCAGGACCCCGGGACCATGACCCGAGCCAAAAGCAGACGCCCAACGACTGAGCCACCCAGGCACCTCTTGGCTATGGTTTTAAATGTCATTGGAAATATTATCTTATAACTCATTATTATCCTCCTTAGGATCTCTTTTCAGCAACCGCATACTCAGGATCTCAAGGAATATTTTAATATGTGAAAATCTCTGTGATTTGAGATGGTGCTTCTGGAATATTCTCATTGGGAAAAGTTCAATTCAAAGGGAAACTTTCTGCTCTCTAAGGCATGACTGGAGTCTCCTCTTCACATACTGTATTGACAAAGCTTCTATCTTGATCAAAGGATTGAAGAGTTTGCATGGTATAAGCTAGATCACTCAAAAATGAGTTTGGATATATACGTCGTATTATGGAGTGTGACCTTTTGCTGAGCAGAATTATCCTCCATGCCATTTCAAGGTGCTATCATTGATAAAGGCAGAAAAAAAAAATCTCATGATTATGCTGAAGGAGAACCTTCTGAGAACTGAGCCTCTCTTTGAAATAAGAGTTAGTCATCTAGAAATTGTTGTCGAAATAGAAACGATCTCTTCCAGAATTTGAAATCCCCTCAGAAATACATTGTCCCTTTTCTTTTGGTGTACTATCACTGGGTTAGAAAAATCAGTTGGGTTTTTCTTGGTGGCTCAGAGGGTGAAGCACCCAACTCTTGATTTAGCTCGGGTCATGATATCAGGATCCTGGGATCGAGCCTTGCATGGGGCTCCATGCTCAATGGGGAATCTGCTTAAAAATTCTCTTCCTCGCCCTCTGCCCCCCCCCCCCCCCCCCCGCTCTGACGCATGCTCTCTCTCTCTCTAATAAATAAATCTTTAAAAAAAATTCAGTTGGCCCCTACCGCCAACACTACTATCACTGCAGGGTACACTATGGAGAGCAAACTGAGCAAGACTCAGGCAGTAGCAGCAATAATTAGCTTGTGATCACATGGAACTCTACCAAGAACTCAATGGGAAAACATTTCATCCATTAAGAATGCTGGTCTAATGAGACTGATTAAGATGAGGCAGGATGAAAATAGTAACTACTCTACTCTGGAATGGGATGACACCTCTTTGAAGAGCTTAATGCTTTCTTGCAGAATTTTTTTAATTCTCTCTCAAGTCAAAGAGAGTAGATATATTAATATATTTATATAGTTTTAAATCCATTATGAATAGCTGATGCCTGAGGCAGAGAGTCAATAAATGGTAGTCCAAGGTTCCACAGCTTAAGGCAGACACAGAACTACAACCCCATTTCTTCTATAGCAATTAAAACAGGGAGACAACATCTACTATGATGACCGCAGCTGGTGGAGCTGGTGTTTCTCTTCTGATCTGCTCCCAGGCAAAAAGACCCCTGTTTGGCTCTGACATTTGATGCCTATAAGCTGAGGGCTGAGCTTTTCTGATAATGAAAACACTTGCAGCCCATTTGTTTCTAATGACCATATCTGTCTTAATCCTCATTCATGTTTTTTAACTGGGAGATTTGCAGTTTCCTCCCACCTTAGTATGGCTCTTCCTAAAGTCCTTCATCTGGTTAGCGTCACAGTCATGTTTCTGTGGAGTTTCGAAAGGGTCTTCAGCAAAAGCAATCTTCTTTACTATTGTACCAGCTATTCAATCTTCCTCTTTAAGTGTCCCTACTAGCTCCCTGCTGCTTTCTAAATCAAGTTGTGATTTTCCTGGTTTATCAGCCTCTCCACCATGGTGTTTTTTACTATTACGAATTTTTTTTTTTTATTGGTATCTTCCCCAGTGCCAAAATACATCATCTTCATTCCAGAAGTGGGTGGCCAGGAACCTCGTCCTGGCAGCGTCCACAGTTAGTGGTGCAGGCATCTGTGTGTGTATGGGATGGCTTAGGGAGATTGCCTATAGTTTGTTCACTTTGGCATCCACAGGTTTGAAGTGACGACAATGTCTATAGGTTTCCCAGGCATTATTTCATTCTGATTCTTCTAATACCAGTTAAGTCTTCTTTGTCTACACAGTGAAGGGATAGGGCTTAAAGAAATGAAACTAGCCAATACAATTTTTGTGTTTTTCATAAGATCAGAAAATATGATAATTACTGAATATGAGTGTAGTATGAAAGGCTTTAGCAATGTATTCACATATAATATAATGTGAAATGTAATATATGTATAATGAAAATATAATTTAGCAGTATGTATAAGTTAAATCCATCTCAATTCTGCATTCCGCATAGTAGTAATATGACCTCATGCTATGGTAACGTGTATTTACCTAGTCTTTGACTTGTGGGTTGGCTAACTCATTGCTTTGATCAATGGGATTTTAGTGGACATGATGCAAATGAAGGCTTAAAATGTGCTTGCACAGTTGAGCTTGTTTTTTGGGGGGCTTATCCCTTTCACCCATAGAAGAACATTCCTTGAATGGCTGCTGGTTCAAAGACCATGAGAGGTTTGTAGAACGGACCTGGACCTAACTGCAGGTGGGAGCTGCAGCTGAGCCCCAGTGAACAATATTCTGGTGAGTGACAAATAAATGCTATGGTTGCTGAGGTTTTCTTGGTATCCATTTTGCAGCAAAGTGACTGAGACACAAGTATAAATCTGTGGGAAAAAAAATTTAATTAGATGCATCTTGTTCACTTTGAGGAGAAATATTCCAAAGATAAAGCAGAGATTTATGGATTAAGAAAAAAATCCTCAAATGTCTCCATAGTATATTCTGGGGATAGTTTACATTCAGTCTAAGCACTTTAATTTACTTCTACATTCTCACATGGTGAAGATTCACATCCTTTGTGTGATCCAACACAATGAAGATCTTCAACCATCATGAAATTGAACATACTCAGCATGGACTTATGAAAAAACATTCCATGTATTCACACGGTACCTAGTTTAAGTGGTATCAAGGTTAAAATGATCACATCCAGTCACAAAGTAATCTTAAGATAACAAATACTTTACTTGCATTTTTCAAATAGCATGAAGAGATACACATACACTGCAGTAATATTTAAATTTTTCATCTTTCCGATTCATTTCTTTCTTCACTGAAAGTGCTTTCACATTTCTTTCATCCCAAATTGTCCCTAAAATCTGCCAGCCTATCCTGTTTGAAGATTTCCTCAGTGTTAGCCTGTTTTCTCCCAGTCTTTTCTCTGCCTCTAGCTTTCTTCCCCCAAAGGAACCAGGCCCAATCCAGTTGTCAGGTGACTGAGGACTTTAAGCCAGAATCTTCCTCAGTCGCCAGAGTTAGATAAAGGCTGGGAATACTCATAATTTACTAACTGTTGACACATCACATGTCATGGCTCTGTGTTAGGGGCATGCTAGTGTAGAATGCAGAAACAAATGAAAAGGTCCCTGCTTTGAGATCTCACTAGTGTTGGAGAATTTTATCATTCTAACAAAGCATTAAAAAGATATGAGGGATAAAGCTTGAAATGGAAGATACTTCCTGAATTGCAACTGGGTTCTTTGTAAGGATATCAAACACAAAGGAATCGACAGAACAATGACAGATTAAAGAAAATATAATATATTCCAAAAATCATAATATGGGACTAATAGGATCAAATAAAGCCTAAATATAAGGTTAATATATGTATACAGACATAGAAATATATATTTGTATTTGTCATAGTAACCATAGGGGTTTCCAAATTTTATGGTCTCCAACTAGGTCGCATCTTGAGTTATAGAAATGTCATTTTACTTCTGCATAATTAAAATTTAATTTAGCTTTCAAATGTACATTTTTGATGGTGAAAAACTTAAATTGGCCAATTTAAGGAAAATTGATTATCAAGAAGGAAAAATATATCAAAATATAATTCCTGTCCGTAGGCATAAAAACAGTGGGGGATGCTATTGTTAAGTGACCTCTTCTTGGAAGTGACATTGAGAAAACTCACTCTTTACCTAATATACTTCAGTGAGATTAAAGAGCTACGTATAATCACATAGTAAAATTAAAATATAGAGATCAAAGTGCTTAAGGCCACGTTGTTGATGCTCTGAAGAAGTAGGACTACTTCTATGCTGATTGTAAAATCAAGCTATCGACATCTATGGAGGGGCACACAACTGTTAATGCTTTCTTTTTTATTTTTTAAATTTTTTTATTGTTATGTTAATCCCCATACATTACATCATTAGTTTTAGATGTAGTGTTCCATGATTCATTTTTTGTGCATAACACCCAGTGCTCCATGCAGAACGTGCCCTCCTCAATACTCATCACCAGGCTAACCCATCCTCCCACCCCCCTCCCCTCTAGATCCCTCAGTTTGTTTTTCAGAGTCCATCGTCTCTCATGGTTTGTCTCCCCCTCCAATTTCCCCCTCTTCATTCTTCCCCTCCTGCTACCTTCTTCTTTTTTTTTTTTCTTAACATATATTGCATTATTTGTTTCAGAGGTACAGATCTGAGATTCAACAGTCTTGCACAGTTCACAGTGCTTACCAGAGCACATACCCTCCCCAGTGTCTATCACCCAGTCACCCCATCCCTCCCACCCCACCCCCCACTCCAGCAACCCTCAGTTTGTTTCCTGAGATTAAGAATTCCTCATATCAGTGAGATCATATGATACATGTCTTTCTCTGTTTGACTTATTTCGCTCAGCATAATACCCTCCAGTTCCATCCATGTCATTGCAAATGGCAAGATTTCATTCCTTTTGATGGCTGCATAATATTCCATTGTATATATATACCACCTCTTCTTTATCCATTCATCTGTCGATGGACATCTTGGCTCTTTCCACAGTTTGGCTATTGTGGACATTGCTGCTATAAACATCGGGGTGCACGTACCCTTTCGGATCCCTACTTTTGTATCTTTGGGGTAAATACCCATTAGTGCAATTGCTGGATCATATGGTAGCTCTATTTTCAACTTTTTGAGGAACCTCCATACTGTTTTCCAGAGTGGCTGCACCAGCTTGCATTCCCACCAACAGTGCAGGAGGGTTCCCCTTTCTCCACATCCCCACCAACATCTGTCGTTTCCTGACTTGTTAATTTTAGCCATTCTGACTGGTGTGAGGTGGTATCTCATTGAGGTTTTGATTTGGATTTCCCTGATGCCGAGGGATATTGAGCACTTTTTCATGTGTCTGTTGGCCATTTGGATGTCTTCTTTGGACAAATGTCTGTTCATGTCTTCTGCCCATTTCTTGATTGGCTTCTCTGTTCTTTGGGTGTTGAGTTTGATGAGTTCTTTATAGATTTTGGATACCAGCCCTTTATCTGATATGTCATTTGCAAATATCTTCTCCCATTCTGTCGGTTGTCTTTTGGTTTTGTTGACTGTTTCCTTTGCTTTGCAAAAGCTTTTTATCTTGATGAGATCCCAATAGTTCATTTTTGCCCTTGCTTCCGTTGCCTTTGGCCATGTTTCTAGGAAGAAGTTGCTGCGGCTGAGGTCGAAGAGGTTGCTGCTTGTGTTCTCCTTTAGGATTTTGATGGACTCCTGTCTCACATTGAGGTCTTTCAACCATTTGGAGTCTATTTTTGTGTGTGGTGTAAGGAAATGGTCCAGTTTCATTCTTCTGCATGTGGCTATCCAATTTTCCCAACACCATTTGTTGAAGAGACTGTCTTTTTTCCATTGGACATTCTTTCCTGCTTTGTCAAAGATGAGTTGACCATAGAGTGGAGGGTCCATTTCTGGGCTCTCTATTCTGTTCCATGGATCTATGTGTCTGTTTTTGTGCCAGTACCATACTGTCTTGATGATGACAGCTTTGTAATAGTTGGAAGTCTGGAATTGTGATGCCGCCAGCTTTGCTTCTCTTTTTCAACATTCCTCTGGCTATGCGGGGTCTTTTCTGGTTCCATACAAATTTTAGGATTATTTGTTCCATTTCTTTGAAAAAAGTGGATGGTATTTTGATGGGGATTGCCTTGAATGTGTAGATTGCTCTAGGTAGCATTGACATCTTCACAATATTTGTTCTTCCAATCCATGAGCATGGCACGTTTTTCCATTTCTTTGTGTCTTCCTCAATTTCTTTCATGAGTATTTTATAGTTTTCTGAGTACAGATCCTTTGCCACTTTGGTTAGATTTATGCCTAGGTATCTTATGGTTTTGGGTGCAGTTGTAAATGGGATCGACTCCTTAATTTCTCTTTCTTCTGTCTTGTTGTTGTATAGGAATGCCACTGATTTCTGTGCATTGATTTTATATCCTGCCACTTTACTGAATTCCTGTATGAGTTCTAGCAGTTTTGGGGTGGAGTCTTTGGGGTTTTCCACATAAAGTATCATATCATCTGCAAAGAGTGAGAGTTTGAATTCTTTGCCGATTCGGATCCCTTTTATTTCTTTTTGTTGTCTGATTGCTGTGGCTAGGACTTCCAATACTATGTTGAATAGCAGTGGTGATAGTGGACATCCCTACCGCGTTCCTGACCTTAGGGGGAAAGCTCTCAGTTTTTACCCATTGAGAATGATATTCGCTGTAGGTTTTTCATAGATGGCTTTTATGATATTGAGGTATGTACCCTCTATGCCTATACTCTGAAGAGTTTTGATCAAGAAAGGATGCTGTACTTTGTCAAATGCTTTTTCTGCATCTATTGAGAGGATCATATGATTCTTGTTCTTTCTTTTGTTAATGTATTGTATCACATTGATTGATTTGTGGATGTTGAACCACCCTGGAAGCCCAGGGATAAATCCCACTTGGTCGTGGTGAATAATCCTTTTAATGTACTGTTGGATCCTATTGGCTAGTATTTTGGTGAGAATTTTTGCATCCATGTTCATCAGGGATATTGGTCTGTAATTCTCCTTTCTGATGGGGTCTTTGTCTGGATTTGGGATCAAGGTAATGCTGGCCTCATAAAATGAGTTTGGAAGTTTTCCTTCCATTTCTATTTTTTGGAACAGTTTCAGAAGAATAGGTATTAATTCTTCTTGAAATGTTTGGTAGAATTCCCCTGGGAAGCCATCTGGCCCTGGGCTTTTGTTTTTTGGGAGATTTTTGATGACTGCTTCAATTTCCACCCCAACTTTCTTTTGGTGTCCATTAGCATGGTAAATCGTTTTCCACCCCCTCACTTTCAATCTGGGGGTGTCTTTGGGTCTAAAATGAGTCTCTTAGACAGCATATCGATGGGTCTTGTCTTTTAATCCAATCTGATAGCCTGTGTCTTTTGATTGGGGCATTTAGCCCATTTACATTTAACTACTGAAAGATAGGAATTTAGTGCCATTGTATTGCCTTTAAGGTGACTGTTACTGTATACTGTCTGTGTTCCTTTTTGGTCTATGTTGCTTTTAGGCTCTCTCTTTGCTTAGAGGACCCCTTTCAAGATTTCTTGTAGGGCTGGTTTCGTGTTTGCAAATTCCTTTAGTTTTTGTTTGTCCTGGAAGCTTTTTATCTCTCCTTCTATTTTCAGTGACAGTCTAGCTGGATATAGTATTCTTGGCTGCATATTTTTCTCATTTAGTGCTCTGAATATATCCTGCCAGTCCTTTCTGGCCTGCCAGGTCTCTGTGGATAGGTCTGTTGCCAATCTAATGTTTCTACCCTTGTAGGTTACAGATCTCTTCTCCTGAGCTGCTTTCAGGATTTTCTCTTTGTCTCTGAGACTCGTAAGTTTTACTATTAGATGTTGAGGTGTTGACCTATTTTTATTGATTTTGAGAGGGGTTCTCTGTGCTTCCTGGATTTTGATGCCTGTTTCCTTCCCCAAATTAGGGAAGTTCTCTGCTATAATTTGCTCCATTATACCTTCTGCCCCTCTCTCTTTCTTCTTCTTCTGGGATCCCAATTATTCTAATGTTGTTTCGTCTTATGGTATCGCTTATCTCGCGAATTCTGCCCTCATGATCCAGTAGTTGTTTATCTCTTTTTCTCAGCTTCTTTATTTTCCATCATTTGGTCTTCTATATCACTGATTCTCTCTTCTGCCTCATTTATCCTAGCAGTTAGCGCCCCCATATTTGATTGCACCTCATTAATAGCCTTTTTGATTTCTACTTGGTTAGATTTTAGTTCTTTTACTTCTCCAGAAAGGGTTTCTCTAACTTCCATGCTTTTTTCAAGCCCAGCTAGTGTCTTTAAAGTGATGATTCTGAACTCTAGATCTGACATTGTACTAATGTCCATATTGAGTAGGTCCCTGGCAGTCGGTACTACCTCTTGTTCTTTTTGTTGAGGTGATTTTTTCCGTCTTGTCATTTTGTGCAGAGGAGAATAGATTAATGAGAGAAGAAAATGCTAGCAGAGTAACAACGTCCCCAGAAAATATACTCTAAACAAATCAACAAAAGACCTGAAGCAGTGGGAAAATAAAGGGAAAGAGAGAAAAAAGAAAAAACAAAGAAAAAGATAAAAACAAACAAAAACAGAACAAAACAAAAAAACCAGAATGTGATCAAATATGATCTATATGGTATATAGATCAGTGCCACACACTAGATTTTGGGTGTATTTTGGTCTGTTAGAAGAAAGTGCCTCCCAAAATTTTAAAGAAAGAAAAACTTACATATGTACAAAAATAAGGGCTAAGTAATGGGCTCGGGTTTGCTCTCCGGAGCTTTTGTTCTCTGCAAGCTTTCCGTACAGCTTTGGAGACGGAGAGTGAAAATGGCAGTCTCCCAATCTCCGCCCCGGAGGAGCCAAGAACTCGGGGCCCCACTCCTTAGTGCGCCCCCAGAGAAAAGCAGTCAGTCACTCCTGTCTCCCTGGTCTCTGGCCACACTCCGTGCTCACCCGGCCTGTGACAGCGCGTTTCTATCTCTGGCACCCCACCCCAGGTGGAGTATCCAAACCCAGCAGATTCCTGTGGTGCGCTCCCGCACCGCTCCTCCCGGGGGAAGAAGGTGAGTCTCCCCGGATCTGCCGCTTGTCGGGTCCCTGCTGGAAGAGCAGTGGCCCGACTGTGCCGCGGATCACGGTTTATGGCAACCCCGAGCTGAGAGCCCACTCCTCGGCTCTGTCTCTGTAGCAGCTTCCCCGCTCTGATACCTGGGAGCTCTGCCGCACTCAGGCACCCCCGGTCTTTCTATGACCCCGAGGGTCCTGAGACCACACTGTCCCGTGAGGGTTCCACCCCCCAGTTAGCCACTGGAGTGACGTCCCTCAGCGGAGCAGACTTTTAAAAGTTCCAATTTTGTGCTCCACGGCTCTATCACTTGCCAGAAGCGGCCAACGGAGGCCCCTCCCCCGCTGTCTATCCTCCCGAATATTGCCTCGGATTCACTTCTCCGCACGTCCTACCTTCCAGAAAGTGGTCGCTTTTCTGTTCAGGGAGTTGTTGCTATTCTTTTCTTCAATCTCCTGTTGAGTTTGTAGGTGTTCAGAATGGTTTGATCCCTATCCAGCTGAATTCCTGAGAGGAGACTAAATCCAGGTCTCCTACTCCTCCCATTAATGCTTTCTGATGAAATGATCTGCTTCAGAAAAATTAATACTAGAAAACAGAAGAGAAAAAGAACAGAAAGAAGGTAGAAAGGAAGAAAAACCAGAAAGTAGAGGTAGAAAGGTATTTTGCTGCACAACTGAAACATTGTGGAAACCTAGAAAGCAACATAAATAATTAATAAACAATAGGGCTATGAGTAAGTTTTTTATGGCCTGTTAATTCTATGTTATTTCATTCAGTCAGTAAAAATGATGAATATGGAAATTTTAGCATTTGGTAAATTACCTATAAATATGAAAAAACCCCACCAAGTATGGATTGCATACACTTTGATTATAATTCTGTCTATAAAATCTTCATTCACACATTGGAGATGACCAAAAATTATTAGTAAAAATAATGGTTATCATTTTTTTAAAAATTAGCAGCACCTCATTTACACATTTTAATGTAAAAAAATGATACGCAAATTAAAGTTATAACTAATTTAGCAAGTAATCACCTAGTTACCTTTCATATTTGAAACATATTTAGGAGGCAGGAAATAAGCAAGTACATTTCTAAGGAGCCAAAAAATAAAAACCAAAAAACATTGCAGTGCTGATGCTTTGAAGTTCACACATTTTATTTATAGAGAAACACTTCCAACTTTTACTTAGAGCATTCTAATGAGCCTGATTCCTGTACCAGTGCAGATCTGAAGAGATAATCAGAAGAGAGGAATTAAACCTCAGGAAATTAATGATAATAAGACCCATACAAAATTTCATATTGATAAAAATACATTCACATGCATTATTTCATTTGATTTATACAAAAACTTTGAGACATTATTTTTTCATTGTGTCCATTTTACAGAAGAGGATGTTGAGATGTTAAGTGTTTAAGTGACTGTCCAAGATCACATAACTTAAACTCAGATTTCCTAAATTCAAATTCCTAAATCTCTTTACCTTCAGTGCATCCTCTTACAACAGTGAAAAGTGACATCTGATTGTCTGCCAACTTGGAGTGTCAACATAGTAGGTTCCTGATCAGACTGAAGTCAGCCTCCTGATTTATCTCTTTTGTGAGAATTCTAAACCTTGGTTTCTTCATTTATAAAATGGGAAAGGCGTTGATAGGGCTTTCGTGATAATGAAATGAAAAGATGCAGGTGAAGTGCTTGGCAGAGTGTCTAGTTAGTAGTATGGAAAATTTTAAATGCTTATGGTAAATCTGTACTTAAAGTTTGGACACTATACAGAATAAACTGAATAGACAGATTACTATTTATTCCTTTTGGATTTGACATTATTTTAAGGTGAAATATCTTCAGTGGTCATACAATTGTATAGATGTTGGTTTCTTTTCTTTTAGAACATCCTTGCGATTCTGAATCTTCCTACTTCTCTTAACCTCCATGGTATTCATTCTAATCATGGAATAAAAAATTAGGAACACTGAGCTTTTTTCATATACAGGTGCCAATTTTCATTCTAGAACATCTTAATGAATGGAAATATGTAGAATTTTACTTGGTGTTCCTTTATATCATGGATTTTAGAAGAGAAGGCCCTGAATAAATGGACATTTAAAGCTTCCATCATGAACATCATGAACAAAGACTTCTGTGATCTATAGAAACCTGAGTCAAATGATACTCCCTTGAAGTGAGCTTGAAGCATCATGTTATCTTTTCTCGTGTTGTCTTTTGGCTTTATGAAGTAGTTAATATTTTCTAAAGTCCTTTCAGCCAGATGAATTGATATTTTCTAGATTCTCTGGAACCCATGAAAGTACTGCTCAGGGAAACAGTTTTGGTGCTGGTAATTTTTCATCAGTCATACACACACACACACACACATACCACACAGCATTGACATTTATAGTCTTAAATGCATTGTATTGCATTTCTGTCATGTGTTTGTTTTAATAAGTTAACCTTTGAGCCAAGGAAAATAGGTTCGATTGTACAAAGAGATATTGAGATCCACTCTTCCTTGGATGATATATATGAATTTAACTCTTTGGTACCTCCCCAAACTTGCTTATGATACCAAATAAATATGTAGTAACAGGGGGCAGACTTTCCTACTTCCAGCAGATTAGGTATGAACTGTATTAACCATTTTTTACTTGCTATCTAGCAATCAGAAGAATAGATATATCACATATATGGACTGATGCATGAATAAGTGGTAGGGGCCACTAGAGGTTTCAGCTTTGGCTCTCCCTCCCACCCTCCACCTCTGGTTTGCTTGAGTATAAAAGTGATTCATAGCAGAAACAAAACAATAGAAAACAACAAAACAAAAGTCCTCACCCACAAACAGACAAGACAAAGAAGGACCTGATAGAAGCTGCTGGGAGCAGGACCTACAGATGCGGACAATCTCTCTGAAATGCCAATCCTTGTATACCTATGAGTTTACGATTGCGGCCAAATAGACTCAGCCCAGCTGGGAACTCATCTTAGGCTGAAATGTTCTAATACATATTTCTTTGTGTTAAGGTGACATAAGTGTTAGGATGTGATGAGAAGTGTTACTGGTGATTTTGGAAAATTCATAAAGAGAAAGTTAAGCCAAGTGGTGTATAGAGTGAAAAGAATGGATCAATCATCAACCCCAGGACCTAACATCTGAGTAGGAAGGAAGGCTCAAATTTTGGATGGAGTAAATTTTCTGAACTCCTGGATTATCATAATGGCACATGATAGACACTCAATATTAGCTATTATTACTGACTAAACATAAACTCTATATACCATAAAAAGCCACCACCACCAAAACTATGAAAAATACAGGGCTTCGATATATAGGTAAACTGTATTATCTAACTCCAAAGTCTTTGAAAGCCTCTCTACATTTCAATAGAGTGCAACAGAAGGCATAGATCCATTTATTCTCCCTCTCAATTGGATTCCACCACCACAAACCTGTACATTTAGATTGCATTAGTTGTTTCTCTTTAAGAATTGCACATAATAAATTATACTTAATATTATGCACTCGTCTTTTTTTTTTACTTGTTACAACAAAATTTGCAAAAGCATTTGCTGGAAATAAGGCTGAAGATTTTCTCTACCATCTAACTTAGTTGTGCTTACATAAAATTGTGAGCAACTCTTTTAAAAATAATTTACAGAAAAATCTTGGTTTCTCTTTAAGAACTATCATATTCCCTCCTTTCTAGAAATAAAAAGGATAATTGGTCCTAATTACCCCTTTCACTGCCTTTACCAAAAAGCTCAGTACCAACTTAAGAGTTTCAGATAAAGCAAGTATAATGACATTATTATTATTATTATTATTATTTTAAATTTTATTATGTTATGTTAGTCACCATACAATACATCATTAGTTTTTATTTATTTATTTATTTTTAAGATTTTATTTATTTATTTGAGAGAGAGAATGAGATAGAGAGCATGAGAGGGGGGAGGGTCAGAGAGAGAGGCAGACTCCCTGCTGAGCAGGGAGCCCGACGTGGGACTCGATCCCGGGACTCCAGGATCATGACCTGAGCCGAAGGCAGTCGCTTAACCAACTGAGCCACCCAGGCGCCCTACATCATTAGTTTTTGATGTAGTGGTCCATGATCCATTGTTTTCGTATAACACCCAGTGCTCCATGCAATATGTGCCCTCCTTAATACCCATCATCGGGCCAACCCATCCCCCCACCCCCCTCCCCTCTAAAACCCTGTTTGTTTCTCAGAGTCCATAGTCTCTCATGGTTCATCTCTCCTTCCGATTTCTCTCCCTTCATTTTTCCCTTCCTTCTCCTAATGTCCTCCATGCGATTCCTTATGTTCCACAAATAAGTGAAACCATATGATAATTGACTTTCTCTGCTTGACTTATTTCACTTCGCATAATCTCCTCCAGTCCCATCCATGTTGATGTAAAAGTTGGGTATTCATCCTTTCTGATGGCTCAGTAATATTCCATTGTGTATATGGACCACATCTTTATCCAGTCATCTGTTGAAGGGCATCTTGGCTCTTTCCACAGTTTGGCTATTGCAGACATTGCTGCTATGAACATTGCAGTGCATATGGCCCTTCTTTTCACTACATCTGTGTCTTTGGGGTAAATACCCAGGAGTGCAATTGCTGGGTCATAGGGTAGCTCTATTTTTAATTTTTGAGGCACCTCCACACTGTTTTCCAAAGTGGCTGTACCAACTTGCATTCCCACCAACAGTGTAAGGGGGTTCCCCTTTCTCCACAACCTCTCTAACATTTGTTGTTTCTTTCCCTGTCCATTTTTGCCATTCTAACTGGTGTAAGGTGGTATCTCAATGTGGTTTTGATTTGAATTTCCCTGATGGCTAATGATGATGAACATTTTTTCATGTGTCTGTTAGCCATTTGTATGTCTTCTTCAGAGAAGTGTCTTTTCATATCTTCTGCCCATTTTTTGACTTGATTATTTGTTTTTTGGGTGTTGAGTTTGAGAAGTTCTTTATAGATCTTGGATACCACCCGTTTATCTGTAGTGTCATTTGCAAATATCTTCTCCCATTCTGTGGGTTGCCTCTTTGTTTTGTTGACTGTTTCCTTTGCTGTGCAGAAGCTTTTTATCTTGATGAAGTCCCAAAAGTTCATTTTTGCTTTTGTTTCACTAGCTTTTGGAGATGTATCTTGAAAGAAGTTGCTGTGGGTGATGTCAAAGAGGTTACTGCCTATGTTCTCCTCTAGGATTTTGATGGATTCCTGTCTCACATTGAGGTCTTTCATCCATTTTGAGTTTGTCTTTGTGTATGGTGTTAGAGAATGGTCGAGTTTCATTCTTCTGAACCATATGGTCCTCTCAATTGATGCAGAAAAAGCATTTGACAAAATACAACATCCTTTCCTGATTAAAACTCTTCAGAGTATAGGGATAGAGGGAACATTCCTCAAGTTCATAAAATCCATCTATGAAAAACCCACAGTGAATATCATCCTCAATGGGGAAAAGCTGAAAGCCTTTCCCTTAAGATCAGGAACACGTCGGGGATGCCCACTCTCGCCACTATTGTTCAGTATAGTACTAGAAGTCCTAGCAACAGCAATCAGACAACAAAAAGAAATAAAAGGTATTCAAATTGGCAAAGAAGAAGTCAAACTCTCTGTTTTCGCAGACGACATGATACTTTATGTGGAAAACCCAAAAGACTCCACCCACAAATTACTAGAACTCATACAGCAATTCAGTAATGTGGCAGGATAAAAATCAATGCACAGAAATCAGTTGCTTTCTTATACACTAACAGTGCAATTGTAGAAAGAGAAATTAGAGAAATGATTCCATTTACAATAGCACCAAAAACCATAAGATACCTCAAAATAAACCTAACCAAAGAGGTAAAGGAACTATACTCTAGGAACTACAGAACACTCATGAAAGAAATTGAAGAAGACACAAAAAGATGGAAAAATATTCTATGCTCATGGATTGGAAGAATAAACATTGTTAAAATGTCTATGCTACCCAGAGCAGTCTATACCTTCAATGCCATCCTGATCAAAATTCCAATGACATTTTTCAAAGTGCTAGAACAAACAATCCTAAAACTTGTATGGAATCAGAAAAGACCCCAAATCGCCAAGGACATGTTGAAAAAGAAAAACAAAGCTGGGGGCATCACGTTGCCCAATTTCAAGCTATATTACAAAGCTGTGATCACCAAGACAGCATGGTACTGGCACAAAAACAGACATACAGACCAACGGAACAGAATAGAGAACCCAGATATGGACTCTCAACTCTATGGTCAAATAACCTTTGACAAAGCAGGAAAAAAGATGCAATGGAAAAAAGACAGTCTCTTCAATAAATGGTGCTGGGAAAATTGGATAGTTTTGCTTTTTTTGTTTTAATTTTTTGATTTTGTGTTTTACGTGCATTTATATCCCACTATTGCCTTTCATGGTTTTTGTTTGCCAGTTGTCTCAAATCCTTTGTGTGAAATAATAGATCAAAATCCAACCATCCAATCAATCAATCAATCCCACCATATTCTGTATATTCTGTTTGAATTAAGAGAGAAGTGTGTAAATGACACATTATGCATTTATCTAAATTTCTTAAATTTGATAAGGGGCATACTCACCCCGAATGCAAACAAAGAATTTCTAGATGTTAGATTCTTATAAATGAAAGGACTTCAGAGGTCACCTACTTATACATTTGATCTCTTAGTTTTTGCATTCTTGTTGACATCATATTTTCTAAAGATTTTTTTTTAGTGTTTTAATTTTTATTTATTTATTTTTATTAAGTTTTTATTTTAAGTCCAGTGTAGTTAACATACATCACTATATTAGTTTCAGCTATACAATATAGTGATTCAACAATTTCATACATCACCCAGTGCTCATCACAAGTGCACTCCTTAATCCCCATGACTTATTTCACCCAACCTTCCACCCACCTCCCCTCTGGTAAGCAGCAGTTTGTTCTCTATAGTTAAGAGTTGTTTCTTGGTTTGCTTGTGAAGATTTTCTAAAGCTTGGTGTATAGTTCTTCCACGTTAAAATCTTGTGATAAACAAGCATTTTAAAAACACACTCATTTAAATTAAGGTAGAAATGCTCAATAATGATAATGTACATTGCAGCACATCAAATAATTTTAACTAAAAGAGAACGCATTTTGATCCCTTTTATTTTGCTCATAATTTATATATTCATAAATATCCTAAGGTTCATTCAAACCACTTGTAACTGACTTACTTATCTGCATCTGAATGCTGGGATGTAAGGGTTACCTGCTATTTAAAAACAACATCTAATTTGTGTCTTTGTAAACTTTTCTAGGATCTGGAAAAAAAAAAAAGGTAAAGCAATTTATTTCATCATTATTCAAATTGGCGCCTGAGCTTAAAATGTAGCATATTTAAAAAACTTAGAAACTAGGTAAATAGTTAATCCCCAACACAGGGGCCTGTATACCCTTAGGTGTAAAATGATAAAAACTGCAAAGAATACAGTCAGTTAACTACATCCCACCTCCCTGACACCCTGTCAATTTGCACATAATACGGAAAGATGGCTTAGTAGCTCTGGAAAACTAACTGAGGAAACTGGGAACATCTGAATCATAAAAGGAGCTGCCAATGAAAATAAAACCACTAGTTATGGCTGGTTCTGTGGAGGAATGGGCAGTCATCACAGCTGGGGCTGCTGGACTGTGCTGAGAGAAGAGGTTTCTCTAAGTTGCTGGGGTAGGATCCTGAACTTTGTATCATCCACTTTCTGGATTCAGTGAGTCTCTTCACAGGCACTATTCTGTGGAATCACTTCCTTCTAAGAGACTCAAGAGTCATGTGTAGATGGTTGTGACACTTCCTTTCCCTGATAAGGAAAGGGAGAAAAGCTTCACTTACTTATTTTGGGTAAACTTCAAGTAATCCTTCTGTAGGGGAAAGCTTCTGTGGATGCTTAGAGAAGTCATCTTTAGATGTGAGAACCCTGTCTTAGTCCGGTAGGCTGCTAGAACCAAACCCTACAGACTGGCTAGTTTGATACAACAGAAATTTATTTCTTATGGTTCTGGAGGCTGGAAGTTTGCCATCAGAGTGCCTCCTGGTTAGGTGAGGGCCCTCCTCTGGGTGGCAAATTTCACCTTGTACCTTTACATGGTGGAAGAGTCTAAGGAGTTTAGAGGGTTTCATTTATAAGGGCACCAATCCCATTCATGAGAGCTCCACCTTCATGATCTAATCACCTCCCAAAAGTTCCTCCTCCTAATACCATCACCTTTGGGAGTTAGGATTTCAACATATGAATTTGGGGGGAAGTGGTGCACACACATTCAACCATAGCAAACCCTCTGGAAAATGTTCCTTGTGTCCCTCAATTTTAAATTTATACCAGCACCCAAAATAGGCTGAGGGATGTCCTCATATGGAAGACCGTGGGCATTTCTTCATGGGCAAATGCCTGCTGCATTTTCTCTGAGGATTGTAGTCTTGGAACGACAGCTTGTGTTTACTCTTCTCTTTCTCTTATGTTTGTGCTTTGTTAGTATCGCTTCAGCATATCACATGTTCAGTTAGCCAATTAGTGTAAAATTACTTTATTGTCATATGAGCAAGTGTTTGGATATAGATAAAATACACAGGCTTTTTATCTTCAAAATAATGTCAATCCAAGATCACTCAAAAGTTAATATTACAATCAGAATTGATCAATTGTCAGGTGAAACACCATCGCTTGCTGGAGCATGGCAAGTGAACCACATAATTCTTTTGCAAGAATTAGGAGTGAATCATTGTGTTTTTATGCTCAGGCATTGAAGATTTTTCCTGGTTAATTCCATTAACCTATACATAACTCTTTGCACAGCCTATCAAGTTTGGAGACTGTTGGGCCAGGTCAGGAAAGCTCAACTCAGCCAATCCAGAGCATATAAAATTGCAGCCTCACTTGGGCTCCATCAAAGAGTAATCTGAGATGGAGACTCTATTTTTACAGTATGATTTAGGGAAATTGCAAGATTATCACCAATTCTGTATTAATAACTTGAGTTTTTAAGCTATAAATGTAAGAGTTAATATTTGTGCATAAGTCAAATCAAGATTATTTTGAGGATGGTGCTCCTATTTAGGCACCAAAATTAAGAAATGAATGCCAGGACATTTTAAATTGGATTCAATTTTATATTTCCTTGGAAATTCTAGTTTTAACATGTTTTAATGTTTTTATTATAATTGATAAATTGACTCCAACCTTGTTAAGTAATTTTATATACCTTTATCATCACCTTATCAATGAAAAAGTTGGGGGCCTGAGCTTAAAATTCAATATGGAAATCGGTGGGTAGAGAAAGGTATGTATCAGGAAAAGCATTTGGGTAGGAATGTAACAAAGAAAGAAAGAGGATTCCAGAAAGAGTGGGCCCATCCTGGGAAGCTCCTGCTCTCCCAGGTCTGTGAGAGACCTGGGATACAATTCTCTTTGAGAAACCAAGGGCTCATGGAGCATCCTATGGCTTCAGGAAGGTGTGAGGCACTGTGCAGTCTTCTCTTATTGTCTTAGGCCAGTTCTTCTGGAAACAGACTCTCCCACGAAGATTTGAATGCAAGAAGTTTACTGGAGAATGTGCTGGGGAACAGCACCATAGGGGATGAGGGAAGCAAGATTTTGCAGAAGGAGGAGGTGATGCAGTTGCAGTAGAAGTTTCAGCAGACCCCACAGGAAGCCTTGGGAACAGGGCTGGTCTCTCAGGGTTGTTCCAAATTGAGGCAAGGGGACAGGGCCTTTGCTCCTACTCCCCCACCCTTCTCTCATCAACCAGACATTGGAAGAGAACTGCCTCAAGAGGGTGTGAATCTAGGTGCCTTTATCCGAGGGCATTTCCCAAAGACTTGGGACTTGGTCATGAGTTGTCAGCCATCAACATTGTAGCTTGGGATAAGGAGGTCTTTGTTCTGATGGGGGATTAGGGCAGCCAGACCACAGCATTCCCTGTGGTTACCATGCCCTGTTGAATGCAGAGCATACAATTATTATATTACTATTGTTATTATTAATGATCAGACCTAACATTTATTGAGACGTCTTTATGTAGTGGACACTGTGCCCAATGCTTTTTGAGGCTGGCCACCGTAAGCATGACCATGCTGTGAGAGCACTGGTTACAAACACAGGCTTTGGAGTTGCAATGCTCAGGTAAAATGCCAGCCCAGCTTCCTGCTTCCTAGCTGCAAGATCAGAACAAGATCCTTAAATTTATAGATGCCATCTTGCTTGGAGTCTGGGAATGTTAAATGAACTTAACTGTATAAAGCATTTAGAACAGTGCCTGTCACATAATTTATACTTAAGAAAGGTTAATTATAATTATTATCTTACCCATTTTACAGATGAAGAAACTGAGGCTTGGAGAGGTTAGGTAAATGCCTGGGCACATGAACTCAGGCAGTCTGACTACTGAGTCCATTCTCTTACCTTGACTCAACATTCTGTGTCATAAAGCACTCAGCATATTTGATAGGTAGAGGTCCAGGAAACTTAACAGATTATGTTCTCCATGGCTTCAGGATGAGAGGGTCAAACCGAGTGAAGATTAACGCCATAAAATAATATGGGTTCTTCTGACATTGTAGCAAGCTTCTAACTTTAAAGAGAACATAATCATTTATTTGTCTATTCATTCATTATTCAACATATTTTTGAGTTGGGCCATTGTTCCAGCTATTCTGGATTCTGGGATAAAGTGGTTATCAGGCCAGTCATTGTTCCTGCCCTTGCAGTCTTATGGTCAAATAAGAAAAATGTGTTAAATATTACAAAAGAGAAGTATAAACTACATGGAGATGAGAGGAAAAGTGAGCTTCAGATTTAGCTGATACTTAAGAACTACAGTTATGGCAAAAACTGCCACTCTTATACTATAACCTACATGAATCATTAATAATGACACTAAATAATTCAGAGCCCTGAATTCAGAGTGACCCTTGATGTGACCTCACAGTGTAGTGGCAGCACATTACATGTGTTCAAAAGGAAAGAAAAGTAAAAATTCAGTATTACAGGTGAGCCATTTCATTCAATGGCTATATGCCCAGGAGAGAGCATGAAATGGGAAACATTACTTCGCTATTCAGTCAGTTGGCTTCAGTTTCCATTTACTTCTTATAATAAGAACACTTTATTGAGCTGGGCATGATTCTTATGTTAAAGACAATTACTTTTCAAAAACATGGCCTCTAAACATAAACTAACTATTTCATCTGTGCTCAATTGAAGGAACAGCAATCTGTTCCAATCCTGGAGGAAAAATTTCTGGTGTTACATTTATGGGTCCCCATTGTAGTCTAGAATATGTCCATGTATGGTACTTGATCTGTGATTAAAAGGACTCTTAGTGGTAGCTTTGATTTAATGCAATTTTTGCCTTATCCTTATATACTGACTTTAGAATTACCCCCTGAATAAGAGGTGACTCTGTATAGTATTGTCTTTAAGGAAATGGACTCTGGAGCCAGGTGAATTTGAGTTCAAATCACGGTTCCCACATACCTAGCTGTGTGATATTGGGGAATTTAATTAACTTCTCTATGCTTCATTTCCCTCCTCTGTAAAATGGGGATAACTCTACAATATAGGATTATTATGAGGATTAAATGAAATGAAATTTTTAAATGAAACACAGCACAATGTTTTATTGAGTAGTAGTGGTCTATAAGAAAAATCCTTATCAAACATAGAATTCTTGAGTGTCAGAGTTGGCACAACAGCTGAAAGTTATTTTGTGCTGATATGTGTATTAGGAGCCAATAAAACATGGAAGGAAGTAGTATATAAAACAGTGATTAAGTTTAATTTTGGAGTTAGTACTGAGCTTGAAACCCTACTTACTACACTTACAAGCATTGTAGTTTTGGGCAAGTTATTTGACTTCTCCAAGCTGTTCATCTGTAAAATGATGCAACTAATTCCTAACTCACAGGGTTGTTGTGAGGATTAAGTGAAATGATCCATATAATGCCCTTAGCTGAGTTCTTGGCACATGGTATGCACTCCAAAGTGTTAGCTATTATTATTATGGAGAAATTTCACACATACTAGATTTTTAATTCCCACAGTTATTTATTTCACAAATATAAGAAAGGAAGTTCAGTGATTTGTCTAGCTGGTAAGTGGTGATACTTGTCTCAATCATGGATTTCTGACTGCAAGTTCAGGGCCTTTTCCACAACCTGCTTCCCTCCTCAACCCCCCCTTCCCCCACCCCCTCACACCTTGCCCTCTCCTCCCTAACAAAATATGGTCAAGATGCTGTTACAATTCATGCTGTGGATATAATTTTATAATAGCATACCCCTGATACTCAAAATTAATACTATCACTAAAATTCCTCATGGAAAATCTCTGCAAGGTTTCAATAACATACAAATATGTCAAACTGTGAATGGTCACAATACCAGAATGAGTCTCCAGAAATAATTCAGAGGATATGTCAAGCTTAAATATTCAGAATCTTAAAAAGAAAATGAAAGATACGTTTCTGCAAATACAGGCAGGAGCCTAAAAGCTGCAGGAGAAGGGTATGGAAGTAAACTCTTCATTGCAGTTGTCTTAGTTTAGGAAGAATTCACCATGATTTCAACTCCAGGGTTTAGGAAAGCAAATTAATCTCTTGTTCTCTCATTTACGTCCTTCTTTTTTTTTTTTTTTTTTGCTAGTTACAGAAGCCTCTTTACACTTTAAAATCCCTTTTAATGTTAACATTTATCAATGGGGAGTGGAGTTAATGTTGGAAGTGCATTGGTTAGATACCTTATAAAGTTGATCCATGTCTTTGAGTCCTGGACTGCAGTGTGATGGGCAGATCCTTAGTGTCATATTCAGAGTCCTTAGAGCCCTGAATTCAGAGTGCTTGCTGCATATCATGTCCGTGGCACAAAGCAACAATACACACACTTGAGATCATGGTGGTTTTAGTCTAGTCAATCTAGATCACGCTAATTGCCCATTTTGTTTCAGTGTTGAATCTTTTTGTCCTTATGTGTAAGCCTAACATCCAGTGACTCATAAAAGTGAGGCATATAGTTCAAGCAAGAGTGATGCAATTGTTTCACTTCCTGTTCTTGAATTCCTGCCTGTTCTCATTCTGACTCAACTTCTGTCCTGTTTCTGGGACTGGGCTGAGTCCCTCCCACTCTTCACATTGTGTCTGAGGAGCTCCTAACTTTCATGTCACCCTCAAAGATTTTGACTTGGATGTTTTGCTAGTACTCCCTGCTTTGAATTCCTCTGGTAGGATTTCCTGCCCTAGTTGGCTTTCCTGCCCTTCACACACTCACCAACATGCACTCCAGGAAGAGAAATATAACCAAAACAGCTGGTTGGCAACATCAGATAGGCTTCTCAGATACCTGTTCCTCTCTTGGGAGATTTCATAATTACTGCTCACCACCCCATCCCCACTCACATAATGAGAAATTCTCACTATATATATAATGTAATTCTTGCATTGCTCTTTATATCACCATTTTTCACATACATTCTATTCAACTGCACATGTACAATGAGGTACAATGAGTTATTTACACAATCTTCCTCCTGGAAATTATAATAATAATTAATACTAGTATAGCAATTACTCTAGGCCAGGCACTATTCCAAGCACTTTATATACATCAAACTCATTTAACCCTCAACACAACTCTATCAGTTGGTAAGATTATCTCCATTTTACAGATGAGGTAACTAAGCTGCAGAGAAGTAAAGCAATTTGTTGAAGGTTACCTGAAATACTATTAAGTGAAACTTACATAGCATTCAGAATCTTAGAATTTATGTTATCTTATGTTAGTACATTAAATCTACTCAATTACTACTCAGTCATGGTTGTGGGTTACAATATTCAGTAACAATGGAAGATGTGTTTGTCTACAGTATTTCTCATTTCCCCATTGAAGTACCATCCTTCCCCTCAAAGCCCAGCTCTTCAAATTGTCTTATCAGGAGAAAAGCAATCCTAACAGAAGATGTATAGTAAAAAGTAACAGAATTCAGAAGAAGAAAAACAAATGCCCCATAAACACATGTAAGGATACTCAACCTTACTAATAATCAGGAAAATGGAAATAAAAATAATAAGATATTTTCACCTAACACATTGGCAAATTTTAATCACGATGATCTTGAGAGTGTGGGGAACTGGGAAGTCCCATTTATGCTCTGCTGCTGGATGTATAAATTGGTATAACCTTTTGGGATGGTAATTTGGCACCTGCTCATAAAGATTTAAATAAGTGTAATCATCAAGGCAGCAATCCCACTTTTAGGTATCTATCTCAGAGTGGTATTCAGATGTGGGTATAGTAAGTACAAGTATGTTTACCACAGCATTATTTGTAAGAACAAAATCAATCAATTAGTTGAATGAATTGTGGTGCTCACATTCATAGAACACCATGTCTGTAGGAGTTCCAAAGAATCAGATAGATATATATGTACTGACATTTGAAAAGCTCCAGGATATATTACTAGGCAAAAAAGAAATTTTTACTTTTTATTTTTTTTTTAAAGATTTTTTTTTTTTTTAATTTATTTGAGACAGAGAGAATGAGAGACAGAGAGCATGAGAGGGAGGAGGGTCAGAGGGAGAAGCAGACTCCCTGCCGAGCAGGGAGCCCGATGCGGGACTCGATCCAGGGACTCCAGGATCATGACCTGAGCCGAAGGCAGTCGCTTAACCAACTGAGCCACCCAGGCACCCACTTTTTATTTTTGTAAAGATTCTACTCATTTACTTGAGAGAGAGATATATATATATAGAGAGAGAGAGTGCAGAAGCAGGGGTGGGGCAGAGGGAGAGGGAGAAGCAGACTCTCTGCTGAGCAGGGAGCCTGATGCTGGGCTTGCTCCCAGGACCCCAAGATCATGACCTGAGCCAAAGGCAGACACCCAACTGACTGAGCCACCCAGGCACCCCAAAAGAAACTTTCAGAAAAATAAATAAAGGCACTGGTTAACCTAAAAAGGAAATACAAAATTACATATCTGTATATGAACATGTGTGCCGTATGCTTATAAACCAAATAGAGTAGCAGCTGTCTTGGGGAAAGCATCTGGAAAATAGAGACACTATTGTTTGAAGTTTTTATACGTACAAACACAACAACATTCATGGCTTTCTGTGTAAATTTTTAAAATAAAAAATGTATAATATGTCTTTTTACGGAGAATTTGTGTCTTTCATACTCTCCCTCCTTGTTTTATTTGCTTTTTAAAAGAGGACTGAGGACAAGGGCTATTCTTTGATCCTTTTCTATCTATTCAGAAGAGGCTATTCTACCGTCAAAGCAGATTAACGTCAAAGGCTTCCCGGTGTTCGTACATTACCTTCAAAACAAGTGGACTTAAATGCTAGGGGGATGATACGATAAGGAGCCCTGCAATCCCAGGATTTAGAATGATCAAATTCTCAGTGTTAGTCAAACATTATATGGGGTTATGAAATACAGTGTAGTATGTTTTGAATTTTTGGAAAAAGCAATGCAATAGGTATTCTACCATTGATTTGGGTAACGGACCCTGGGTTTATTATTTAATTGACTGGACTATTACCCTAAATGTTCCCAAATAAATTCAATAGAGGTGTTTATTCATAGGGCATCTTCTTAAATGTGAAGATACTATTGTTGTAAAAGATTTTTTTCTTTAAATCAGTATATGTGCAGGTACCCAATAAAGATATTCTTTGTACTTTTCAGAATTAGTAATTTGAGAACAAATATGTAGACAATGTCTTCACATCATTTATCTGTATGATCTTTAGAATAAGCCAAAGTGTTTAAAACCAGGGCATTCACAGTACTTGTTTTTCTATCTATAGTCATTGAACTTTGTTTTCTTTCTCATTTAGATTTATAAGATTTGGACCAACACCCAAGTCTCTGGGTGCACATGTTAACATGATTTGTAGGCAATAGAGTGCTTAGAAACCATAGTGATTTGTGTTGTTAAAACAGATTTTTAAAGTAATAACAACTCTTGAACTTAAGTTCCACTCTGGCAAAAGCTTGATTAAAAAGAAAGCATTTGCAGTTTGAAAATCAACTTATTATTTGTGCTCTAAGGATAATGAAAAGAAGCACTCAGCTTAACCAACCAACAATCTCCCAAATTTAATGGAAAGCAGTGAGAGTGAAACCACAGTTATGGAGTGCATCACGTTCCTAGAAATTTAAACACAACAAACAGTCATTTTTCTCACAAACTGTACCTCGTTTGATCATTCCCTCTTTGTTCTTATTGTTTCTATCATGTGTTTACAGGATCATTTTCAAAGACAGTCAAGGAAATAAAACTGATTTTGATGCCACCACTAGGAGACACCTAATTTTAGCCCCGATTCAATTATAACGTGAGTCAAATAATTTGCTCTTTGTACATAGTTTATGTTGCAGCTTTTTAATTATGAAAAGCCTCTAAATGCTTCACTTGATTCTTCATTACAGTGGTATATTTGTAGTCCAGAGACAATAAAAATTAAAAAAATAATAGCAGCTAACATTTACTGAGTGCTTACCATGTGCCTATTACTTTCATATATATTTCAGCAACTGACTTTTTGATATTGGCCTCTCTAACTTGAAAAAGACGCTCCACCTGGGAATTCCTCCTCTCAGTTTCAGACTAGACCAGATATCCTTTTCCTGGATGGGTCCCAGAAGGTTGAACTTGTTAAATGTGCACTCATCCTCCAGCAAACACTCCGTTATCTACTGGGAGGCATGATGATAGCAGTTACACATGGTCACGGCCTTGTGAATACTTATTTAGATGCTGGATATTAAGGAGGACATACGAAGCTGTCGTATGCTTATCACTGCTTATAGGTATGGATTTTTAGTTGTCTGTCTTTTGAGTTAGACAATAAACTTCTTGGGTTCAGAGACCACTCTATATTGCCCAGTGTTGCGTATCAGATTCCTAGCATAGTGTCTGGCTCAAAAAATATTTGCTGAGTTAATGGTCTAGTGGAGGAAATAGAGATATAAACATACAATAAATGGTACAGGAACAAGAAGGAGAAATGATGCTGAAAGATGATATTTGAAGATCATAGGTATTATCCTTCTCCCTTCAATATGGTAGCAATATGGTGGAGTTCTAGTGTTATATCTTTAATTTGATGATGATAATAATATTTTAGGTATAATAATGCCTGAACCACAGTATGTGATTTTAACTTTTTAGGTGATTTTACAACCCACCTCTCATATTATAATCATAATATCTTTTTGAAGGAGGTAAAGGTGGCATTGCCCTCATTTGCAAATGAGGAAATTGAGGTAAACAGGTTTTAACAACTAAGACAGTTCTTTCTGAGCAGCCACGTTATGGATACAATGTGTGCTAAATAGATAATACCTTGGCAGCAATGTTCTTTCATTTTTATTTTTTTTCAGCTTTATTTAGGTACAATTGACATAAAACATGTAATTTTAAGACGTACGACGCGTTGATTTAATAGATTTATATATTGTGAAATGATTACCACAGTAGGAAAAGTTAATACCTTTTTTACCTCACATAATTACCATTTCTTTTTTTGTGGTGAGAAAGTTTAAGTTCTACTCTCTCAGGTACTTTTGAGTATATACACAGTATTGTTAACTATAGTTACCATGCAGTACATTATATTTCCAGAACTTATTCATCTTAACTGAAAGTTTATACCTTTTGACCAACATCTTCCCCCTCCCCCAACCACTAGTAACTTCCATTCTATTCTGTTTCTGAGTTTGGCTTTTTTACATTCTACATATAAGTGAGATCATGCAGCATTTGTTTTTCTCTGTCCGACTTATTTCACTTAGCATAATGCCCTCAAGTTCTATCCACGTTGTCCCAAATGGAAGGATTTTTTTTCTTTCTCATGACTGAATAATATTCCACTGTGTATGTATGTATACAGAATTATATATATATCCCACATTTTCTTCATCCATTCATCTGTGAATGGACACTTAGGTTATATCTCTATCTCGGCTATTGTGAATAATGCTTCAATGAACATGGGAGTGCAGATATCTCTTTTGAGATCCTGATTTCATTTCCTTTGGATATATGCAGAAAAGTGGGATAGCTGAGTCATATGGTAGTTCTATTTTTAATTTTTTGAGGAATCTCCATACTATTTTCCCTAGTGGTTATACCAATTTACATTCCCACCACTAGTGCATAAGGGTTCCTTTTTCTCCACATCCTTGCCAACATTTGTTATCTCCTGTATTTTTGATGACCATTCCAACAGGTGTGAGGTGATATTTTTTAACTCCTTATCAGATATATAATTTGCAAATATTTTCTCCCATTCTGTAGGTTGCCTTTTCAGTTTGTTAATTATTTATTTTGCTGTGTAGAAGTTTCTTAGTTTGATACAGGCTAACTTATTTATTTTTTTGCTTTTATTGCTTGTGCTTTGGGTGTCATATTTTTAAAAATCATTGCCAAGACCAATGCCAAGGAACTTTTCCTCTGTTTTATTCTAGAAGTTTTCTTGTTTTAGGACCTATGTTTAAGTCCTTACTCCATTTTGAGTTCATTTTTGGGAGTGGAGTAAGATAGGGGTCCAATTTCATTCTGCATGTGATTATCCATTTTCCCCAACATTAGTTATTGAAGAAACTATCCTTTTCCCACTGAGTATTCTTTGCTTCTTTGTTAAATATTAGTTGATTGTACATGGGAAGGCTTACTTCTGGGCTCTTGATTCTGTTCCACTGGCCTATGTGTCTATTTTTATGCCAGCACAATATCGTTTTGATTACCATAGCTCTGTAGTATAGTTTGAAAGCAAGAAGGGCAGCAGTGTTTTTTGATATCAGGCTCTATGCCCTCGGACATAGCTGATGGGATTAAAGGATGATACTGATCCAAGCTCAAGTACTCAATAAGCTGGGCTGATGCAAAAAGACAAATTGACTCCATCAGATTCTATCTCTGGATAATACTGAGGAAACATGGCAGAATCATGTAGAATGAAAGTTACAAGGGAGGAGCCATGGGTAATAGACGCAAAGCTGGTAGAGAAGCCAGGAGACACAGGCAGGGAGAGAACAGCTATGTTATATAAATTGATAAGCATTTGAGGGAAGAAGCATAAGGTCCCTAGAGCTGCCAAGGACCCAACACAAATCTCTAGTTTCTTCTGTTCCTGAGGCCTGGATGTCCAGGTTCTAAAAGCCACTCCTATTGCCTGCAGGAACTTAGATGAATTGCTGTTTTTTATAACCCTCGAGTGTAGTACAAGAATGCTCAACCATGGTGCAGAGGTTTGATGATCAGCGCAGGGGCACTGCCAGCACCAGCCTGACCTCAGGCCCAGCAGAACTGGGAACATTGGTGGAAGTCCTCAGTGTGGGACTCCAAGGAGTAAAATGGCAAGTGACCCATTACTCAAATTGGGATATAGGGTTGCACTTGTGACCAGGGGCATGCCAGCAGTGAGGTCATACCACCAGTCAGTAGACCAGTAAGTCTCTGTTCTGGGGCTTCCTTGTTCTAAGCCAAGAACAACAGTGGCTTCTGAATCTAGGGCAATACTGAGATGGTTGCAGAGATCAGCATGGATCCAGTTGTATCTCTTTTATCTCATCTCATCCTCTGCCCTTACTCATTATACTTTCTAGCCATATTGGCCTTTTTCAGTTTCTCATATGTTGCCCTTTCCCCCATCCCTAAGACCTTACTTTCTCCTTATTATTAGTGTCTACTCGTTCTTCAGGTACTGGTTTAAATGTCCCTTCCTCTGAACACCTTCCTTTACTAATAATTCCAAAATACACCACACCTCTACTTTATCTCAGAACAATTTATAGTTTTACCTCGAGCCCTTAACAAAATTTGTAATCTTTACTTGCACGTGTATATGTTCAATGTATGTTTCCCCACTAAACCTTACATTTCACAAGGGCAGGGCCAATGTTTACCATAGTAATGTCTATATCCTTGAACACCTAACCCTACTGGTACAGAATTAACCTGTAATAATACCTGATGAATGAATAAATAAATACATGGAAATTAAAGTGATATAGGAGTAGAGAGTTGAGCAGTCCATTATTGAACCACATGTTTACTTTCCTTCAATACAAGATCATTATGGTCACTTAATGATAATTTTCTTCTCACTGTAAAACTGTATTGCATTTTTAGTGATTTTAGTCTTTCTGAATGCCCTTTTTTAAAGCTTATAATCAAAGAAATATCTTTTCTTGGGTGAATTTTCTCAGTGACTGACATCTACTACATGATTTTATTAATGACAGGCTCAGACAGTTGCCTTTTATTTATTTTTTTAAAAAGATTTTATTTATTTATTTGAGAGAGAGAGAGAGCACAAGCAGGGGCAGCAGCAGGTAAGGGAGAAGGAGAAGCAGGCTCTCCCCAGAGCAGGGAGCCCAATGCAGGGCTTAATCCCAGGACCCCAAGATCATGAGCTGAGCTGAAGGCAGCCGCTTAACCAACTGAGCCACCCAGGTGCCCCAACAGTTGCTTTTTAAATAATTTTTCAAAAAGCTTCCTGTAACATGCAATGTCATTTGTAAATGATGTCAACCTTTCCTCGAAAAAGTCTGCATTTCCTGATTTCAACTGGAAATCTGAGTATCATGAGCAGGAATGACTCAGAAGTTTTTCTTCTTTTAGAATGTGAGTTTAATCCTGATAGTCTGGTTTATGCTGGCCCTGTAGAATTCAACATGTCAAGAACAATTTTATCTGTTTTTCATATCAGATTCTATAGCAAATTCACAGTTGGATCTAGCAGAAGGGAAGGCAGGGATGTCAAAGAAACAGATGTTGGCATTGTAAAAGCAGATGCTCTATGCTTAATTTTACATGCCAGAAAAATTCTATTATTAAAATTCAACATCTGTCTTTTTAGAGGAATTACTCACTCTCAACCAGGTTGAAACTAAGCCCCAGTATTCAATTACAGGAATTTTTTTCCCTCCCACTCAGAATGTTATACATTTGAAAATCAAGTCAATAAACCAGATGCAAACCTCTTCCAATATTAGAAGGCCTTTAGAGTGGAGTATGTAAGTAGCTTCAGACATGAAAATTTTCTTATACGAATTGCATCTAATTTCTGTCTCCTGAACACTCCCTGCTCCCTTGAAGAACCAGGGATGCTAGTAGGAGACTACCCATTAGAAGGAAGCATGAAAAGGCAGCTTTGGTTTTTGAGGAACTGAAGTCTGAGCCCAGAAGTGTTCCTGGGGAGACTTTTGATCAGTAATGAAGGGAGACCTATCTAAGCTTGTGCTTTGAAATCCTGGATCCTTGATAAGGTCAAAGATACAGAGCTAGCTGCCCTAGGAACCTAATTAAAGCCCTGCCTCTCCAAGAGAAATTAAACATTGGCAGGAAGGAATGTACCAGCAGCTGTCAGGAAGCCATTTCTTCAAGGACAGCTGCACCTTGACAGCACTTTAAGTGTTTTCCTCATCTGCTCCGTGAACTCCTAAAAAAATCAGTCCTTTCATCTCTGATTTGACAGCTGGCCCCGAACAACTTCATGAGTGTGCTGCTTTTTCCATGTAGGCAACTGTGGTCATGCAAAGGCCTTCTCATCTGTGGCAACTCAAAGTCACACCGACTGGACAAGGAGGCAACGGCCCATTCATTAGGAGAAAGGGGAACGGGAAGCATTGTGTTAATCAAGGAACCTTGGGTTCCACTGCAACGTCTTTCTAGATTAGACTTTCAGAGTTTCAGTGCAGCTTTTCATTTGGTTTTTATGGGAGAGCTTGCAGAACCCCTTTAACCTCACTGAAACTAGCTAGCCTAAGGGCACTTAGGCACTCAACATGTGTTGAATTGTTTTCAGACAGTCTGAAGGCTTGGAAGAAAGGGTGTAATTCCTTCTAAGTTTCCATAATATTTCCCAGCGTGGGCTCTTGAGAGTCCACTGCTATTCCCATCAGGAAACTTCAGGAGGAAATTGCTTTTCATCTGTGGGTTCGGCATCTAGATATCGGTGCCTGTAAGAAGGATTAGGGTTTGACAATGGCTAGAGGATGAGAAAATCCCCACAGGAGTATTCTGAGGACAAAAGAGAAAAATCAAAAACTGGTTGGGAAAGACGAAAAAATGTATTTCTTCTGCAAGAAACCATCAAATGTATACTTCACTTCTTGCTCAGTGAAGACTGAATTTGAAAGTTGAGCAGCATGAACTTTATAAATATGCAAGATTCTGATGTACTTGAAAGAAATCCACTTGGTAAGGATTATAGTGGGGAGACTTCTCTCTCAGGACTATTGGGAGGGTTGAATAAGATATTGGTAGCTATCCAGGGTAGTGTCCATTCCATAGTGTTGAGATCAGCATTAGAAGCAACAAACAAAAACCAAACATAAAAACATTTATTATATATAGCCGTCTCTTTCAGCACTTGATATTTTAAAGCTCTCCTTTTAACTTGTATGTACTGAATTTAGGTTAAGGTGTGCTCTAGCATGTTGGCTTTTTATAGAAATGGCTATGACCCCTTTAAAAGTGCAACCAATTCTTTCATCCACCTTCAACTTGGGGGGCTGGAGTAAATTGAGACAGAGTGACAGTGGCAACATTTTCTCTAGTATATAAAGAAAAATAACACAGACACCAGAAACATACATTATTCTCTGATCCTTCCAAAGGACTGTGGGCTCTAACAATGTGCTCTGATTCCCTCGGTTGCAACGGGATTTCTGGAGGAAAAAGTACTCAGATCTTCCTTGGTAAATGACAGGAGGCTTCAGAGAGGTGCCAGTATTTTGGCTGAGATCTATAGGATGAGCAAATTTTGCTGAAGTTGTAAAATAGAGAAGTGAGTCTCTGTTGTAACGAGTCTCTGTACTCGTTCTTCAGGTACTGGTTTAAATGTCCCTTCCTCTGAACACCTTCCTTTACTAATAATTCCAAAATACACCACACCTCTACTTTATCTCAGAACAATTTATAGTTTTACCTTGAGCCCTTAACAAAATTTGTAATCTTTACTTGCATGTGTATATGTTCAATGTATGTTTCCCCACTAAACCTTACATTTCACAAGGGCAGGGCCAATGTTTACCATAGTAATGTCTATATCCTTGAACATCTAACCCTACTGGTACAGAATTAACCTGTAATAATACCTGATGAATGAATAAATAAATACATGGAAATTAAAGTGATATAGGAGTAGAGAGTTGAGCAGTCCTTTATTGAACCACATGTTTACTTTCCTTCAATACAAGATCATTATGGTGGGCAAGTGTGGTGTGCTCAGGAACCTACAAATTCTGCTTCTACCTTTATTCCTTATAATTCACTCTTTACCCAGCAGCCAAAGTGCTCCTTTTAAAAGAAAAATCTGTTATATCACTCCCCTGCTGTACCCTCTTTTGGCTTCATAATGCCAAATCCCTTATTTCTCCTGGTCCACTCTCTCCCTGCCAGTGGCTCTTCAAATACACTGACCTTTCTGTTTCTTGAACCTGCTGACCTCCTTTCTCCTCAGTCTTTGCCCTTGTTCCCTCTCTAGAAAGTTCTCTCCAGATTTTCAAAGGTTGACTTCTTGGTACTCAGGTCTTTTCTGACCACCTTTCCCATCTAGTTACTCCATAACAGTTTTCTGATTTATTTTATTCATAGCACTTATTCCTCTTTGAATGTGTTAATTTTGTTAGTTATTGTCTCAATAAAGAGAATATGATAAGCACCACGAGAATAGGGACGTCATCTAGCTTCATTACATTTCTTGTTGTTAAAACAGAATTGTCATACGTGGGTTGGTGCTCCACAAATGCTTAGCAAATGGCTGAATAAAAAGAATGAAGAAATGGATATTTTTGTAAAGTTGAAAAATAGTGGGAGTGTCAGAAAATAAAGCTTGAGAGGTAGACAGATACTGGATAATTAGGGCGGTATGCTCTGTTAGGAACTTTAAATTTTATTCTGAAAGAGTGGAAGGCATTGGATAATTTGAGGAGGGTAGCAAGCAGGTTGTAGCTGGAGGAGATGGAGCAAGAGAAAGAGCAGAAGGAGATGAAAGAAGTGTAATTTCCTAAGGCTGCCATAAGCAAGTGCTACAAAGTTGTTTTAAGGGTGGCTTAAAACAACATACATGTATTCTCTCATGATGCTAGAGGCAGAAGTCTGGATTGTAGGGGTTGACAGCTTGGTTCATTATGGAGCTTCTGTTTGCCTCTCTTAGCTTCTGGTGGTTGCCTGCAATTCTTCTCATTCCTTGGTTTGTAGATACATCACTCCAGTCTCTGCCTCCCATGTCTTTCTCTCTTCCGGGCCCTATCCCACACCTTGTGTGTCTCTATCTCTGATTATCTTCCTATGAGGACATTAGTCACTGATTAGGGCCCCCCTAATCCAGTATGACCTTGCCCTAAGTTATTATACCTGCAAAGACTCTATTTCCAAATAAGATCAGATTCTGAGGTTCCAAGTAGACAATGAATTTGGGGGGATTACTATACATTCCAATATGGGAAATAACAAGGAGCAAAAGCATTTAGGTCTCTGTAGGCTACAGTAATATATTTGACTTTTACTCTGAGGGAGATGGGAAGCCATAGGAGGGTTTGGAGCCAAGGAGTGACATGATCCAAGTTAAACTTTAAAAGGATTGCTCTGGTTGCTGCATTTAGAATAGACTGTAGGGGGCAGGGGTGGGAAGAGGGGGACTAGCTGGGAAATGATTGCCTCCTATTATTACTAAAATAATTCAGGTGCCAGAAGACGATGTTTTGGATTTGAGTAGGACCAAGGGAATGGAAAGTGATTATATTCTGGATGTTTTAAAGGTAGAGACAACAGGATATTCCGATGGATTGGAGGTGGCATGGGAGAAAAAGACAGGAAGGAGTAAAGATTACTCAAGATTTTTGACCTCAGCCACTGAAGAAAGGAGTTGCCATCAATCAAAATGAGAAAGGCTGGGGGCAGAACAGGTTAACGGGAAATATTGGATGATCCATTTTTTTATATAATTTCAGATGCCAATTAAATATGGAAGTGAACATGTCATAAGGTAACTGGCTACATAAATCTCAGTGCAGTGAAGAAGACTTGGATGGAGACATGAGACTAAGCGTCATTAATACATACAAGGTATTTAAATCTGTAGGATTGGATGAGCTCCAATAGAAAAAGTGAGGATAGAAAAGAGACTCAAAAACTGAATCTTGGGCCACTTCACTAATACCAGAGATTGGAAAGAAAGCAAGAAGGAGCAGCTGGTGAGAGAATGTGAAGATCAGGTGAGTGAAGTGTCCTGTTATCCAAATGAAGAAAGTGTTTCAAGGGGGGAGGGAATGATCAACTCTGTCAAATGCTGGGAGGAACATAGGGGAGACCAAACACTGAACACTGAATTTAGCAATGCGAAGGTTATTAGTGATCTTAATGAATGCACTCAAGCCCATTTGTTTATGTGTTGTCTGTAGCTGCCTTAAAACCATAGAGGCACAGCTGAGATGTTGAAACAGATACAGTTATAGCCCCCAAAGCCTAAGATATTTACTATTTGGTCTTTTATGAAAAAAAAAAAAATTTATAGGCCTCAGCTGTAACAGGTTTACCCAATACAGGGAGTTAAGAGGTAAAATGGCTAAGAAAGGAATAGTTCCTTTGTAATTCATGAGCATAGGTGTTTATCTTTTCCAAGTCATTTCTTTTTTTAATAATTTTTAATTTGAATATAGTTGATATGCAATGTTACATTAGTTTCAGGTATACAGTATAGTGATTTAATTTCTCCATGCATTATGCTCTGTTCACTGTAAGTGTAGCTACCATCTGTCTCCATACAACGTTATTACAATATCATTGACTATATTCCCTATGCTGTGCCTTTTAGTCCCATGACTTATTCAGTCCATAACTGGAAGCCTGTATCTCCCACTCCCCTTCACCCATTTTGCCCATCTTCCCACCCTTTTCCCTCTGGCAACCATCAGTTTGTTCTCTGTATTTATAGGTCTGGTTCTGTTTTTTGTTTGTTTATTCTTCATTTTGTTTTGTTTGCTTTGTCTTTTTGATTCCACGTATGAGTGAAATCATACAGTATTTGTCTTTCTCAGTCTGACTTGTTTCACTAAACATAATACCCTCCAGGTCCACCCATGTTGTCGCAAATGGCAAGATCTCATCCTTTTTTTATGGCTGCACCAAGTTATTTCTTGTTCAAACACTCCTCAGATTCTCTTTGGCACTGATGATAAATATTTCCATGATACAAATCACATTATGTTTAATGCTCTGCTCTCCTTGGTCTGTGTTACAGGATTACCTTTGCCATATGGCAGCCATCAGAGCTCTGAAATCTCTCAGAACTCTGAAATCTCTAACTATGTTGCTTCTACCATTTTCATTTGCCATTTTTTAAAAACAGAAAATGTCCAACTTCCATAGTCTGTAGGAGTTTTCCATTTACTCTGCAGAAGCATGTTACATGAGGAGGAAATAAAGCCCACAGCTGATATGCATTAGAGCAACTTGCTTTATTTCTGGGAGTTAAAACCATTTTGTCAAATAACTTAAAATAACCTTGCTCCTTTGGCAGAAATTGGACTTCCAGCAGCTGATGGTAAAACTGTTATCTGGAGGAGGGAATGATCTATACATTTATTGTACAACATTCACAATCATCAGCCCTGTTGCAAATGTGCCCCAAATCATTTTCCATAGTATATTTTTAAATCTTTCACTCAGCCTAGTGAGCTTTGTAAGTCAATCTGTGTGGAGAAACTTAAATTAGAGAAATTAAATAACCTCTTTTCTCCCCCCCACTTATTTTGACTTCCCATTAAACAATAACAGCAGTAATTTAATAAGCTACTTCTGGTACAGAGAAGAGAGCCAGAAGGGATTCTGAACCACTGATGTTTCATGAGGACTCCACAGTTTTCTGCACTTTGACTTAGGATCATGCGAGAGAATCTGGCTGGAAGAGGTGCGTTTCTGGATGAGTTAGAAGTAATTAAGCAGTGGACCAAAGAGAGCATGTGAAGGAGGAGCCAAGAACAGGATGAATTTGCAGGAAGGAGAGCAACACTGCAGATCCAAGTTAAGAGAGGGAAACAAAGGCATTTTGGGGACAGAGAAACAAAAATAACCACATGGCTGTTCATAGGAAGGAGTTTAGGTAAAAGCCATAAACATGGTGTTGTGAGTGGTGAACATGTTGAGTTTTTTGAGTCTAACTTAAATGAGATTTATTCCCATTAGCAAACACACCATTTGGGGAAATGCCGTAACAAAGAGCGAATTCTGATGGGATCTCTGGCAAAAGACAGTCCTGGCACAGCTGGAGAGGAAGGAGGGAGGGCAGAAGTTCTGGCAAAAATCGCAATAAGGATTTCCTCCCACTGTAACTATCTTTTCCATATCTTTATTTAAACTCATTAGCTTCATCTAGACCAGTGAGTGGTTCACAATTTGAATTGTGCAGCAACCTGCACATCACCTGTGGAACTGGCATATATAAATATCTACGTACCAATATGCCAGCGTCTACCCCAGGCCACTCAGGTCCAAATTTTTGGTTGTGGGGAGGTCCAGGCAATCTTGCCATTTTAAAAAGTTCTCTAGGTAATTCTAATGTGCAGCCAGGTTTGAGAACTACTGATCTAAGCAACAGTTTTTCGATCTCAGTACTCTTCATTTTGGGCTGGTAATTCTTTGCTGTGCTGTGCATCTTAGGATGTTTAGCAGCATCCCTGGCCTCTGTCCACTAGGTGCCCAGGAGCACTCTTCTGCCCATCAAGTGGTGGCAACTAAAAATTTGTCCAAGCATTGGCAAATTCCCCTGGGGGGCAAAATTGCCTCCAATTGAGAACCACTGATCAGACCAAATAAAACCAGGAACAGTCAGATAGGTGCTGTGAGCTGCCTTCCAATTCCTTTGTGGAAGAGATGATACCTTAAGTAAAACATCTGAATAAATCCAGTCACATTGAAAATTGGTGCGGCCACCATGGTAAACAGTGTGGAGGCTCCTCAAAAACAAAGAAATAGAACTACATATGATCCAGCAATTCCATCTTGGGCATATTATCCAAAGGAGATGAAATCAGGATCTAGAAGAGATATCTGCACTCCCATGTTCATTGCAGCACCATTCACAATAGCCAAGACATGGAAACAACTTAGGTATCCATCAGTGGATGAATGGATAAAGGACATGTGGTATATATACAGTGGAATATTATTCAATCATGAGAGAGAAAAAAAATCCTGCCATTTGCAACAACATGGATGGACTTTGAGGGCATTTTGCTAAGTAAAATAAGGTAAAGAAATACACGGGGCGCCTGGGTGGCTCAGTTGGTTAAGCGACTGCCTTCGGCTCAGGTCATGATCCTGGAGTCCCAGGATCGAGTCCCGCATCGGGCTCCCTGCTCGGCGGGGAGTCTGCTTCTCCCTCTGACCCTACCCCCCTCATGCTCTCTCTCTCTCTCATTCTCTCTCTCTCAAATAAATAAATAAAATCTTTAAAAAAAAAAAAAAGAAGAAATACAAAGACCATATGATCTCACTGATATGTGATATCTAAAAAAGCCAAACTCATAGAAACAGAGTAAAATAGTGGTTTCTAGTTGCTGGGGGATGGGGGAAATGTGGAGATGTTGGTCAAAGGGTACATACAAACTTCTAGTTATAAGATGAATAAGTTCTGGGGATCTAATGTACAGCATAGTGGCTATAGTTAATAATGCTATATTAAATACTTGAAAGTTGCAGAGTAGATCTTAAATGTTCTCAACACGTGTGCACATGTGCACACACACAAGTGGCAATTATGTGAAGTTATAGATATGTTAACTAACCTTATTGTGGTAATCATTTTGCAATATATATGTGTATCAAATCATCACATTGTACACTTTATATAATGTTATATGTCAATTATACCTCAACAAAGCTGGAAAAATTTTTTTAAAAAAATTCAGATACATTGAATAGTATGGATAATATGGACTCTGCATTTTCTCATATTTTTATATTAATCTGTACACACAAATATGGCTTCTTGACTTGAAGATATACCCTTAAGCCTGGCTCATTTGAAGTAACAGGGTAGCTTGGGGTATATGTGTACTTGGGAAAAAATTAATATTAAAATTAACATCATGCATTCTATTTACATTTATATGTTATACGTGTGTCTGGTACTAATACAGAACGAGAATGTCTAGTTATCTAACCCACGAATCAGTGATCAACTCTGATATACTTTAAAAAGAAAGTGCAGCAGAGGCTGACCAATATGGGGACGGAAGACAGAATCCACACTCCACAAGGGTTTTAGGAAGCAAAATGGGACATCATGATAATGATGAAGAGTATGTGTCAAGCACTGGCTTAAATCTTTAATACAGTTTATCTTTTTAAAACATTCACAAGTAACCCTATGGAGATTAATACCATCTCTTGGTAAGAACTATGTCCATATTTGCATCCAGTTTGCTCTGTTTGCAAGACACTGTGGTATGAAGGGAAAGAAATCTTTTAAGTTAAAAAGACCTGGATTTGAATCCCAACTACACCAATTGCCAAATGTTTGCTCTTGGGTTGGTTGTTCATTTTGAGCCTCTGTTTCCTTATTTTTGAGATAAAATATCATGGCTACTATGTGTGTGAGAATTAGAAATCACACAGTGAGTTGCATAAATGTCTGGCAAGAGTTGACATAAAATACCACATTAGATTCCTCTCTTTCTCTCTTTTTCCTAAGTACTGATGGTTCTAGGTGCATTTTCCTCATTTAATCCTTACAACAGTTGGTGGGTTAACTATTATTACTTTATTTTAAAATTGAGGAAACCAAGACTTAGAGGAATTTAATAACTTGTCTGAAGATGAGTGCTAAAATACAGAGTTAGAATTTGAACCCAGGCAAATACCAGAGTGAGAAAACTGAGTTAGAAAACTGTTTACCTATTAGGTTATATCCGTAAGTCCCCTTTAAACAGGCACATGGATACTTTTTGTTTGGATGTTGTGCTGCTGATCACTACAGGATACTATGCAGAGAAAAATGGAAATAAGTAGGGAATTAAAGACATTTCAAAATTACATCCTTTTATCAGTTATAGACTCTAAATATTATCAGAACTGAGTTTTTCATAGCCTCTTTTTTGACTTAGTTTTTAGTTTATTCAGTGGAAATCCTCTAGATCCACATTCTTTTTTGTTTTTAGGATTTATTTATTTGAGGAGGGAGGGGCAGAGGGAGAAGAAGAGGTAGAGAATCTCCAGCAGACTCCTTGCTGAGTGTGGAGCCTGACGAGGGGCTCGATCCCACATCCTGAGCTGAAACCAAGAGTCAGAAGCTAAACCAACTGAGCTACCCAGGTGCCCCTAGATCCACATTCTTATAACTTTTTTCTTGAGAAGGGTGGGAAGAACTCAATTTCCCCCCATTTTTCCTTTCTATAAAATTTCTTGTTAGTTCTCAAGGGAGAGAATAAGTATGAAATCACAGCAATTAAGAATAGAACCCATGCCCAAAGTCCCACTTTTTCTTGATTTTTGCAAAAGGTAGATTTAGTTCAGGTGGGAGACTAATTTTCAGATCAGTGATACAATTAATCTAAGTCTTGGGAATAAGTCAAGATGCTGTGTAAAGAGAGAGTGACTCCCAAATAGATAATCATACCTCACCATGATTAGAGTTTATTAATTAGATATCATAAAACAAAAGGCAAGATAGCTAAAGAGTGTCACAAAACCCCAAAACAAACCCCAAATGAGAACAACTTGCCAGAAACTGCAAAGAAGCAAGCAGATTAAAAATAAAAAGAGAGGAAAGAGTAAAGATGCCAGGTTTTCATAGATTATCTCTGTACTGTTTTATTAGCTATAATCAGGAAAACTGATAAGATGGTGCAGTATTTCTTTTCAATGACCTGGACAATCCATTCAATTACCATAAAACTTCCTTGCACCTCCTTCACTTGGTCCAACTGTAGTGATTACCACTGAACCATGCGCATGCTCCATTTCCTCACTTTTACTAGCAGTTTAAATTTCAATGTAAGCTCAGGTATTTGTTTTTGGTTTGATACATTCTGAGCTGATACATTCTGCCTGCACATTTTGAAAATAATACTATGGAAAATAATTGAAATAGACTCAATTAGTGATAGAAACTAGAGTATATGTGGTGGTATAATCTCTTAAAAATATCTTAAAAATAATGAAAATAATTTCAATAGGTTTTTAAAAAGAAAATTTCTACATATCTATGTATCTCTCTTTTTTCAAAGATGAACATCACAAAAATTAATCATAATTACCTTTGGGAAGAAGAACCAAAGGGGAGGGGTGAGAGGATGGGAAGAACAGAGAAGAAATGCTTATTTTTTTTAAAAAAAAGATTTATTTATTTATTTGAGAGAGAGAGAGGGCAAGCAGGAGCAGGGGGAGGGGCAGAGGGAGAGAGAGAGAATCCTCAAATGGAGGCCAGTGTGGGGCTTGATCCCAAGACCTTGAGATCATGACCTGGGCTAAAATCAAGAGCCAGATGTTCAACTGGCTGAGCCACCCAGGTGCTCCTACTTCATTTTTTTTAACTTTTCGTTATTGCTTGAATTTTTTGCCCGCATATATGGATTAGGTTTTTTTTTAAGTTGACAGGACAGAATTATTATGGTGACCTTTTTTTTCTTTGAAATTTTCTGTATTAAAATAACTATTAAATATTGATATTATTTTAGGATTAAGCACAGGCTTTAAAAATCTTACATTTGCACATGAGAAAATCTGTCTGAACTTTACTTAAATTCATAGAATGTCTTAAGTTTAATTTTTTGTATGGTGTATCTATGGAAACAATAGAATATTTTATAATAACTACCATATCAACTGGAGAAGCATCAGATGACTTATTTGGCACAGTGATTGCACACCTGGCCCTTGCCCCTTAGTCCTAATCTTGTTCTTTTGCAGTTAACTGACAGCTTCATTAAATCATTCTTACTACCTTTATGTTTTGCACTACTGAACCTGGAGCTCCTGTTATCCGTTGATGTGCTAAGCATCTTATCAACAAATCTGCTTTGTGCTGAGAAGAGTAAACACCATCATTAAATTTGTTATTTGCCCCATGTGGCAGGACTTCAAGCTTAAGAATGTCACACTGGAACCCATGCTTTTATAAGATACTGTATACCTGTGGAAATGACTTTCTGATGTTAACAGTTAGAAAAACCCATAATAACATTAAGAGATAGTTTTATCAATTATTTTGCAAAGTCTTTGGGTCTATGAAACAAGAATTTCCTCACAGTTGCTTAGAAGTGATCTGGCAGTGATGTATGATGGTTAAGAGTTTGGGCTCTGGGGTTAGACACACCTTGGCTCTGTTCTCTACTTACCACTTAGGAGCTATTTAACCTTGAACAATTTATTTAACCTCTCTGGACCTGAGATTCTTCATCTATAAAATGCTGATAATATTACCTTACTTTATAGTGTTGAACTGAAATTAAATGGACAATTAATTTAAAGCACTTAGTGCTCAATTATTATTGCTGTTAATATTTTCATTGTTCCACACTTTCCTCATATTTATTAAAACTGAGTTCATACAATGAGATTTGCCTAAAAGTGCCTCAAAATCTAAATGGCTTAAAACTCTAATGCTAATAACAATAATAATACCAGCTAACATTCATTGAATTCTTTCCAAGCACTTTTCTTACATTATCTTATTAAATTTTCCATAACATTGGACTTCTTCTGGCTAAGATGGACTAGCAAGGACATGATTTACCCTTCTGTCTGAAATAACTAAAAAATACCACAGCATACGAACAGTTCTCAAGACATTGTACATGAAGCAATGGAGGAGAGATATCTCTGAGAGATGGGAAACAATTGAGGTGAGCTCTGCAATTTTTCTACCTTACTGACTTGAGAACATTTCCATGCCATGATATAGGGAGGGGGAAATCTAGGTCTACCCCAAGAGATTTTTTTTTTTTAAGATTTATTTATTTATTTGAGAGAGAGAGAAAGAGAGAGAAAAAGAGACAGCAAGTGCAAGTGGGGTGGGGCGCAGAGGGAGAGAATCTCAAGCAGACTCCCTGCTGAATGCAGAGCCCAAGGCAGGGCTTGATGCAGGGTTGATCTCATGACCCGTGAGATCATGACCTGAGCCAAAACCAAGAGTCTGATGATTAACTGACTAAGCCACCCAGGTCCCCCTGCCCCAGGAAACTTCTTGAGTCCAGAAGACAAAGATGAGAGTCTGGAGAGATCAGGGTAGCTGGAATTCATGAGACAGAGTATTAGAGAGGAGAGGAAGGCACAGAGAACTCTGGAGATCTGCAGAGATTCCCCCTTGGGTATTTAGCAGAGTGGTAATTAACATATGCATATGAAGAAACCACTGAGGCACAGGAGAAAGACAAATCTGAATGCTTCGGAGGGAAGAATAGCTGGCTGTCACACAGAGCTAGAAATAGTGCTTGTTCCCATTAGCCAGACTGGAAACCTCAAAATTCATGAGCATTGGAAAGAACATTCAGAAGGGTCTTTCCCAGGGGTGGGGAATCATTAACCCTAGGCTAAACGCTGCTCTGGTTTTGCCCAACAAATGTTAAAAGCAAGGCCCAAAAAGATCAAACTGTGCATCTTGGAATAAAGTTCAAGGGTTTTTATTGACATGAAAAAGAAATCTAGCACCAGATGAGATAAAATTCACAAAGTTTGGCATCCAATAAAAAATCATCAGTCATATAGCAGGAAAGTAAAATTCATAAAAAGGAGAAAAATCCCTATATTAAAACTGTCCAGGTATTAGACATTATTAGAATTAGACCTTGACATTGACACAGTTATTTATAACTGTACTTTATATGTTCAGAAACTATAGGAAATATTGAATATGTTAAGTAGTGATATGAAATATATTTTTAAAAATCCAAATTGAACTTCTATTGATGGAAGCTACAATGCCTGAGATGAAAGTATACAGGATGGAATTAAAGACAGCCTGGACACTGCAAATAAAAAGATTACTGAATTTCAAGACATAGAAGCACAAACTATCCAAAATGAAACACAGAGGGGAAAAATAAATAAATAAATAAATAATAATAATGATAATAATAAATTAGGAGTGCTTTAGTGAGCTGTGTGACTACTTTAAGTCACCTACAATGCGTGCAATTAGGGTTCCTAAAAAGGGAGAAGCAGAAAAATATTTGAAAAAATAGAGGCTGAAAAATTTCTAATTGGATGATCCCACAGATGCAAGAAACTCAATGAACCCCAAGCACAAGAAATGTGAAATAATTATGCCAAAATACATCATAAATAAATTTTGCAAAACCAGTGACAGAGAAAAATCTTAAGAGCTGCCAGAGAACAAGATACATCATGTCTTGGGGAACACAGATAAGGATTGCAGCAGATTTCACATTAGAAGTGATGCAAATGAGAAGACAGTAGAGTAACATCTTTAAAAAAACCCAAACAAACCCTGCCAAATTAGAATTCTATACCCAGTATAAATATCTTTCATAAATAAAAAAGACTATTGTATTATAAGATTATGAAAGGAAGTCTTTCAGGTGGAAGGAAAATAATACCAAATATAAGTGTGGAGCTAAACAAGGAATATTTTATTTTATTTTATTTTATTTTTTTAAAGATTTTATTTATTTATTTGAGACAGAGAGAATGAGATACAGAGAGCATGAGAGGGAGGAGGGTCAGAGGGAGAAGCAGACTCCTCGCCGAGCAGGGAGCCCGATGCGGGACTCGATCCCAGGACTCCGGGATCATGACCTGAGCCGAAGGCAGTCGCTTAACCAACTGAGCCACCCAGGCACCCAAAACAAGGAATATTTTAAACACCCCAGTTTAAGGCAGAAATTGTCAGGATAAAAAAAGTGAGACTCAACTATATGTTACCTACATTAAATGTACAAATGGATTAAAAGTAAGAGGATGGAATATAAGAAACATGCTAACAATAATCACAAGGAAGCTGAAGTGACTATATTAATGTCAAGTCAAAGTAAATTTCAGAGCAAAGATTTTTACAATACTACTATGAGGGAGGGTAGTATATTAGGGTTCTCCAGAGACATAGTACCAATAGGGTGTGAAATCTATCATCTATCCATCATCTATCTATCATCTATCTATCTATCTATCTATCTATCTATCTATCTATCTATCATCACCTTAAGAGAGATTCATTCTTATGAATTGGCTGACAAGATTTTGAGGGCTGGCAATTCCAAAATCTGCAGGCAGGCGGCAAGCTGAAGACCCAGGGAAAAAATTGGTGTTGTAGTCTTGAGAGTGAAGATAGTCAGGAGGCTGAATTCCTTCTTTCTTGGGGGATCTGTCTTTTCTTTAAGGCTTTCAACTGATTGGATGAGGCCCACCCACATGAAGGGTAATATGCTTGACTCAAAGTTTAAATGTTAATCATTTCTTAAAAATATTTCACAGCAATATCTTGACTGGTAAATGAACAAACAACTAGGTACCACAACCTAGTCAAGTTGACACATAACATTAACCATCACAGGTGGGTAATATTTTTAGCCTAATTTTTTTATTGAAGTATAATTAACATACACTGTTATACTAGCTTCAAGTGTACAACAATTGATTCAACAATTCTATACATTACATAGTACTCATCATGGTAAGCGTAGTTATCATCTGTCACCAAACATTATTATAATCTTATTGACTATATTCCCTATTCAATCCAAGTGTCCACTGATAGATGAATGGATAAGAGATGTGGTATATATACACAATGGAATATTAATCAACCATAAAAAAAATGAGATCTTGCCATTTGTGACAACATGGATGAACCTAGAAGATATTGTGCTAGGTGAAGTAAGTTGGTCAAAGAAAGACAAATAGCATATGACTTCACTTATATGTGGAATTTAGCCTCATTTTATTGAAAAAAGCTATGGCTTTAAGATGAGATAATCTGCTCACGGACACATGGCAAATAAGCAGCAGAACAGATTCAACTCAGGGAGGCTACCCCTAGAAAGTATATTCTTAATCAATATGCTAAACTGATAAATGTTAAATATTACAATATAGAATTATCTCCTCCTTTGATACAAACTCTATTTGATACCTTTGTTGAATCTCTATATATTACAGTTGAGGGCTCACTGGTATTTCTTAGATTAAATTTTTTAAGTGGGATCAGATTCTTCTACTATAAAATTTATTTCCAGATTATTCTGTACTTAGCCCATGGATGAATGAAGCATAAAGGTGAACTCATGTTGATAAAAATATCTTACATTCATTATGTGTCTATTATGAATAGACACATTTTACATGTATTATATTATTTAATCTTAGAACATAGTAGGTGTTCTATAAACCTTATTTCCATTATAACACCAAATATTATGAGTAAATGGTCCATTTAGGAAAAGTATTCCTTTTTACATATTATATTGAAAGATTTCTCTTGTGTATTTAATTTCATTAATAAAAATTATGTATGCTTGATATGTACAACATGATGATTTGATAGACATATACATATTGAAATGATTACTACTGTCAAGCTAAGTAACATATCTTCTCACATAGGTACCTTTTTTTTCTTTCTTGGTGATGAGAGCATCTGAAATCTACTCCCTTAGCAAATTTCCAGTACTCAATATAGCATTATTAACTATAGTCAACATGTGGTACATTAGATCTCTAGGTTACACTAGATTGTATTCATCCTATATAACTGCAACTCTGTGCCCTTTGACCAACATGTCCCTATTTCTCCCACCTTCCCACCTCTGGTTACCACCATTCTTTTCTCTGTCTTTATGTATTTCACTTTTTTTTTAGATTTCACACATAAGCGAGATCATTCTGTTATTTTCTTTTTGTGTCTGGTTTATTTCACTTAGCATAATATCCTTCATGTTCATCCATGTTGCTGCAAATGGCAGGATCCCCCCTTTTTTTTTTGAAGGCTGAATAATATTCTATTGTATATTGTATATATATTATATATATGTATGTATATTGTATATATATCTATCTTATAATTTCTTTATTCTTTCATCTGTTGATGGACACTTCCCTGTGTGTTCTGTTTGATTTTCTCTGTTTTTATTTTGAACAGTAAAAGAAATAATGAAATATTTTCAAACTTACTTCATGCAAATTTGAACTACAAGAATGTCATTTTGTTTTTCTCTCAACCACAGTTGTGCAGGTTTTCAAATGTCTGTGTGAGCTCAACCAGTTTATTGTATCTTTATATCTTTCATGGTGTTGAGCCCCAAATAGTTAAACAGCAAAATTCCTGAGTTAATTAGTGCAAAGAAAATGTTTAATAGCAAGTTACACAGGAAGAATAGTGGTGACCTTATCTTTTAATGTGTTACCCATTTTCAGTTCAGAGCCAAATTTGAAGATCCTCTTCCTGCCAAAAACAAGTGGGATAACCCCCTGTCCATCACACAGTAGAGCAGAATACTGCTCCTGCTGAACATAGGCAGCTAGCCAGAGAATAAAGAGAAAAGGACCTATTCAGTTATGCAAGAGAAAGCAGAAATAATTCCTGTGGAGAAAAGTAATTGTTTGCAGACATTTATTAGAGGTATAGGAAGGGTTATGAGAATTCTCATACTTAAAGTTAGCAGATAGAGAAGGAGGCTGACGATTTTCTGCAATTAGTAATAGGTATCTGATGCAAGGAAACAATCATCCTATTTCAGATTAGGTTGGTCAGTAATGGAGTAAGGCCAGAATTAGCCAAAAGGGAATGAAGGAGCAAAATCCAGAGTAGGCTAGAATAGACAATGTTGTCTTAGTCAAAGCAGGTTAGGAGTTTTTCTAGTTCATTAGGTTAAATGTACAAGTTAATCTTCATTTATTTAATCATTCACCAAATATTTTCTGAGCACCTAATCTGTACCAGCCCCTGGACGACATGCTGGAGAGAAATGGAACAAAATAGATATGGTCTTTCCTTTTCGCAGATTATAGGCTAATGAAGGAGGCAGATTAAGGAAATAATCAAAATATAAATGTGAAATCACACTGTGAAAAGTCCTCCCATCATAGGACATTCAGTCCTGCTGGCCCCTCCACCTGGAAACATGTTCTCCCTTTCATCCTTTTCACGTGTTTGCTCAACTCTTGCCTTCCAAATAAAGCCCTCCCTGATCATCCTGTTAATATTATAACTGCCACCCCAACTGCCTTCACTGGCGCTCCCAATCCCTTTGCCCTACACCTTTTTTTTCATAGACTTTATCATCTCTTAACATACTAATTTACACATTTATTGGTACTGTCTCTCTACTACTAGAATATAAGTTTCTTAAGAGCAGGGACCTCTGTTTGTTTTATTCATATTCCAAGTACCTAGAACAGTATCTGACACATAGGAGGTGCTCAGTATTAAGTGAATAAATGAAGCTATGAGAGTCTATCAAAACAGTAGTCAAAGTGGTTATAAATTGCTATAGTGGACTTAACTCCATTGTAAAATGTATATTGTTTTCATATAATTGACTCAGATTTTTCCGTTTTCTCAAATTAATTCATTAAGTCCCAAGAATTACTAAAAGGAAAGAAAGAAAACAAGAAGGTGGCAAGTCCTCTTGCTCTTCATTTTAATTCTGATACTAAGATTGTGCCAACCAGGAGAGTAACATCCTTGCAGAATGTTGCCTTAATGTGATTTATTTTTATCTGATCTATTTGTATACACACTTAACATGATATACCTAGACATGTGTGACATGGGTTAGCATGCATTATTTTCATGACATATCACAGTACTTTCTTGGCTTCTGATTTCTCAAATCTTTTCCATTCTTTGTCTTTAAACATATATAATTTTATTGCAATGCTTACTTACTTGATCCTCTCCATGATTATTTTCACAAAAACTGTAATTTATGTAACATTTCCATGGTTTACAGAGAAGAATAGAGATGATAATTGTCCTGGAGAATCTAGGTTACATGGTTACAATCCCTGCAAGGGATCTTCAGCATACAGTGAGGCATTGATTATGTGCCAGCATCTGGAGATTTAAAAATGAGAGGACACAGAGGATCTTCAAGGAGTTGCTTGGCTCTATTAGCCTTGGAATTGAGTCATTAGAGATGGTTCACTGCAGCCTAAATTCTGGGCCAATCATGTGTAAGTGTTGTCATAATTTAAAGAGCCGGTGGAGCTAAAATTTTCTTGTTAATGGTGTTTCGCCCCCCCTCTTTTTCTAGTGGCCCCCTCAGAACTTACCAGAATTCTCTGTAGAAACCAAATCTATGTGTAACTAGCTATCTTTATTCACAAATCTGGGGGTTCATTGTGATGGTTTCATTAGAAACCTCTGTCCTCCACCCTCAGACAATTAATAAGGAAGTCTTCTAGTCTTAGATGCAAGTAGAGTTGTCATTGTTCCGAGAAGCTTTTGAGGTTCAGTGGTTCAGCATGGTTGGGGCACATGGAGGTGTGTGGTACTAGAGGAATGAAAGACAATGAAAGAGGAATGAAAGGCAAGGTGACAAGGAGCCAGATCAGAAGGGAAGGTCATTCTACGTTGGGAAGTCTGCTTCATCCTGAGGGCATAAGGGTTCTATTTCTTTATTTTTAAATCAGGGAAATGGTATAATCAGATTAACGTATGCGAAGATGGTGACCTGGAATTAGACAAATGGCAATGGAGAGGAGGTCTAGAAATGGCCTTGAGGTGGGGTGGGCAGAAGAACTGGTGAAGGAACAACAAGAGATGAACCCATATTTCTGGCTTACACATGTGTCACTCTGAGGATGAGCACCTCGTTCGGGGAAAAGGGAATGAATTTATCTGTGGACATACTGAGTTTTGCTACCCGTGGGCCATCAAAAATATTACCTGTTTAAACAGTTAGGTATGTGTCTCTGGAGCTCAAGAGAGATATGATGATGGAGGCAAAGATTTGGCATTTATTAGCACTTAGATGTAAATTAGAGCTGTAGTTGTAAATAAGATTTACCAGGGAGAAGGTGTGGACTGAGAAGAAAAGAGAGACAATACTGTGGTTTACTACTACAGGGATATGCAGAGAATAAGATCCTGTAAATGACACCGAGATGGAGTTGCCAGAGAGAAAGAGGAAAACCACATTCATAAGTGATGGACCATGGTAGCTTCTATCATCTATGTGGATCCTGAAGCTCTCCAGGGCAAGAGCAGAGTGGGGATGAAGACAGTTACTGCTTCGTCTTTAATGATCAGGTAACAGTAGATGATGTGACTGATAGCGACTAGGAGGGGAGAGTGACTAGATGACAGGATGCCACATCCTTCACAGTGCTAAGAACAACGTTTGGAATGCGAGAGAATGGGAAATCTTCCTTTGAGAAGGTTGCAGGAGAAACAAGATTTTGAGAGGAGTGCAGCAGACTGAATGTTTGTGTTCCCCAGAATTCAAATGTTGAAACGTAATCCCCAGTGTGACTGTGTTAGGAGGTGGGGCCTTTGGGATGTGATTAGGTCATGAGGGTGGAGCCCTCATGAGTGCAATCAGGGCCCGCATAAAGGACGCACCGGAGGGCTCCCTCACTTCTGCTAACACACAGCAAGACACCGTCTATGAATCAGGAAGCAGGTCCTTGCAGGAGAGTCCCCAACACTTTGATCTTGGACTTAGCCTCCAAAACGGTGAGAAATAGAGTTCTGTTGTTTACAAGCCATCCAGTCTATAGTACTCTAGCAGCCTGAAATGGCTGAAACAAGTTTAACTTATGGCAGGAGAGGGATGAAGGAAACAGTGAAAAGCCTGTGGATATAAAGGGATTTTATAACTCAACTGGGATTCTAGAGGGCACAGTGGAAAGGTTTGGGACTGAGGGGAGCAATGGTGGCTGTGTTCGGGGAAAGCAGCACAGAGTATTATGAGCTGGTGATATGGTTAAAGATAGCAAATAAGAAGGCTTTCCTTGGGTACTAGGAAAGACAGCAGAGATTTGAGATGGGTGGGCTTAACTGTTAGGTTTCTTAGAAGTCATCTTTGGCCAAAAGATGGCCCTAGTTTTTGATGGATGAGTAGATCTTGAAGCAGAATAAGTAACCCAAGGTCTGAAGTGATGGCATGTGTCATGTGAGTTACACAATTTTCTGCAGGTGGCCAAGCATATTGGGTTCTATGTGCTAAACTTTGTTCTATATGAAACAGTCTTCACTCCTATTTTCAGATCACAGTTTGAGACCTGAAGCCTCTTTGGTTCCCAAATCATAGTTATATTCCTCCTTTTAAATGTTCCTATAGCATTATATAATTTCCTGATCATAGCACTGGCTAAAGTATAGTATTTCCAGTTTATATAGCTAGATCCCCCATGAGGCCATACTCTTTTAAAGGGCAAGAACTTTCTGACCTACTGTATTTCTAGAAACTTGGCTACACACACACACACACACACACACACACACACACACTCACAGTGTGTGGGTAGGGCTGGTATATCCTGTGGGTTTTGTACCTTCTGTCTGAGGAAATGGTTTCTGCCTGTACTCAGGGGAGGGGCTGCTCTGTTTTAGGATGGAGCTTTCCGGCCTTCAGTGTACAGGGGGATGTGTGGCAACAGAGGGCTTGTCATCAGCTCACACGGATTATGGCAAAAAGAGGGCAGCAGAGAGTCACAGACCAGAGGCGATTTGACGTGGTACAGAGAAGGGTGTGAGAGAATACAAAATCTGGAGAGTTTGGGATGCCAGGGTCAAGGTGGTGCTTTTTACAGAAGTTAGAACAATGAGGGGAGGTTTAGCAGGGAGAGAGCTGGTAAATCCCCAGGTCTAAAGAAGATATTTAAAAAGACTCAAACCCAGGGGATGAAGCGGGAAGTAGTGAGGTATTTCCTTCTTGGTTAGAAGGCAATTTGAACTAATTGTGTTTTTACTGAGAAGAGCATCCTTTGATGTTGGGCTGTTGACCTATTTTTATTGATTTTGAGAGGGGTTCTCTGTGCCTCCTGGATTTTGATGCCTGTTTCCTTCCCCAAATTAGGGAAGTTCTCTGCTATAATTTGCTCCAATATGCCTTCTGCCCTCCTCTCTCTTTCTTCTTCTGGGACCCAATTATTCTAATGTTGTTTCATCTTATGGTATCGCTTATCTCTCAAATTCTGCCCTCGTGATCCAGTAGTTGTTTATCTCTCTTTTTCTCAGCTTCTTTATTTTCCATCATTTGGGTTAGCCTGATGATGGGATTAAAGAGGGCATGTTCTGCATGGAGCACTGGGTGTTATACGCGAATAATGAATCATGGAACACTACATCAAAAACTAATGATGTAATGTATGGTGATTAACATAACATAGTAATAAAAAAAAAAAAAAAAGAAGAAGAACATCCTTTGAAACCCAGACCAGACTCTGGAAGTGAGGCCTGTCAGTCCTAGGAAGGAGTGAAGGGATGGAGAGGCTTCACTGAGTGAAGGGAAGCCACAGATGTCCAAGAGAGATGCTTCTAGTAAATGTTCTTAGAGGCAGATCAGGTCCATCTGTTCTGAATGGCCCAAAGGGAGAAAAGTGGGACTAATGAGTAGGAATGAAAGGGAGACTGATTTCCATTTAAAATGAGAACTTTCTTCTCTAGCCTTGTCTCATGCCACTCTCCCTCCTTGTCTGCCAGGCCAGAGCCACACTAGCTCTGTTTCTGTTCCTTAAGCATACCCAGACATTTCGGGCCACCTCACTACCAACACAGTTGTATTTTCATCATCCCTAAGATCTTAACTGTTATTTCCCAAGAAACTCCTTCTCTGACTATCCTCTGCTATTCTCTATCATAGCCTTGTGCTCCCTCCCTTTTGAACCCATTACTACTTACCAGTAGGCATCATTAATTTCTCTCTTGGTTATTGTCTGTCTTCCCCTGAGGGGCAAGGGCCATGAGTGTTTGACTCCCACAACACAACAATTGTGTAACCAGCACCTCGTATAATACCCAACTGATGGGCAGTAGTTTAAGAAACATTGGCTGGGCACATACACTGAATAGGTTGCCTTTGGAGGGAGGGAGTTGCCTATCACAGAATGTATTTGAAATGAACTAGACATAACTGTTGGCTGAGATGTTGTATACAGGATTCCAGGATCAGATGGATTTTTACATAAAAATGACATTTGAAGATCCTTTCTGTCATTCTATTCTATTATTCCAAGAAATGAAGAGTGTAAAATTAATGACTCTAAAATGAAGGCAATAATGAGCCCATTGCTCATCAATACGAAAAGGAAAGAAAATAAATGTGGCTGATTAGAGAGTAATGAAGATCTTGCCAAACCATTAATAAAAATGTAATTTGTAAGAAATCTGGACCTTAAGTAAGTCAGACTGGGATAAGTTCCTAGGGAAATACTTAGGGACTAATACAAAGACAGATCCATTGTAACTACCTACTCTTCTCTTTGTGTCTTTAATAACTAGCACGGTATATGGCATATAGTAAATGAACAATAAATATTTGCTGAATAAGGGGCTCCTGGGTGGCTCAGTCGTTATGCATCTGCCTTCAGCTCAGGTCATGATCCTGGGGTCCTGGGATCGAGCCCTGCATCGGGCTCCCACTCCGCAGAGATCCTGCTTCTCCCTCTCACACTCCCCTTGCTTGTGTTCCCTCTCTCTCTGTGTCTCTCTCTGTCAAATAAATAAATGGGATCTTTAAAAAATATATATATTAAAAAAAATTTGCTGAATAAATAAGTAAGGGAACTTTTAGAAACCATACCACAGTACTCTTTCATAAAAATGTGCAGTCTGCATTGGATCTTTCCTTGCTTGGTATGATTTGCCCATTTACACCTTAACACCTTCCAACAGGTAATATACCTATGACATGTCATTAAATGAAGAGAAAATGATGCCTCCACGAAGACAGTCACGTTCCTCACTGCTGAGTGTTGATGTAGGACCAAATTATTGCTAAAAACACTTCCAGTTTTCTGAAATTGCCTGTGAGGTGCTGTTATATTTTTGTCAAAATTGACATTTAAATAAAGGCAATAACAGCTAATGCTCATTAAGATAGTAGACATGATTTGGATAATTAATGTTTCTTCAAGTTTTTTTAGCACACTTATATCACTGAGTATCAAATATTAATACAGATTAAACATGTACTTATTTTCATATTAACTATTGTGGTGGACAGACTTTAAGGTAGCCTCCATGATCCCCAACTTTTAGTGTTCATGTGCTTGTGTGATCCCTGCCCCTTGAGTGTGGGTGGGATCTGTGACTTGTTTCTAACAAACAGAATAGGACAAAGGTGATGGGATGTCACTGATTGTTACAATATATAAGATGCCATCTTGCTAGTAGACTTGCTCTAGGGCCTATTAGTACCAAACTACTTAATAAACAGAAATGTTCAGTGTTTCTTTTGACTTAGGGGGTGACATTTTTTCAGAAGACACTAAGGGTGTTAGGAATTGAGAAAATTTGGAAACTTCACACAGTGCTTAGATAACAACCCTTCACAATGACCCTTTAGGATTTGTATCTCTAATAACATACTTTGTAAACAAACAGATTAATCTTCTGGCCATTTGAAAATTATAAGGTTTATTGTTGACTAAGTGTCTGGGGATACTATTAAATATGTCACCACTGGTAGCAAAAGTAGACAAATGGGACTACATCAAACTTAAAAACTTTTGGGCATCAGAGGACACATCAACAGAGTGAAAAAGCAACCTACAGAATGGGAGAAAATATTTACATATTATATATCTGATAAGGAGTTAATATCCAAATACACCAAGAACTCTTACAACACAAAAACAAAACAAAAAAATCAGATAACCTGATTATAAATACATATTTTCTAGGAAATTGGGTTGAAAATTGCTTGTCTGTCTTCCAGCTGTAGATTTTGAGAATAGAACCCAACTGTCACGTAAATAATAAAGTGATTGAAGCTGAAGGCAAAATGCAAAATTTCTCTAATGACAAGAATTAAATTTAATCTTATCTTGCTTGAAGATGACTAAAGAGAAAAATATAAACATATGAATGAATAAAGCAGAACAAAAGAAAGGGAACAACATCCTGAAGACTCAGACAAAAGTATACTTCGGAAAATTCGTACTGTGGGACAGAGACGATTGTTTGGTGTTTCCAGTATGATGCAAGAATATAGGGTCAAGAAAAAAAAGAAGTCAAAATGGTAAATAGGTTTAGATAAAAATAGGGATTGAGGAAATAAGGAATGTTTATCTAGGATTTAAAACTATAATGCATTATTTAAAAACAAAACAAACTAAAATGCATTATTGACAAGAAAAAGCAAGATAAACAACATGAAAAAAATCATATCAATCATGGGTGGATAAAACTGAAACACTCTACCTGAAGGCAGACACGAAGAAAAAGAGTTAACAACAATGAGAACCAATGAGTGGAGAGGAGCAGAAACAAAGTTCAAATTGGAATATGTAAACCATTCAGATAAACATCAACATATTCAACTTTCATATTTGAAGATAAATACCATGTAGCTTGCTGCTCACTTTTTACCCAGTGCCTTGGAGAGTTCAAATAATCATTTGTTGAAGAAAATGGAATAACTTAAACAAACTAGTTATTTGAAATTATTAAAGAAAAACATTTCTAATTTAATAGACAACTAGCAAACTTTGTGTGCTACAGAGAATATATTTTCTTTTTAAAATTCCATAGAACATGTGCAAACCTTTCCTTAAATTAGGCTATAAAAGGCATCAATTAACTCTCCAAACCAGCAAATGAAAGGTCATATTCTTTGATCAAAATGGGCTAAAATTTGAAATTAATGTAAGTTAATATACCCCCCATGTAAACTCAAACTTACTTTTGTGGGAATTGAAAAAAAAGACATTCTCAATAAGCATTGGGCCAAAATTAAAGTCAAGTAATGGCTGAAGACTACTTAGAATAGTAGAAATTCTTTAAGAGATATGCAAAGCTATAATAATTTAAAAAGTATGGTATTGGCCTGATGATAATCAGATAGGTCAATGAATCCAAATGAACCTAGGTACAGAAAACAGAATAAGTAAAAAATGTTTTGTATGACAGAACAGTAAACATAATAGGCACTCAGTAACATCTGAATGGATGAATCACTAGCTTTTCAAATCAGTGGGATTATTAAACAGATATTATTTTAACAATTGATAAACATTTTGGAATTAAGATAAAGTTAGTTCTCTTTCTCAGATTTCATATCAGAATAAAGTCCAGTATGAATAGAGTTAAGAGAAAAAAATGAAAGTATAGAAAAATAGAAGAAAATAATGTTGAATATGTTTCTAATTTTAGGGTAGGAAAAGATTCTCCAAACATAAAATCAAAGGAAAGAACATTATAATGAGATTTTACTAAAAATATCTGAACAACAAATATATATGCCTACTGGAGGTCATATGTCAACCTGGCTTTAAGTATCTTGGGTATTTTGTGAGAGTTTAATATCTTTAATATAAAAAACAGTGATAGAAATCAATATGAGAAATACAAATGCCCCAATAGAGAAATAGGTCAAGAACATGAGCAAAAAATTCACAAGAAGAAAACTAGCCAATAAAATATGGGGAAAATATTCAACTCCAAGAACAACCAAAGTAAAATAAATAGAAGCATGTTATCAGCTTTAAATTTTCAAATGTGTATGCTTTGAAAAATGGTAATGCCTAGTTTGGACTAGGGTGCAATTATGACTTCTCTGGAGGGAAGTGATGCAATATGCCAGAGGAGCCTTAACATCCTTGCACTTTTTGACTGGGTAATTTCTCCTCTAGGAATATATTCTTAGAACATCTAAAGAGATCCACCAAAGGATTTACATACAGGAATCTTTGTTGAGGCATGATTTATAATATTGGTATATTCAAAACAAACTCAATGTCTTCCCATAAAGAGTTGAATGAAGTATTGTGCAATTATTAAAATCATGTTTAATAATACTATTTAATGACATATTTAAGTGCTCAAGATATATTGTTAAATGGAAAATGTAAATTATAAACATATTTACAGAATGTCTAATTTTATTTTTTATTTTTTTTATTTTTTAAAGATTTTATTTATTTATTTGCCAGAGAGAGCGAGAGAGCACAAGCAGGGGGAACAGTAGAGGGAGAGGGAGAAGCAGGCTCCCCGCCAAGCAGGGAGCCCGATGCGGGGCTCGATCCCAGGACCCTGAGATCATGACCTAAGCCGAAGGCAGATGCTTAACCATCTGAGCCACCCAGGCGCCCAGAATGTCTAATTTTATTTATTTTTTATTTTATTTATTTTTTATTTATTTATTTTTAAAGATTTTATTTTTTATTTGCGAGAGAGACAATGAGATACAGAGAGCATGAGAGGGAGGAGGGTCAGAGGGAGAAGCAGACTCCCCGCCGAGCAGGGAGCCCAATGCGGGACTCGATCCCGGGACTCCAGGATCATGACCCGAGCCGAAGGCAGTCACTCAACCAACTGAGCCACCCAGGCGCCCCCAGAATGTCTAATTTTAAATAACAACTTTCAGGGCGCCTGGGTGGCTCAGTCAGTTGAGCGACTAACTCTTGGTTTTGGCTCAGGTCATGATCTCAGGGTCCTGGGATCCAGCCCTGTGTCAAGCTCCATGCTCAGTGGGGAATCTGCTTGAGATTCTCTCTCTCCCTCTCCCTCTCCCCCCTCCCACTCCTGCTTGCTCTCTCTCTCTCAAATAAATAAATAAATCTTTAAAAAAATTACAACATTCTATTCTTTTTATGGAAAAAAAGACTGAAAGGTGTTATTAATGAATATCTTTGATCTTTGTGAGAGTCATCTGAGACACTGCAAATAATTTTTATTTTGCTATATTTTCCAAATTTAGTAAAATATAAACATACTTATTGTATATGTAGAAAAACAGGAAATGACATTTAGTAAAGAAAAGCCATGTGTCTTTCAGATAAAACCTCTGAGTTTAAAAAACGAAGTTATGGGAGATAATGAAGGTATTTTGAAGATGCTTAGTGAAAACACTGTTTAATGTTCCACTATTGACTGTACTCTGAAAATTCTAGCTGCTATAAGCAGAAAAATGTCACCAGAGAATCACATTTGGTAAGGAACTATCAACTGAGAATGTTACTGGACATAATTGCATAATGCCTTGCCAATATGTTATTGTTGCTTTGCAGGGCACTATGGTTTTTCTTCAACTGTTCCTCAAAACCTCCCACTTTTGGTGTCTTAGAGAATCTTGGACAGTCAGAAATGGAAGGAACCTTGGATCGTTTGGTTTGATTATTTGTTTCGCATATGGGAACACAGGGACATTATATGATCTCCCCACTGAATGGAAGCCAGAAGGCAGTGGTAGTCTTTTATTCATTGCTTCTTCTATAATGTGCTATGTACATATATCTGAAGACAATTCTACAAACTTTTTGAAAAGCTTTTACAGTTTAATTTTTTTTTAGATTGGGAGGTAAATTCCTTGTGGTTAGAAAGGAATATTAGACATTTTGGCCTCATGGTCCATGTGCAAATTTTAAGTGTACAAACATATGGCACACCCACTTACTTAGGACCTCTACACAAGATGCGCTGGTCTACCTGAGCATAGGTCTTTGGGTTCCTGAAACCAATACTGACGTGTGTGTGATTGTGTGTGTGTGTATGGGGGGTGGGCAGTGGGGGCTTCTTTACACCAATAAGCAATTGTCAGACACCAGATGGGTGTCCTACAATTTAGCTTGACTGTGACACTATCTACCTAGAGATAGCATCAGATCCCACATGTTAAGGGTTCAGTCCCACAAGACTCCCCTCCTCCCACATCCACTTCAGATGCCAGCTGCAAGCCTAGGTTGTTACAGAGCCCCTGTATATCTGACCCACTGGCTATAAATCAGAGGTATCCATGACCCCTTCCATGGGTTTGATTAATTTAATAGAGAGGTTCACAGAACTCAGAGAAACATTTTACTTACTGGATCACCAGTTTATTATGAAAGGCTATAACTCAGGAACAGTCAGATGGAAGAGATGTATAGGGCAAGGTATGGGAAAAGATGTGCAGCTTCCATGCCCTCTCAAAGAGCACCATTCTCTCCAAATCTCCATGTGTTCACCAACCCAGAAGCTCTCTGAACTCAGTCCTTTTGGGTATTTATGGAGGCTTCTTACATATGCATGACTGATTAATCACTGGCCATTAATGACTGATCCACTTTGTTGGGTCCTCTGGCAACTGGCCTCTAGCCTTAGGTGCTTTCCAAAAGTCACCTCAGTAATACAACAAAAGACATCTTTATCACTCTAATCACTTAGGAAATTCCAAGGGTTTTAGGAGTTTGGTGCCAGAAATGGGGATGAAGACCAAATATATATTTCCATTATAAATCACAGTATTACAATAGGCATTTATTTGTGGCAAAGGAATGGCGAAGAATATTAGATCTTTAATATTGTACAAATTGCAGAGAATTCCCAGTCTTTAGCTGTAATTTCTCAACTATAAAATTTTAAGTGCAGTTCTCATCAATTCTTTATTTAACCCCTTAGCTCTTTTAATTAGAAAGTGAGGAGTTTAATTTTCCTGTGATACAAGCTTTGAAACATTCTGGCTGAAGTTACCTTTGGCCCAGAGTGGTTTTCTCTTCTCTTGTGGTTTATCAGGACCAGATAGGCTGTGCTAGCTTTTGATTGAATGACAATGGCCTCTACTTGAGTACTGGAAAATGTTTTGCATTTGATGCAAAAGATATTGGCTTCATATTCTTTCCTATTTTATGTTATTAAATATCACTCTCAGCCTTAGAAATCCTGGAATTTAACTTAAATTATGCATGTGTAAAAAATGACTCTTTCTTAAATTATTAAATTTAAATTATTCACTATGTATAAACTATATATGTCCCCTAACTGCTAATGTGGTGAACATCTTTTAGTAAATATACCAAATGAAAGTATTAAGAAAGCAAACAAATGAAATTCATATGAAATTCAGAAAGCAAGGTGTAGTGATTTCGCAGGTTCATGATGTTGCGATGTCCACTGGGGATTGTGACTGCAGGTTAGGAGAGCCATTTAGAGATATGGTCTACTGGTTGACTCATCACATTCCAGGGTCTAGTCTTGAGCTTTGCAAAGCCAGAAATTTGATCTTGTCACAACTCTGAGACAATTAGACCCTAGGAAATTGTTTCATTTCAATAAAGACAGAGAGATGTATAAACTAGAATATCAATTTACTCACTTGTAATGAAAAAATATAACCATAGCTAGGATTGAATTACTCTTGTTAGCAGATCAGCATTTTCTTTCCCTGTAGGCAATAGACAAAGGCTACAACATTTAATCAGAAATCTTATTTGATGAAAATAGATTTGTTTAATTTTAGGGAGTGCCTCTCCTAAATTAAGGAGAGACTAAACTAAGACTATAGTTTTACCCCTTAGAGGATAGATAGCTATCCTCTAAGATACCTATTGAATCTACTGGCCTATAGTTTCCATCCCCTGAATATGCAATCACTGTTTTTTATAACTAGTCCCTCTCTTTCTGTAGGCACTCATGTCTACTTTCTATATTCCATATTTTATATATATATATATATACACACACACGTATATATATATTCTTAAAGAATTTATTTGTTTGACAGAGAGAAAGGGCAAGCACAAGCGGTGGGGGGAGGGAGTGGTGGCGGGCAGAAGGAGAGGGAGAAGCAGGCTCCCAGCAGAGCAGGGAGCCTCACATGGGGCATGATCCCAGGACCCTGAGATCATGACCTGAGCCTAAGGCAGATGCTTAACCGACTGAGCACCCAGGCGCAACTCCATATTATATTTTTTAAACTTTGATGTTCCATACTCTAGCACTAGATATACTTGTATAGTCTCACTTCGACATGGGTCACAACCGTACAAATTATTGCCTAAGTAAATGTTTTGAACTTAATCTTCTGAGATAGTCCACTGTGTACTTTATATAAACTTGCTACAAAAACAAATTATGTTTTCTAAATCCAGCTAGGTTCTCAAATATGGTTGTATCTATAGTTTTAGGTTGACTTGCACTTCACTGTGTGAGTTTTCCATTCTTACTTTAAGTCTCCTTGCAACTATTTCTGAAGGAAATGCGGCACTTCTGGAGATGCCCATCAATGTGTATACTGTAGTTACCTGGGCCTGATGTCCCTGGCACGGCTTCCTGCCCTGAGAAAGCAATCTTCGGTCTGCTGCATGTATTAGCCTTCACTGCAGGCAGCTCTGTGCCCCGTTGCTACAAGAGCTATGGCTAATAAGCCGCATTGTCACAGAAACAGGGGCAAAAATCATGGGGTTAAAAGAGATCGTGATCATGGTCAACACCAAAATAAGAAACTTCTGGGTAAAGTCAGACTCTGAGAAAATGGGTCACCAGGGGTCAAGAAACTAGGTGACAACCAAAAGAGTTTGCCTTAGAAAAGAAGAGGATTTTGGAGGTGGATAGAGAAAAGAGAAGAGAGAAGACAGAGAATGGAAATTTCGGTATTGCAGTAGGAGGCTAGAGCAGAGCCGATGTTAGCTTGAGAATGCCAGCGGAGGTGAATTAGGAAAAGGTCCTCCCTCCTTCCTGGCAGAGGCCACCCCTTCCCAGGGCGCATGACTTAAAGCGATCCGGGGCTGGATTCTTTTGTCTTTGCACCCGGTGACCGAATGCATTTATGCAGGACACAAATTACACAACCGTTAAAGAACTGATGATATTTAACAAGAATATTGAAAGATGATGTAAGTAAGGGAAAGTGGATGTTCTCAAGAATTTAAACTTTTTTGGTGCTTATCACTAAGTTATTTATCTAGTAGCAAGAAATTCTTCTGAGCTGCCAGTTTAAAAAAAAAAAGGGAAGTGGGTTGTTAAAGATTTTATTTATTTATTTATTTGAGAGAGAGAGAGAGAGTAGGGGGAGGGGCAGAGGGAGAGGGAGAGGAGGAGCATCTCAAGCAGACTCTGTGCTAAGCATGGAGCCTGATGCAGGGCTCCATCTCATGACCCTGAGATCATGACCTGAGCGGAAATTAAGAGTCAGATGCTTAACCAACTGAGCCACCCAGGTGCCCTGGGAAGGGGGTTTTTAATACTACAAGTAGATTAAATTAGTGCTGGTTTTCTAGTTTATGTTGTATTAATCTAGTGATTCTGACTCCCAAGTGAATCAGACTAGGAGGACCCAATCAGGGAATACCATCTTACAGCATTTCAAGCTCTATTTAGGCTCTATTTTCATAACTATGAGTTCCTCTCTCTTTTTCAACTTGGAGTATGCTTGTCAACCACATCCAAGAGGTTACTATTACATGAAATCAGCAATGCCTGATCTCTGTGCAATAGTATTCCTGGACAATATTGCTCTTCCAATATCTGTGGCTTGTGCTATGTTTAGGTCATGATTAAATTAATTGTTTTCCCCTGAAAACCACTTGAAATGGAGCTTCTGGATTATTTCTCCCTAGTTTTCAGTTCCTATAAAATGGACTGCTTTGGATTTAATCCTACCAAGAAATAGGATAAATGTCCTAGGAAAATACAACAAACTTCTTGGTTCTGTCACTTCCTTAACATTTCCTAACATGTGTGTCTGTATATTTTGTATATATATGCATGGATAATATGTTTGTATATACATACACATATGGTGTAAATATGTATGCATGTATATATATGCATATGTATGTATATAGTCCTATTTGCTATATAGATTCCAGAAATTTAAAAAATATGAAGCTTCTCACCTCTCTATAGGTTGTTGGTGCCTTAGAGGGAATTAGTATCACTGCTTTGCAAATTCAAACTGTGAACATTTTCATTTGAGGTGAAATCCAGAGTCAGCTTTCGGCAGTGTGTGCTAGAGGTGTGAAACAATGGGGGAGTCCCTGGAGGGAACATGGCAATGTAAGGATTTTAATATAGATGCATGAAAATAATAGAGTCATGAAAGTTGGCAGAAAAACAACTATTTCACTTTTCTAGCAAACTGATTTTCTGGACTCATCTTAAATCTGTATCTAAAATTGTTATGGTCATTTTTAGGCTGCCTGAACTCCCTCGCACATCCCCTTCCCCCAGTTTTTCTCCAGCTAAATCCCACTTCTCAGATTTGGACTGTATCTCCTTTTTTTCTTTGCAGTTGGTTTATCATCTACTCCACGCCTTGGGCATTGCTTCCCCAGGATATGGCTATGAAGTGCAACGGTCTCCCATCTCCCCAGCCTTCCCAGTGGTCCTCTCCACTCAACTGACTTTGCTGTCACACACCAAGATGGCAACTAGAAATGGCTGTTTTTAATAGCTTAGCTGCTAATCATACAGAAAAAGGAAAAATAAAAAAGTAACACATGTGAAGAAGATATACATTTTTGAAATCTTAAAAAGTACCTATAGGCCTAGTCCTTCATCCTGAGATGGCACCTGGTGGACTAGATGAGCAGAGCACCTGATGTCTTATTTCCAAGCATTGGGCAACTCACAGCACATTGCCTTCCTGCCATCAGCTACAGTGATTTATTTATTTTTATTTTTTATTTTATTGTATTTCTTTATTTATTTTTGGCAAACTCTCCCCTGGACATCAACAACAATGACAACAATGACAACAAAAATGTAAAGATAGCCATTATTTTTTGATGTAATCAAATGAGTTTTACTGCTGATAAACTGGTATCTTACTTCTTTAGACTTAGGCAGTAAGAGACATGCTTTTCCATGTATTGACTTATTCTTGCTTCTTCCTTTTCTTTCTACTTCTGGAACTGGACTTCAGGAATAGTGACTTTTGCTTTGAATAGAACAGTTGAAACAGTCTGAACTTCAAGATGTGAAATCTTGGGAAACATCTTTTAAGATCCACAAGCCTAAGTGCTGATTTTGTGATTTCATGCTTGATCCCATTTTCTATCTTCTGAACACATTTTCAAATATGATATAATGATACAGAGTTAAGCTCTAAGTTGCTTTTTTCTGTAGGACTGAGCTACTTGAAGTCTACAGCCAACATTGAAATAAAATACTGAACATTTTTGTCACTCTTGATCAGGCTATCAAATTTCATTCTACTAGGCTTATACTAATCTATTCACTAACAATTTATGAAAGTACAACTTTTGTTACATAATCCTCAGCAATAAAATATCATTTGAAGAATATTTTAATATTTCATTATTAATAAGGGAAATTATTCTTCATAAGAATTGTGACTTTATAAAAAATGACAACCATTATATAACAGTATTTGAAGCATAAAATGTCCTTTTTCTATTGCTTTCTTTCAAGAAATTAAAATAAATGCTAGAGACTTAATAACCACATCATCATTGTGAATCAAATAAGAGGTATTATTCCCTGGTATTAAATAACTTTTGAAAATTATCATAGAGAATAAATTAAAGCATAATGAAAATTAGAAAAGGTAATAATGAGGTTCACTGTATGGTTTCCCAAAATCCAGAGAGAGAAAGGTCAATGTGTCCCAATGGTAGAAGGGATCATATAATCCAATCTCCCACTGTGTTGGAGAGAAAACCATAACGAGACTTTCCTAAGGCTTGTTGGTGGCATATAGGGATGCAGCACCCATTTCTTCAAACATCCAGTCTTAAAATAGCTTATAACTGTTGTAATCATGCTGGTTGTAATCATTATTCCCCTAATTTTTTTGGCATCTTTTTCAGCCTCATCGTTATTACCATGAAATATATCTGGTGGTTATGAACTGCTGTCCCTTAAAAATATACTTCATTATTATACATTAAAAAATTTCTTATAGGAAATCTTATTTCCTTTAGGCCTTGTCTGATTTTCACATACACAAACTGTTGTTATTACAACTTATAAAGAGTCTTGAAGGAAAACATTTTAGGGCCATGCTGTTGGCCATGTTATTCCACAATGAAGCTGCTCCGGATGATGCATTTTATGTGAATCCTGTTGTTAGAGAGAGGGATGAGTTGTTTATTGTCAATCTGCACATAGGAAAAGATTCTTCTTAGTGGTTGTCTTAATCAGGGTTCTCCAGAGAAACAGAACCAATAGGATACAAATAGAGATTAAAGAGGAGATTTATTGTGGGAATTGGTTCACATAGCTGTGGAAGCCAGGAGGTCCCGTGATTGGCCATCTGCATGCTGGAGAACTAGGGAAGCCAGTGGTGTAATTCAATCCTGGTATCCAAAGGCCAAGAACCAGGAGCTCTGATGTCTAAGAGCAAGAGAAGATGGACATGCCAGTTCAAGAAAAGAGAATTCGCCTTTCCTCTGCCTTTTTGTTTTATTTGGTTCCTCAGTGGACTGGATGATGCCTGCCCACAATGTGATGGCAGATCTACTTAGTCTACTGATTCAAATGCTAATCTTTCCAGAAATACCCTCACAGACATACCCAGGAACAATGTTTTATCAGCTATCTGGGCATCTCTTAGCCCAGTCAAGTTGACACATAAAATCAACCATCATAGTGGTTATGTTTTTTATTTTCAGAAACTGACATTGATTGAGTCTAACTCTGAACTCAGAATTCCAGTGTCTATGTTGTCCTATTGTTCAAAAATAATCTACCATTGAATCCACCCTTACTCAAATTTCGTACAGCAGTTTGGTTTGCCTGTCACTATCAATCAATGTTTTTTTTTTTTTTTTTAAAGATTTTATTTATTTATTTGACACACAGAGAGGGACAGCGAGAGCAGGAACACAAGCAGGGGGAGTGGGAGAGGGAGAAGCAGGCTTCCTGCAGAGCAGGGAGCCTGATGCAGGGCTCAATCCCAGGACCCTGGGATCATGACCTGAGCCAAAGGCAGACACTTAACGACTGAGCCACCCAGGCGCCCCTCAATCAATGTTTCCATATCTGTAACAATTCAGCCAATGTCATTCTAAGTCAGAAGGAAATAGCATTATCCTCAGGCATTACCGCAATGTGCTTCAAAAAGTATAGACCTATTTATAGGTAATGCGAAGCATTCTTCACATTTATAGCCACTTAATTGTTGCTTTAATAGTGAAGTTACCCTTGACTATGAACAGGATCTTTTTGAGAGGTTTATTTATGAGGAAGATAAGTTCCCCTTTTCAAGGATTCTGAGGTGCCTATATACTTTGATTTGGCTTTGAGTTGCTCCCAACCGAAGAGCTAAAACTCAACATTAAAGAAAGAATTTCAGTTTTTACTGAAATGTGGAAATTGATGCCCATATATTTTAGCACCGTAGAGTTTTTCCATTACCTTTCTCTATAGAGTCTTGTCAATGGGAACTAAACAACATGCATCATCTGGTGCTTTCTTCTAAAACTCAAACACTGCTAAAAGAGAATGGCGTGTTCAGAGTTTTCACAGAAAATTATTACATTACCTTTTTGTTCCCTTCTTCCATTTCCAGAGGGTGACTCAGACATGGGAAAGGGGACAATCTGACTTACCCATACACAAAAATATTTGCAGAACCTTATATTCCTCTCAACAGTTACCCTTTCCAATTCTGATAAAGTCATTGAATTAAAAAACTATAGAGGATAGAGAATGACATGAACCCAGTTATTTCTGAGTGTAGTAAAGAAAATCTAGATGCGATTTTTGTAATGGAAAAGTGATTACCTCATTGAACCCAACATTTGTGATGGCTATTACACTGAATAAAAGAATTAGTTCACCAATTAGCCCTTGGCAGTTCACCTTAGTTGATTTCCAACTGTGAGAGCAGAGCAAATAAATATAAGGAAAATATTCATATATATTAGCTGGAATGATCTTAAGGAAGCACAGTTGGAAATCATTTCTTACCATTCACTCAATCCCAGATCAATTTTGATTTCTCCTTTTAATCTTAATTTCAACAGAGAACTCTATTAAGCTGACCTCATGTTATTTTAGCTTTATCGATCACGTGGTACAGCTACTATCTGCATCAGCCCTCTGTCAGGCACTAGGAGATATACAAAGCCATAGAACATATAGGACGTGGAATCTCTGGAAGAAGGTGGTAATTTAGCTGGAGGGACAAACAATGCACATCAAAGGTTCAATAACAATTTGATAATTAAAAACAATAGAGATTAGTATGAACTAATAGGATTTGCATTTATCTACTAAACAAAAGGGCACGTAATCTTATTGACATCCTAACTTTTGTTTTTGGAATACTGAAGTACCATGTAATTTGAAATGGTTCTATCTTTCCAGAGTGTGGGTGGTTCTATCCTTCCAGAGTGTGGGGGCTGGGGGGAAGTTTTCAGCTTTTATAAGTATAAATGAATAGGTCAGTCATGTTAGAGGAAAGAACACATTTGGAGTCAGAAGACCTGAGCTTCTGGCTCATTCACATGGCTGATTTCCCTCAGGCAATTATCTAACCTCCTCAAGTCTTGTTCCCTTATATATAAAATAATGAAAATAATAGTCCTTGCTGTAGGTTGATATCTTTCATGACCTTAATTAATGGCACTCCTATAGCAACATTTTTTTCCCTCACACTATAACTCTGGGGTCAAGCATGTGACTTGCTTTGGCCAATGGTACAGTAGCAAATAAAACAATCTGAGGCTTGGCTTTTTCTCTTGCTCCTCTACTTTTTGTCATGAGAACATGCCCAAACTAAGGGATGAGGAATATGAAGCAGTTAAGACAGCCCACTTTGACCAGCTAAGGCCCAGGGCATGTGAGAGAACCCAGGTAAGGTCACCAAAGCTGTAAAGGTGATATACAGCTAATTGCAGATGCATAAATGAGCCCCCTCTGAACTCAGCTGAACAGTGCAGCCAATGCGACCAACTCATGAGCAAAGATAAAAGGTTTATGCCACTGAGGTTTTGTGATGGTTTGTTATACAACAATGGCTAACTGATAAAAATACTTCATTGTTACTGTGGGAATTAAGTAAGACCGTATGCATGAATGAGTTTTGCAAACTGTGAAGTAATATATACACATGAGTTAAAAAATCCTTAAGATATGGGTTATTGGAGATGAAGACACAGAAGAGTGACAAGACATAGATTTTAATTATTTTAATTTTAGTTATTTATAGCATTTATCCAAGCATTCAAGTTATTATGTCAATGTGTTTTTTTTTGTTGTTGTTGTTCAAAGTGATATATATTTATTGTGGTCACCTATTATTTGTACAAATGGCTTGGAAGTTCTTAACACTCATAAATAATTATAAAAAAAGGAAACAGTAGAGAAAAGCCCAATGCTAAAAACTAGATATGGAAAAAGGTCACCAGATTGTGTTCACAGAAATGGGTTAAGTATAGAAAATTTTCATTAGCAAGAAGCAAAATTTTATTCCTTAGCAAGTTATTAATAGTTTGTCTTGACCAAGGTCAAGGCTGAGAAAAATCCGAGAAGAAAATTATGTATTTGATATTATTTAACACTAATTTATGGAATATTTTTACACTGCTGAGTTTCTTAAAAAAATAGATGCTGCAAAGATAAATAAAAAATGAAACCCCTATTTCTGAGTAGACTGCTTTAAAGGCTAATATTCCAAAGTAGGCCCTTTGAATTTCGGAGCACATTTTTCTAATATCAACAATGATATGTTCTGAGGGTTACCTATACAAGCTCATTTAACAGCAATAATTTAACAAATATTCATTGGGAATCTTACATGGGCCTGGCTCTATTCTAGGGGACAGAGATATATTAGTGCATAAAATAGACATTCCTGTTTTCTTGGAACTTACATTCTATTAGGGGGGACAAAAATAAGCAAGACACATAAGTAAATACATAGTATAGCATCTGGCAATAAGTTCTATGGAGAAAAATAAATCAGATAGAGGAACGTGGAATGTATCAGTAGGGTTGCAATTTTTTTTTTTTTTAAGAGAGAAGCGGGGGAGAGAGAATGTGAGTGGGAAGGAAGGGGCAGAGGGAAGAGGGAGAGAGAGAATCTTAAATGGACTCCATGCCCAGCCCATCGCGGAGCCAACATGGGGTTCAATCTCACGACCCTGAGATCATGACCTGAGCTGAAATCAAGAGTCGGACATTCAACCGACTGAGCCACCCACGCGCCCCAGGGTTGCAATTTTAATAGGTGGTTTTCATTGCAGTGGCTGAAGAAATGCTCCAGGAGCCATGAACACAAAAAACTCCCTACACCACTCCAAAACAAACAAACAAACAAACAAACAAAAAACAATGCTTTGCGGCTGATGAAGGATTATTTCTGGTGGTTTGACACTCATTTTCCCGCTCTATTCTCCCTCTCTGTGGCCAGAGTCTTCATTCTGGATTTGGTGAGATCAAATACAGAGATGAGGTGGGAATGAGTGAGGAAGACACTACGGCTGAAGGAGGAGCAAAAGAAAGATGGGAGGGAAATCAGAGGCAATGCCTACTAATCCTCCTTCCTGAGATGCTGCTCACGTCAGGGTAAATCATAGGACATGGAACTTAGAATTGTCTACCTTATCATGGACTCTTGTATGTCAATGTTTTCCCCCTCTTTCAGAGTACACATTACACAAAGATGGGGTATATATGTGTGGGGCCAAAAAAAAAGGGGGGGTTACTAGTGTGCTCGACTAAAAACCTCCAAATGTCTTAAGGATGCTATCTTCCATTAGGTGACGAACCCTGTATAGTGGGTGCCTGTTGACTGTTAAATGCTCTCACCACAAAGAAGAAATGATAAGTACGTGATGTGATAGAGATGGTAGCTAATACTATGGTGGTAATCATACTGCAATATAGAAATGTATCAAATCGCCATGTTGTACACTTTAAACTTACACATTGCTATATGTGTTTTAAAAAAAGAGGGAGTGTTCCAAAAGAAATAGGAAGTAAGGAAGTGGATCTGTCCATTTCCTATGTCCTGCAGTATTTTGTTCATTAAAGCAATCACAGACTGCACACGAAATCAGGGGGAAGGGGCATAGACCCTCACCTCTCCATGGTTAAATTAAAATGTTGAGTGAAAAAAAGTATGTTATTCCTACTACATTGTAAAAAAAACTTTGGGAATTTTAAGACTCCGGTTTACTGTTTCTAACACAGTGCTAAGGCTGTCATTGTAAAAGTTAATTTCTTGAATTGAACAATGATTTTATATTGCTTAATTTTTGAGGGGAAGTATGAAAGACGTTTTCCAAAAATTGAGAGAGAATAAACCACAAAGGACCTTTCCATTGTTGATTGTTTTACTCTACAGTGCATGTTACCTCCCCAGAGCTATTTTCCTTTTGTTGCAGATATGCTTCACTGACCAACTGGACACCAGCTGTAAAATCAGAGGGGGAGAAATTGCTTAGTAGATTCAAAGCCAGGAAAGAATGTTTCCTCCATTGTGTACCACTAAGCTGCATGTCCTGAGGGCTCCGGCTTGTTGGAGATTCCTGAACAAATCTGATAGCCCATAAAGACAAGACAGGCTTAAGGCCAAGCTACAGGGTAGAACTGTCAAAAGAGTTTTAAAAGAGAGTCATGCAGTGTTGATTTTAACTCAATGTTGTGCGTAGGTATGAAAAAAAACATTCATCATTATTTCACTGATAAAACTGTGCTCAGCTGGAGTACAGCCTTATGAGGCTCATGGAAAACTTATCTTTCATTTTTGTTGTATTGGTTAATCGTGCTTAAAGAAGGGCATGCAGAATTACAAACATGTTTTTTTTTTTAAGAACAAAAATTGATAAATGTGATGAAAACGAGATGTGACTGACAGCTCATAGCTGCCTAGGGATCAGACTCATTACTCCCTCTACGGTGTGCGAATTCTTTCTTTGTCTAAAGGTCAGAAGTTTTCAGAGTAGAAATGGGTCCCTACCTTTGCAGACAAGATCAAGAAAGCCCTGTTCCTGGGAACTAAAGGGAAATTTGCATTTTTAAGAAGTATTTCTAATTGGATCAGTAATTACGTTGATGAAAGAAGCAGCAAGAAATTAGTCACTTTCTAGAAACTTTAAAAAAAATCAGCAACGCAACTTAAAGAATGGACAAGTTGGTAATTTAGAGGCAACTTAGAGGCCATTCCCTAATGGATGGACAAGTTGGTTCATGTCAAAGGTCTGATAAAAAGTATAATTGTGAGGCTTATGGCAGTGTCTGGGATGGCCTCAGAAGTGTTGAAAACCTAAACTTCAGAGTCTGAAATCTAAAAAGGAGAAGAATTGACACCTAACTTTAACCTTAGAGATTCCTTCCCTGCCTACTGGCCTTTCCTACTGACTATGAAGTGCTTATCTCCCAACTTCGGCGGTTGGGATTCTGAAAGCTACACAGTCCCCTTCTACCAGCTGGCTCCTAGTAGACACTCTTAAGATGGGGAACTAGAGAGAAATGGGAAACCTGAAGGATGGAAGAGGAGACTGCTCTGTTTTGTCTCCTAATCCCATCAGGGCCACTCCAGCAATGGTGCTTCATTTTTTTTTTTTTTTTAAGATTTTATTAATTTGAGAGAGAGAGTGCAAGTGAGCACATGAGTGGGGAGGGGCAGATGGAGAAGCAGGCTCCCCACTGAGCAGGGAGCCCGATGCGGGGCTCAATCCCAGGACCCTGAGATCATGACCTGAGCCGAAGGCAGACACTTAACCGACTGAGCCACCCAGGCGCCCCAATGGTCTTCATTTTAAACACAGCCACTGGTTCCAGTAGCAGCAGGTGGCTCCAGGTTTCACTTCCTTTTTTATATTTCCTGTGCCAGCCTCATTGAATCTTTCCAGGTTACTAACACTCGCCAGCTGTGTCCCCCCCAGGGCCTCTTGTGAGCTGTGAGGTACCAGTGCCAGCTAGCAGTGCCCCCTTTAGAGGTGAATGCCCAGTTCTTTAGAACCTTTCTCCTAAGCTTCTAAGTTCTTAGTTCCCTAGGCCAGTAGCTGCTTCTTGCATTTACCATTTCTGTAATACCTCAGTATTTATTTTTTGCCTTTTTACTCCTTTTATCCTATTCATTAATTCTTTATAGTAAATCACTGATAAGTGTGACTGTGACTGATACACCTACTTTGCAGGAATGTTTCCAGTAGCCCCAGTGCTACTTTGATTTCACCATAGAAGTGCACAGCCTGCACCTCTCCTATCTATTCCACACAGAGATACAATAATGATGCTGATCCACAGGTCTTGCTACAGGGCAGCTGACAATCAATCAGCTAAGCATGCTAAAGAAGGGAAACATGTTGGATTCTGCAGAGAGGTCATTATTTAACTTGTTTAGAACTTCTGGGCCCTGCCAAATTTCCAAGGGCCAGCATTTTCTCTCCTCTAATTCTCTTTATAATCCTGTCATCCACCACCCCCACCGCCGACTGTGAATGTTATCCCATGGTATTCTGGTTTACATGTATGTCCCTGAGAATTCCATTTTGTCCTTGATCCTCATTGGTACTCTTCCTTCTTCTTGAGGGGTGGGTGAAGGGAAGTGAAGTAGGGGAGTAGAGGTGGGGATGAATTTTCTGGGGGATTAGGGGATGAAACAGGATGTCCAGAACACAGATTAAAGATACCTAATCTATAGAGTGTGTATCAGGAAATTCTTCCTATGGGAGGTGCTTCAGAAGTGACTCTTGAAGGATGAACTGGAGTTAACAGGATGAAAAAGGAGGAGCAAGCAGGTTGCTAGAACTAGATAGGATGTACCTAAATATCTGGGTAAAAGGAGAAAATTGGTAACATTTTGGCATATTATTACGTAGCAGATGGGAAGTAGAAAATAAAATTAGCTTTTCTGCCATATCTGTTTTCCAAGCCCAGAAAGACTTGTCGGGAACTGAATATTAAGAAAGCATCAGGATATTCAGAATTTTAATTGACTTTAATCAAAGTATATAATTTATATTATATTATTCACTAATTGTTTGGGGTAAATACATCTTGTTTTCCCAATTAGATTAAGTAGAGACAGTGCTAAATACTGTTTCATATCCATCCACCATCACCATACACGGGGACACATAAAAAACTTAACAGATGCATACGGACTGAATAAGTGAAAAAAATTAATGAAACTTTAAAAATAACATTATGTATCATGAAAATGGCTAATGAGACCAGTAGCTTATCTTGGAGAACAGCATGATTTTTCCTTTTATCATACTGATCTCAAAGAGTAAGGAGTGTACTGCTTCCTCCACAATTGCCAGGATTTCCCTGTAATAACTTCTTCTTTTTTTTTGATTTTATTTTTTTACTTGACAGAGAGAGAGAGAGAGCACACACAAGGGGAGCAGCAGGCAGAGGGAGAGGGAGAAGCAGGCTTCCCCCTGAGCAGGGAGCCTGATGTGGGGCTCGATCCCAGCACCCTGGGATCATGACCTGAGCCGAAGGCAGGCACTTAACTGACTGAGCCACCCAGGTTCCCCTCCCCCTGTAATATTTTCTAAATAAAATGTGCTTAGATTTGCTTAATGATTGGGTCAAGAATGATTTTCCAAATATAACTGGAAGAGAGTTTTTTCCAGCTGTCATATAGGGGTTTGATTTGTGGTAAAATAACATAAATATCTCCCATTTGGGGGATGTATGGCTTCTAGGCATGCTTCTTAGTTGTATTCTTGTATGCATTCAGAGGCCTTTTACTTGAAGGCAGTTGTTACCTTCTATGGTATGAACTGAGAGACATATGTCCCCTTTCTTTATCCCAGTAAAATCAGACATGGGCTTGGCCAACAGGTGTTATCTTGTAGGACTTGGAATCTTGAGCAAATTGGTAACTGTTGGAGTTGTGTGACCTTCCCTGGTTACCTTCTGCATAGCTCTCCAGAACTCACTTGGTACCTGTCAAGTTTACAAGCCTGGTCCTCCAGTCTTCTGATATCATTCCAATAAATTCTCTTTGTGCTTTAGACTATCTGTGTCATTTTCTGTTGTTTGCAACCAAATGCCCAGATGATATAGATGGTGTTGTTAAAGATGTAGGAAAACATATTATTCTTTATACTCACTCAAAACTGATTGCTTTAAAGAGCAAATAAAGTGAAATTTTGACCCACAAAAGAGCATTTCTGTCTTTAATATCAACCATCTGTGAACAACTTTCCCACTGGATACAAGGTTTTTGACAGGTATTGTAAATGTCTTCGAGTGACACAAACATTTTGGACGGAGATTTCAGGGTTTCCCCAGTGAATGCGATGAGTTGTCCAGATGGTGCCCTGATAGCCACTTAGCAGAGTCCTTTAACGATAACAATTAACAGCTAATTACATTTAATGCCTTGAAAGGAGTCCAGTAGCATTCATCTGATCAGAATCCATCCCTGGGTAGATCCAGAAGAGAGAAAAGACTTCCAGCATAGCCATCTGGATGTTCTTTTTTTTTCCCTTGCTCTTGCCATTGAAGAGGCTTTAGTGATGTCCATGATTCCTTATGGAGTACACAATTCTACTTCTGGAAGCTGTTTAAAGAGTGGGCCTTACTGAAGTAAATTGGCTTTTGTCCCATCAAAGGCAAGAGTCAAGTTGGATGAAAATCCTTTGTTTGGGTGGAGAGGACAAGAGAGAAAGTTTGGAAAACCTGTACCAGACATTTGTGGTGGCTCTAGGAGTCAGGACATACAAACAACCATGCCAAAAGAAGTTGGACCAAAATGCCTCAACTGATTAATTCAAAGAAATGTATGTTGCTTCTCCTCATATTTTTCTCCATAAACACTATTTCTCTTTGTACAGTATATACACAGCACATTAGCATTATTATAAAACTTTATAAATTTCTAGATTCTAAGTTTAGAATTCATGACAATTCTGAGAGAAACTGGCAAGGAACATACAGTTTTCAATGCATATTATTAACTTTCTTATTCAAGTGATAGCCCTGTCCACCACACATGTATCACTAATGCCAAGTACTTCCTCAGTGGGAGACAGTAGAACATCATGTAGTAATCTTCCATTTAGCAACTATATCTTGGTGTCACTGTTTAGAAAGTCCAGGATCTGGAGCGCCTAGGTGGCTCAGTCGATTAAACATGTGCCTTTGGCTCAGGTCACGATCCCAGGGTCCTGGGATCGAGCCCGATATCAGGCTCCCTGCTCAGTGGGGAGCCTGCTTCTCCCTCTCCCTCTGTCTGCCACTCCCCCTGCTTGTGCTGTCTCCCTCTCTCTCTGTGTCAAATAAATACATAAAATCTTAAAATAAAACAAAGTCCAGGATCTACAGAGTTGAGTCATTGTAGGCAGCAGGTGACTAAACAGTGAAATGTAATAAAATAATTTTTCTCATCTGGAAATAGCTCAAAACACAATGGAGGGCATTGAAAGCCTAAGAGGCCATGGTTGTGCTATTGAATCCCCCACTTTTGTTTATATAACTAACTCAAGCTGGGCCAGTTGGGTTTTCTTTCCTGGAATTGTGAATTTTGGAAGAGGGAGGGAAAGAGACTGCAAGTTTTGAAAGTGGGTCACATTAATGGCAGTGTTCTAGAAGGAAGGTCTTTCTTCTATATTTTTATGTTTACTTAAAGCATAGCTTTTAAAAAAGTATATTATAGGCTTTGATATAATGTTTTTATTATTTTTTTATAGTTGTTCTATAATTTCAATTTGGACTTATTTAGTCAAGTGTTTGTATCAGTCAATATGGGATAGATTAATGCTAACTTCATGTTGATTAGGGTCAGTTGAAGACTGTGCTCAGTCAATGCTTACCCAGAACCATCTGAAATGTTGCCCGTCACTGCAGCATAGGTTGCAGAGGAATCGAGAATCGCACCTTAAATATGTCTGCTCACATTTTATTGGCTAGTTCAAGTCACCATATCTACATTCAGGAGTGTAGGGAAATACAATCCTACCATGTTCTGGAATGACAAAAAGTAGAGATACTAGAAATATGGATGAGAAGCACTAGTGTAACACCCCAGTTGGAGGAATTTTTGTTCTCGGTTTTGTTATGATCAGAGAATGTTGCCTATACTTAGTCTAAATTTTGGAATTTATTGAAGTTTGCTTAGTGGTTGACTCTATAATCAATTTTTGTGACTGTTGCATTAACTTAGAGAAGGTCTATTACTTATATTCAAAGTATAGACTTTTATATTTATATCAATTACATATATTTTTCACTTTTGATAGTTTTTAAAAATGTATTCTAGTCCATTTGATCTGCCATGAGCTAAGAGAAAAAATGGAAACCCATTATTTTGAATATTGACCTATTGATCTTTGTATCTTCTGTGATTTTTACCTTATAAATGTTATTTGGTGCATATATTAATAACTGTTATTCTTTCAGTATAAATTGTGCATCTTATAATTGGAAAGCACCTTATTTTTTTAAAGGTTATTTTTTTTTTTAGTGAGCTCTACACCCAATGTGGGGCTCAAACTCATGACCCCAAATTCGAGTCACATGCTCTTCCAACTGAGCCAGCCAGGCATCCCCAAAATACCCTATTTTTATAATTTATGCATTCTCCCTTGAATTCAACCTTACCTGAGATCAAGATAACCATTCCTGGTATCTTTTAAACACATACTAATCAGCATTTCCCCCTACCACTAATAGGTAACTGATGACTCTCTTCCTTGAAAGACTATTTTTACATGTCTTCCAGAGTATCACATCATGTAATTTTCCTTCTAACTCACTAGTTGCTAATTCTTTTCTGTCTTTTCTTGCTGTTTTCTTCTTATGCCCTGAAACTTCTAAATTAGTTGGAGTGCTCCAAAGCTCACATCTTTGAACTCTTGCCTTCTTTATCTACATTCACTCTTTTGGTAATGTCATCTTGCCTCATGGCTTAAATACCATCTATATTTCTTTTTATTTTATTTTATTTTATTATGTTATGTTAATCACCATACATTACATTCTTTTTTGATGTAGTGTTCCATGATTCATTGTTTGCATATAAGACCCAGTGCTCCATTCAGTACCTGCCCTCTTTAATACCCATCACCAGGCTAACCCATCCCCCCACCGCCTGCCCCTCTAGAACCCTCAGTTTGTTTCTCAGAGTCCATAGTCTCTCATGGTTCGTCTCCCCCTCCGATTTCCCCCCTTCATTTTTCCCTTCCTGCTATCTTCTTCTAATTCTTCTTCTTTTTTTTTTTTTAACATATAATGTATTATTTGTTTCAGAGGTACACCCAAAATCTAGTGTGTGGCACTGATCTACGCACCAGCCTGATCATATTTGACCATATTCTGTTTTTGTTTGTTTATTTGTTTGTTTTTATCTTTTTCTTTTTTTTTTCTTTCTTGACCATATTCTGTTTTGTTTGTTTGCTTGTTTTTATCTTTTTCTTTTTCTTTTTCTTTTTTCTTTCTTTCCCCCTGGTTTCAGGTCTCTTCTGATTTGTTTAGTGTATATTTTTCTGGTGTCATTGTTACCCTGTTAGCATTTTGTTCTCTCATTCATCTATTCTCCTCTGGACAAAATGACAAGATGGAAAAAATCACCTCAAAAAAACCCAACAAGAGGCAGTATCAATTTACAGGGACTTAATCAATACAGACATTAGTAAGATGTTGGAACTAGAGTTCAGAATGACGATTTTAAAGATACTAGCTGGGCTTCAAAAAAGCATGGAAGTTATTAGAGAAACCCTTTCTGGAGAAGTAAAAGAACTAAAGTCTACCCAAGTTGAAATCAAAAAGGCTATTAATGAGGTGCAATAAAAAATGGAGGCTCCAACTGCTAGGATAAATGAGGCAGAAGACAGAATTAGTGATATAGAAGACCAAATGATGGAAACTAAAGAAGGTGAGAAAAAGACAGAGAAACAACTAGTGGATCACGAGGGCAGAATTTGAGAGATAAGTGATACCATAAGATGAAACAATATTAGAATAATTGGGATCCTAGAAGAAGAAGAAACAGAGAGAGGGGCAGAAGGTATATTGGAGCAAATTATAGCAGAGAACTTCCCTAATTTGGGGAAAGAAAGTACAGTACAGGTCTGTATTTCTATCAGTCAGGGTCCAACCAGGATTCAGAACTCACAACTGTCATTTCAACAGAAAGAATTTGATATAAAGAATTATTAATTAGGGGCGCCTGGGTGGCTTAGTTGTTAAGCGGCAGCCTTTGGCTCAGGTCATGATCCCAGGGTCCTGGGATTGAGCCCCGCATTGGGCTCCCTGCTCGACAGAGAGCCTGCTTCTCCCTCTCCCTCTGTCTGCTGCTCTGCCTACTTGTGCTCTCTCTCTCTGTGTTAAATAAATAAATAAAAATCTTAAAAAAAAAAAAGAATGATTAATTAGGCATAAATTTGTTGACTATATCACCAATAGTTATTCTGAGATACTCTATAGGGCAAAATGTCCAGCAAGTAGTTTTTAGAGGGCTAAGGGTTGAGTACTTCCAGCTGTCATTTCTCTGTATGTTTTTCTTTTCCCACATGTGAGCTACACTTCTGTCGTGAAAACACTGAGAGCATGTCTGGCTATGAAGACTATGTCAGCTATATTCTAGGCACTGTCATAAATTCTTTAGCTCCTCTTTTAATTTTCATTTGTTCATATGCTACTTATTGGTCTTTACTTGCATTGGAGGGGTAAGGAGGTAAGAAGGTAAGAGTATAGAGATTTGCACTTGACCATTGCTTATAGAAATAAGGAAAGACTTTCAGCCTACTTGGTTCCAAGTCTCTCAGAATCATTTGGATAAGAAGACTAGAGGTTCTTCTCAAGGTTAGAGTAGTCCAACAGAGTCCTCTGTTGGAATGTGGAGAAGAAAGCTGGCCAGGAACAGTATGTTCCCTTAAGATGCTCTACTGCCTCTATGTCCATATGTTCCTTGGGAATTTGCGTGTCAAAAGCAGAACTGACCATCTATCTAGTTGTAAATATCCATTGGCATCTCATTAAACACGACTTATAATTTTGTCTGATGTTTTTGTGCAATTAAAGGGAAGAAGAAAATACATGTGACAATAAGAAACAAGATTAAATTTTAAAAAAAATTTTATTATGTTATGTTAGTCACCATACAAATTGTTAGTTTTTGATGGGGTGATCCACGATCCATTGTTTTCGTATAACACCCAGTGCTCCAGGCAATATGTGCCCTCATTAATACCTGTCACCGGGCTAACCCATCCCCCCCAAATCCTGTTTGTTTCTCAGAGTCCATAATCTCTCATGGTTCATCTCTCCTTCCAATTTCCCCCCCTTCATTTTTCCCTTCCTTCTCCTAATGTCCTCCATGCTATTTCTTATGCTCCACAAATAAGTGAAACCATATGATAATTGATTTTCTCTGCTTGACTTATTTCACTTAGCATAATCTCCTCCAGTCCCATCCATGTTGATGTAAAAGTTGGGTATTCATCCTTTCTGATGGCTGAGTAATATTCCATTGTATATATGGACCACATCTTCTTTATCCAGTCACCTGTTGAAGGGCATCTCGGCTCTTTCCACAGTTTGGCTATTGTGGACATTGCTGCTATGAACATTGCGGTGCATAGGGCCCTTCTTTTCACTACATCTGTGTCTTTGGGGTAAATACCCAGGAGTGCAATTGCTGGGTCATAGGGTAGCTCTATTTTAATTTTTTGAGGCACGTCCACACTGTTTTCCAAAGTGGCTGTACCAACTTGCATTCCCACCAACAGTGTAAGGGGGTTCCCCTTTCTCCACAACCTCTCTAACATTTGTTGTTTCTTTCCCTGTCCATTTTTGCCATTCTAACTGGTGTAAGGTGGTATCTCAATGTGGTTTTGATTTGAATTTCCCTGATGGCTAATGATGATGAACATTTTTTCATGTGTCTGTTAGCCATTTGTATGACTTCTTCAGAGAAGTGTCTTTTCATGTCTTCTTCCCATTTTTGACTTGATTATTTGTTTTTTGGGTGTTGAGTTTGAGAAGTTCTTTATAGATCTTGGCTACCACCCCTTTATCTGTAGTGTCATTTGCAAATATCTTCCCCCATTCTGTGGGTTGCCTCTTTGTTTTGTTGACTGTTTCCTTTGCTGTGCAGAAGCTTTTTATCTTGATGAAGTCCCAAAAGTTCATTTTTGCTTTTGTTTCACTAGCTTTTGGAGATGTATCTTTTTTTTTTTTTTTTAAAGATTTTATTTATTTATATGAGAGAGAGAGAATGAGAGAGAGAGCACATGAGAGGGGTTAGGGTCAGAGGGAGAAGCAGACTCCCTGCCGAGCAGGGAGCCTGATGCGGGCCTCGATCCAGGGACTCCAGGATCATGACCCGAGCTGAAGGCAGTCGCTTAACCAACTGAGCCACCCAGGTGCCCTTTTGGAGATGTATCTTGAAGGAAGTTGCTGTGGCCGATGTCAAAGAGGTTACTGCCTATGTTCTCCTCTAGGATTTTGATGGATTCCTGTCTCTCATTGAGGTCCTTCATTCATTTTGAGTTTATCTTTGTGTATGGTGTTTAGAGAATGGTCGAGTTTCATTCTTCTGCATGTGGCTGTCCAATTTTCCTAGCACCATTTATTGAAGAGACTGTCTTTTTTCCATTGCATGTTTTTTCCTGCTTTGTCGAAGATTACTTGACCATATTGTTGAGGGGCCATATCTGGGCTCTCTATTGTGTTTCATTGGTCTAAACGTCTGTTTTTGTGCCAGTACCATGCTGTCTTGGTGATCACAGCTTTGTAATATAGCTTGAAATCGGTCAACGTGATGCCCCCAGCTTTGTTTTTCTTTTTCAACATGTCCTTGGCGATTCGGGGTCTTTTCTGATTCCATACAAGTTTTAGGATTGTTTGTTCCAGCACTTTGAAAAATGTCATTGGAATTTTGATCAGGATGGCATTGAAGGTATAGATTGCTCTGGGTAGCATAGACATTTTAACAATGTTTATTCTTCTGATCCATGAGCATGGAATGTTTTTCCATCTTTCTGTGTCCTCTTTAATTTCTTTCATGAGTGTTCTGTAGTTCCTAGAGTATAGATCCTTTACTCTTTGGTTAGGTTTATTCCAAGGTATTTTATGGTTTTTGGTGCTATTGTAAATGGAATCGTTTCTCTAATTTCTCTTCCTACAGTTGCGTTGTTAGTGTATAAGAAAGCAACTGATTTTTGTGCATTGATTTTTATCCTGCCACATTACTGAATTGCTGTATGAGTTCTAGTAATTTGGAGGTGGAGTCTTTTGGGTTTTCCACATAAAATATCATGTCATCTGTGAAAAAAGAGAGTCTGACTTCTTCTTTGCCAGTTTGAATACCTTTTATTTCTTTTTGTTGTCTGATTGCTGTTGCTAGGACTTCTAGTACTATGTTGAACAATAGTGGCGAGAGTGGGCATCCTTGACGTGTTCCTGATCTTAAGGGAAAGGCTCTCAGCTTTTCCCCATTGAGGATGGTATTTGCTGTGGGTTTTTCATAGATGGATTTTATGAACTTGAGGAATGTTCCCTCTATCCCTACCCTCTGAAGAGTTTTAATCAGGAAAGGATCCTGTATTTTGTCAAATGCTTTTTATGCATCAATTGAGAGACCATATGGTTCTTCTCTCTCCTCTTATTAATGTGTTTTATCACATTAATTGATTTGCGAATGCTGAACCACACTTGCATCCAGGGGATAAATCCCACTTGGTCGTGGTGGATGATCCTTTTAATGTATTGTTGGATCCTATTAGCTAGGATTTTGTTGAGAATTTTGGAATCCATATTCATCGGGGATATTGGTCTGAAATTCTCCTTTTTGATGCGGTCTTTGCCTGGTTTGGGGATTAAGGTAATGCTGGCCTCATAGAATGAGTCTGGAAGCTTTCCTTCTGTTTTTATTTTTTGAAACACCTTCAGTAGAATAGGTATTATTTCTTCTTTGAATGTTTGGTAGAATTCCCCAGGGAATCCATCAGGCCCTGGACTCTTGTTTTTCAGGGAGGTTTTTGATCACTGCTTCAATCTCGTTACAGTTATTGGCCTATTCAGATTGTCAATTTCTTCCTGTTCCAGTCTTGCCAGCTTATAGGCTTCCAGGAAGGCATCCATTTCATCCAGATTGCTCAGTTTATTGGCATATAATTGTTGATAATAATTTCTAATAATTATTTCTATTTCCTTGGTGTTAGTCGTGATCTCTCCCCTTTCATTCATAAGTTTATTAATTTGGGTCCTTTCTCTTCTCTTTTGGATAAGTCTGGCCAGTGGTTTATTGATCTTATTAATTCTTTCAAAGAAACAGCTTCTAGTTTTGTTGATCTGATCTACTGTGTTTCTGGTTTCTAATTCATTGATCTCTGTTCTAATCTTAATTATTTCTCTTCTAATGCATGGCTTAGGCATCGTTTGTTGCTTTTTCTCTAGTTCTTTAAGGTGTAGAGTTAGTTGGTGAATTCAGGATTTTTCTATTTTTTTGAGTGAGGCTTGGATGGCTATGTATTTCCCCATTAGGACCGCCTTTGCAGTATCCCATAGGTTTTTGACCAATGAAGAAACAAGGTTAAATTTTGATTATATTTTCTCCTTCTCTGGTGTGGGATTTTCTTATTGTAATCTTTTAAAAATTATGTAACAATTGTTTTTTTTTGGTCCATTTTATGAATGTTTTTGCTCTCAGTGTTATTAAAATGTGATTATTTGCAATAACATACTCATGTAAATATATCCAATTAAAATAAAATATTGGCCAAAGAAATATAATGAATATAATTAATAATGACATTAATAGTGATTTTCTTCTCAAGTGCTTTGTTATATTTTAACATTTTGACTACATCACAATCTCATGAAATATTCTGGGCAAATGCTATCCTTAGATTTTATAATGGAGGACACTGATGCCTACAGATGTTAAATGACTGTTCAAGGTCACAATTTATTTATTATTTTATCCCACATTATGGTGAAGGCTGAGCACTCCATGCTTCCCACTAACATCTTCCATTTTCTTATTCATGTGGATGCTAAAACCTTTCACTGGTTAGAATATTTTAATTTCTACAAAAATAGAACTGAGTTTGACCTCCTGAATTGACCTTTGTGAAAGCTAATAAAGAATTAAGCTGCTTGAGAGACTTGAAAGTTTTTCCTAGGTCTTTTATACACTGTAAACATACAGCAGGCAGGGACCAGAACTTGCCTTTGTACATTGTGAGGTACAAGGGAAGGATTAATAAACACGGAGAAATGAATTGCCTGCTGGGCACTTTTAATGTTGAAGAGCTTCCAGTAACTGTCATGCTTCTGTCCTTACTTCAATCAGGTACACAGTGTACCTTTCAGTCTCTAATCATCCTGTCAGTAATTACACATCTGTGGTCTCAGGGCCACGCGTCTCCAACAGGAGGTAGTGAAAAACTTGAGTATGAAAACCACTCACTGCCTTGGGCTCAGAGCTTCTTTACTATTTCTACTGAATGCTGCTTCTTCAAATTCTTCAAATTCAAATTCAGAAGCTGTTAGATTCTGAACCTGCTGTGACCTTTAAGATTCTATTGATCTATCCAGTGTTGCCTAAAACCATGGACTTAACCCTTTCCTGCTCTCTGCTGATTTCAGACTTCTATTTTAGGAGTCCCAGTTTGCAGGACCTGTTGGATTCTTGACCCACTGGCTCCTCCGACTTCAGATTCCTATCTGTTCAAATCTGGTTGGAATTCAAAACGTCTCATTTTGCTTTGTCTGATGATTGCTGCCCTCTTCAATGCTTGGACATGATTCTTTATGTTTTCATTTGGTTATTCTACAATTTTCTTTTTTTAAAACTTTTTTATTGTTATGTTAATCAACATACATTACATCATTAGTTTTTTTGTTTTTATTTTTATTTATTTATTTATTTTTAAATCTTTTTATTGTTATGGTAATCCCCATACATTACATCATTAGTTTTAGATGTACTGTTCCATGATTCATTGTTTGTGCATAACACCCAGTGCTCCATGCAGAAAATGCCAACCTCAATACCCATCACCAGGCTAACCCATCCTCCCACCCCCCCCCCTCTAGAACCCTCAGTTTGTTTTTCAGAGTCCATCGTCTCTCATGGTTTGTCTACCCGTCCGATTTCCCCCCCTTCATTCTTCCCCTCCTGCTATCTTCTTCTTTTTTTTTTTTTCCTAAACATATATTGCATTATTTCTTTCAGAGGTACAGATCTGAGATTCAACAGTCTTGCACACTTCACAGTGCTTACCAGAGCACATACCCTCCCCAGCGTCTATCACCCAGTCACCCCATCCCTCCCACCCCAACCCTCACTCCAGCAACCCTCAGTTTGTTTCCTGAGATTAAGAATTCCTCATATCAGTGAGATCATATGATACATGCCTTTCTCTGTTTGACTTATTTCGCTCAGCATAATACCCTCCAGTTCCATCCACGTCGTTGCAAATGGCAAGATCTCATTCCTTTTGATGGCTGCATAATATTCCATTGTATATATATACCACCTCTTCTTTATCCATTCATCTGTCGATGGATGTCCTGGCTCCTTCCACAGTTTGGCTATTGTGGATATTGCTGCTATAAACATCGGGGTGCATGTACCCTTTTGGATCCCTACTTTTGTATCTTTGGGGTAAATACCCGGTAGGGCAATTGCTGGATCATATGGTAGCTCTATTTTCAACTTTTTGAGGAACCTCCATACTGTTTTCCAGAGTGGCTGCACCAGCTTGCATTCCCACCGACAGTGTAGGAGGGTTCCCTTTTCTCCGCATCCCCGCCAACATCTGTCATTTCCTGACTTGTTAATTTTAGCTATTCTGACCGGTGTGAGGTGGTATCTCACTGAGGTTTTGATTTGGATTTCCCTGATGTCGAGTGATATTGAGCACTTTTTCATGTGTCTGTTGGCCATTTGGATGTCTTCTTTGGACAAATGTCTGTTCATGTCTTCTGCCCATTTCTTGATTGGCTTCTTTGTTCTTTGGGTGTTGAGTTTGATGAGTTCTTTATAGATACTAGCCCTTTATCTGATATGTCATTTGCAAATATCTTCTCTCATTCTGTCAGTTGTCTTTTGGTTTTGTTGACTGTTTCCTTTGCTTTGCAAAAGCTTTTTATCTTGATGAAGTCCCAATAGTTCATTTTTGCTCTTGCTTCCCTTGCCTTTGGCGATGTTTCTAGGAAGAAGTTGCTGCAGCTGAGGTCGAACAGGTTGCTGCCTGTGTTCTCCTTTAGGATTTTGATGGACTCCTGTCTCACATTGAGGTCTTTCAACCATTTGGAGTCTATTTTTGTGTGTGGTGTAAGGAAATGGTCCAGTTTCATTCTTCTGCATGTGGCTATCCAATTTTCCCAACACCATTTGTTGAAGAGACTGTCTTTTTTCCATTGGACATTCTTTCCTGCTTTGTCAAAGATTAGTTGACCATAGAGTTGAGGGTCCATTTCTGGGCTCTCTATTCTGTTCCATGGATCTATGTGCCTGCTTTTGTGCCAGTACCATACTGTCTTGATGATGACAGCTTTGTAATAGAGCTGGAAGTCTGGAATTGTGATGCCGCCAGCTTTGCTTTCCTTTTTCAACATTCCTCTGGCTATGCTGGGTCTTTTCTGGTTCCATACAAATTTTAGGATTATTTGTTCCATTTCTTTGAAAAAAGTAGATGGTATTTTGATGGGGATTGCATTGAATGTGTAGATTGCTCTAGGTAGCATTGACATCTTCACAATATTTGTTCTTCCAATCCATGAGCATGGCTCGTTTTTCCATTTCTTTGTGTCTTCTTCAATTTCTTTCATGAGTATTTTATAGTTTTCTGAGTACAGATCCTTTGCCACTTTGGTTAGATTTATGCCTAGGTATCTTATGGTTTTGGGTACAATTGTAAATGGGATGGACTTCTTAATTTCTCTTTCTTCTGTCTTGTTGTTGGTGTATAGGAATGCCACTGACTTCTGTGCATTGATTTTATATCCTGCCACTTGACTGAATTCCTGTATGAGTTCTAGCAGTTTTGGGGTGGAGTCTTTGGGTTTTTCCACATAAAGTATCATATCATCTGCAAAGAGTGAGAGTTTGACTTCTTCCTTGCTGATTCGGATGCCTTTTATTTCTTTTTGTTGTCTGATTGCTGTGGCTAGGACTTCTAATACTATGTTGAATAGCAGTGGTGATAGTGGACATCCCTGCCACGTTCCTGACCTTAGGGGGAAAGCTCTGTTTTTCCCTATTGAGAATGATATTCGCTGTAGGTTTTTCATAGATGGCTTTTATGATATTGAGGTGTGTACCCTCTATGCCTATACTCTGAAGAGTTTTGATCAAGAAAGGATGCTGTACTTTGTCAAATGCTTTTTCTGCATCCATTGAGAGGATCATATGATTCTTGTTCTGTCTTTTGTTAATGTATTGTATCACATTGATTGATTTGCGGATGTTGAACCAAACTTGCAGCCCAGGGATAAATCCCACTTGGTCCTGGTGAATAATCCTTTTAATGTACTGTTGGATCCTATTGGCTAGTATTTTGATGAGAATTTTTGCATCCATGTTCATCAGGGATATTGGTCTGTAATTCTCCTTTTTGATGGGGTCTTTGTCTGGATTTGGGATCAAGGTAATGCTGGCCTCATAAAATGAGTTTGGAAGTTTTCCTTCCATTTCTACTTTTTGGAACAGTTTCAGGAGAATAGATATTAATTCTTCTTTAAATGTTTGGTAGAATTCTCCTGGGAAGCCATCTGGCCCTGGGCTTTTGTTTTTTGGGAGATTTTTGATGACTGCTTCAATTTCCTTAGTGGTTATAGGTCTGTTCAGGTTTTCTGTTCCTTCCTGGTTCAGTTTTGGTAGTTGATACATCTGTAGGAATGCATCCATTTCTTCCAGGTTATCTAATTTCCTGGCATAGAGTTGCTCATAATATGTTCTTATCATTGTTTGTATTTCTTTGGTGTTGGTTGTGATCTCTCCTCTTTCACTCATGATTTTGTTGATTTGGGTCGTTTCTCTTTTCTTTTTGATAAGTCTGGCCAGGGGTTTATCAATCTTGTTAATTCTTTCAAAGAACCAGCTCCTAGTTTCGTTGATCTGTTCTACTGTTCTTGTAGTTTCTATTTCATTGATTCTACTGTGATCTTTATTATTTCTCTTCTCTTGCTGGGTTTAGGCTTTATTTGCTGTTCTTTCTCCAGCTCCTTTAGGTGTAGGGTTAGGTTGTGTACTTGAGACCTTTCTTGTTTCTTGAGAAAGGCTTGTATTGCTATATACTTTCCTCTTAGGACTGCCTTTGCTGCATCCCAAAGATTTTGAATAGTTGTGTTTTCATTTTCATTGGTTTCCATGTATTTTTAAAATTCTTCTTTAATTTCCTGGTTGACCCATTCATTCTTCAGTAGGATGCTCTTTAGCCTCCATGTATTTGAGTTCTTTCCGACGTTCCTCTTGTGATTGAGTTCTAGTTTCAAAGCATTGTGGCCTGAAAATAGGCAGGGAATGATCCCAATCGTTTGGTACCAGTTGAGACCTGATTTATGACCTAGGATATGATCGATTCTGGAGAATGTTCCATGGGCACTAGAGAAGAATGTGTATTCCATTGCTTTGGGATGGAATGTTCTGAATATGTCTGTGAAGTCCATTTGGTCTAGTGTGTCATTTAAAGTCCTTATTTCCTTGTTGATCTTTTGCTTAGACGATCTGTCCATTTCAGTGAGGGGGGTGTTAAAGTCCCCCACTATTATTGTATTCTTGTCAATGTGTTTCTTTGCTTTTGTTATTAAGTGCCTTATATAATTGGCTGCTCCCATGTTAGGGGCATAGATATTTACAATTGTTAGATCTTCTTGTTGGATAGACCCTTTAAGTAGGATATAGTGTCCTTCCTCATCTCTTCTTACAGTCTTTGGTTTAAAATCTAATTTGTCTGATATAAGGATTGGCACCCCAGCTTTCTTTTGGTGTCCATTAGCATGGTAAATGGTTTCCCCCCCCCCCTCACTTTCAGTCTGGGGGTGTCTTTGGGTCTAAAATGAGTCTCTTGCAGACAGCATAATGATGGGTCTTGTTTTTTAATCCAATCTGATAGCCTGTGTCTTTTGATTGGGGCATTGAGCCCATTTACATTCAGGGTAACTATTGAAAGATAGGAATTTAGTGCCATTGTATTGCCTGTAAGGTGACTGTTATTGTATATTGTCTGTGTTCCTTTCTGGTCTATGTTGCTTTTAGGCTCTCTCTTTGCTTAGAGGACCCCTTTCAAGATTTCCTGTAGGACTGGTTTCATGTTTGCAATTCCTTTAGTTTTTGTTTGTCCTGGAAGCTTTTTATCTCTCCTTCTATTTTCAATGACAGCCTAGATGGATAGAGTATTCTTGGCTGCATATTTTTCTCATTTAGTGCTCTGAATATATCCTGCCAGTCCTTTCTGGCCTGCCAGGTCTCTGTGGATAGGTCTGTTGCCAATCTAATGTTTCTACCATTGTAGGTTACATATCTCTTCTCCTGAGCTGCTTTCAGGATTTTCTCTTTGTCTCTGAGACTCGTAAGTTTTACTATTAGATGTCGGGGTGTTGACCTATTTTTATTGATTTTTGAGATGGGTTCTCTGTGCTTCCTGGATTTTGATGCCTATTTCCTTCTCCAAATTAGGGAAGTTCTCTGCTATAATTTGCTCCATTATACCTTCTGCCCCTCTGTCTCTTTCTTCTTCTTCTAGGATCCCAATTATTCTAATGTTGTTTCGTCTTATGGTATCGCTTATCTCTCGAATTCTGCCCTCGTGATCCAGTAGTTGTTTATCTCTCTTTTTCTCAGCTTCTTTATTTTCCATCATTTGGTCTTCTATATCACTGATTCTCTCCTCTGCCTCATTTATCTTAGCAGTTAGCGCCCCCATATTTGATTGCACCTCATTAGCCTTTTTGATTTGTACTTGGTTAGATTTTAGTTCTTTTGCTTCTCCAGAAAGGGTTTCTCTAATAACTTCCATGCTTTTTTCAAGCCCAGCTAGTATCTTTAAAGTGATGATTCTGAACTCTAGATCTGACATCGTACTAATGTCCGTATTGAGTAGGTCCCTGGCAGTCGGTACTACCTCTTGTTCTTTTTGTTGAGGTGATTTTTTCCATCTTGTCATTTTGTACAGAGGAGAATAGATTAATGAGAGAACAAAATGCTAACAGGGTAACAACGTTCCCAGAAAATATACTCTAAACAAATCAGAAAAGACCTGAAGCAGTGGGAAAATAAAGGGAAAGAGAGAGAAAAGGAAAAGAAAAAGAAAAAGATAAAGATAAAAATAAACAAAAATAGAACAAAACAAAACAAAACAACCAGAATGTGATCAAATATGATCAGGCTGGTATATAGATCAGTGCCACACACTAGATTTTGGGTGTAGTTTGGTCTGTTAGAAGAAAGTGCCTCCCAAAATTTTAAAGAAAGAAAAACTTATATATGTACAAAAATAAGGGTTGATATGATGAAGGGATGGAATATGACAAGATGGAAATTATAAAAAATTTTATAAAAGGAATTGATAAGAAGTTGTTTGAAAAGAGAAAGAAGAGGATTTAAAAAAAAAAGAGAAAAAAAAAGGGAAGGAATGTGATCAGGCAGGGGAGTAGAATAAAACCATACACTAGTGATTTAGGGTATATTTTGATCTGTTAGAAGAAACTATCTCAAAATTTTAAAGAGAGAACAACTTATATATATATGCCAAAAATACGGATAACTACTATGAAGGGATCGAATATGACTCTAAAACATGAAAAATAAAAATGAAAAATAAATTTTTTTTTTAAATAAGGGATTGATAAGATGTTGGTTGAAAAAGGGAAAAAGAAAAATTAAAAAAAAAAAGACAGTTAAAAAAAATTAAATTTGAAAGACTAAAGAATCATGGTAAAAAAGCCATGGATTCTACATGCAGTATTCCCCTAGCGCTGGAGTTCTGCTGTTCTCATTGATCGGTAGACTTTGTCTTGGCTGGCTGTTCTTGCTGATCTTCTGGGGGAAGGGCCTGTTACCATGGTCTCCAAAAGTCTTTGCTGGAGGCGGAATTGCTCCACCCTTGCGTGGTCCGGGCTAAGTAATCTGCTCGGGTTTGCTCTCGGGAGCTTTTGTTCCCTCCAAGCTTTCTGTACAGTTTCGGAGGCGGAGAGTGTAAATCGCGGCCTCCCAATCTCCGCCCCGGAGGAGCCGAGAACTCGGGGCCCCACTCTCAGTGAGCCCCCAGAGAAAAGCCGTCAGTCACTCCCGTCTCCCTTGTCTCCGGCTGCACTCCGTGCTCATCCGGCCTGTGACCAAGTGTTTCTATCTCTGGCACCCGACCCCGGGTAGAGTCTCCAAACCCAGCAGGTCCCTGCAGTGCACTCCCGCACCGCTCCTCCCGGGGGAAGAAGGTGAGTCTCCCCGGATCTGCCGCTTGTTGGGTCCCTGCTGGAGGAGCAGTGGCCCAACTGTGCCGCGGATCACGGTTTATGGCAACCCCGAGCTGAGAGCCTGTGCCTCGGCTCTGTCTCTGCAGCTGGCTTCCCTGCTCCGATACCTGGGAGCTCGGCTGCACTCAGGCACCCCCGGTCTTTGTGTGACCCCGAGGCTCCTGAGACCACACGGTCCTGCGAGGGTTCCACCCCCCACTTAGCCACTGGAGCAATGTCCCTCAGTGGAGCCGACTTATAAAAGTTCCGATTTTGTGCTCCGTGGTTCTATCACTTGCCAGAAGCGGCCCACGGAGGCCCCTCCCCCGCTGTCTATCCTCCCGATTATCGCCTCGGATTCACTTCTCCACATGTCCTACCTTCCAGAAAGTGGTCACTTTTCCGATGAGAGAATTGTTGCTATTCTTTTCTTCAATCTCCTGTTCAGTTTGTAGGTGTTCAGAATGGTTTGATCCCTATCCAGCTGAATTCCTGAGAGGAGACGAAATCCAGGTCTCCTACTCCTCCGCCATCTTGCTCCGCCCCCCGATTAGTTTTTGATGTAGTGTTCCATGATTCATTGTTTATTCTACAGTTTTCTTAATAATTCTTCATTGTTCTCTCCCAGAGTTATTTAAGTTGGTTAACCAAAAATGAATGTGCAATACACAGTGAACCCCGGGGTGACTGCAACCATAGGCATTATGAGATAATGTCTCTGAGGAAGAAACACATGATACAAATTTCTGCCTCTTAGGGATTGAACTTTTCCACACTGAGTTCATACCATGTTTGACTCTGGAAAGTACATCTATTTAACAAAATTCAGAGTGAGGCTTCAAACCCTTTCCTATTCCAGACCCAATAGTTGTAGTAAGAGGAAGATCCTAAAGAACTTGATTGTAGAGGGAAAAAAATCAGAGCAGTGCTTCAGCCTCACCAAGTAGCAAGGGCAGCCTTTCTCTGAATATCAGTTTCTCCAATATGGCTGTGATTTTGATTTCAGGGCTGGAGATCTTGCTCAAGTACAGTTTCTTAGGCTCACCTAGAATATTTTATGGGAGCATGGTCTGGAAACGTGAATATTTAACAAATTCTTTTTTTTTTTTTTTAAGATTTATTTATTTGACACAGAGAGAGAGAGAGACAGCTAAAGAGGGAGCAAAAGCAGGGGGAGCAGGAGAGAGAGAAGGAGGTTCCTGGCTGAGCAGGGAGCCTGATGTGGGGCTCAATCCCAGGACCCAGGGATCATGACCTGAGCCAAAGGCAGACACTTGACAACTGAGCCACCGAGGTGCTCCTATTTAACAAATTCTTGAATTGATTCTGATGCATTGGGCCAAAAGATTAGTATTTGAAAACCACTGCTTTTAGTAATTGGGGGTAAGAATTCTGCAGATTATAATTGAGAGAAAGAAAAATCTTAACAAATACAGTTGATAAAGACCCTATATATATATATTTTTAAAGATTTTATTTATTTTTTAGAGAGTGAGCGAGAGAGAAACAGCATGAGAGGGGAGAGGGTTAGAGGGAGAAGCTGGCTCCCCGCTGAGCCGGGAGCCCGATGCGGGACTCGATCCCAGGACTCTGGGATCATGACCTGAGCCGAAGGCAGATGCTTAACCATCTGAGCCACCCAGGCGCCCGACCCTATATTTTAATTAAGTCTGAGAAAAGAACAATTGAGAGGAGACAGAATTCTTTGCAATTATTATTAAAGTTCTTGATACAAGAAGTTGAACAACCTCCAAAACTGTTAGAGTTTGAAACATGGAAAAAGAGAACTGGAGAATCTTTATGGTGAAATCAAAAGAGTAGGTAATGTAGAAGAGACACAATTCCCTTACAGATACCTAGCGGATGGTTTCATCAGTTCCTACTAGAGATGGATTGTGAGTTAATGTTAGATCACAGCGTTTTGTAGTTTATGTTGATTGTGATATCTTTATAGTTCTTTTCTCATTACAGGTGTTTTATTGTTCTTACTTAATGATGTCATTTCATCATAAGTGCTTTTTTTTAAAAAATGAAGTCTAAAAGTAAAATATCCCTCAGCTATTTTTATAGATAGACAAATCATCACTGAGTAGGTCTTGAATGGCATTAGGAATTTGATGTCTAGAGTGTGAAAAGCAGAAAGGCAACTCTTCTTACAAAATTCTAACTTAATAAGACTTGCTTCTATCTGAGAATGATCAGGGATGATATTCAAAATACATAACAACTGCCATGTCAATATAAAGTAATGTGTAAGTGAAAATGCATTTAAAATTCCTTTTATTCTCTAAGTTAAATATACATGTATATGCGCAAAACCATACAGCTGTTTACATAAATCATTCATCCAATTTAATAATTTTCAAATCAGGTGTTGATTTGTTTAGAAGTTAACGGCATGATCTTTTATCTGTCATGGCTTTCACTGTCTAAATATTGCTCCTGTCTGAGCCATGATTTGATTTCGGGAAGCACATACACTATTTCAGTGACTTCTTCATTAAATGAATAGTGAATACATTCCTGGTACTTGTACTTTTCACATTTTGAAGGTAGCTAACTGCCCTGCCTGTATGTGCAGAGAGCCTGAATTTCAACCACTCATGATAATGTTGCCATGGGAGGGGCAAAGGGAGAGGGAGAGAATCTGGCGAGAATCTGCTGAGCATGGAGCCCAATGGGCTTGATCCCAGGACCTTGAGATCATGACCTGAGCTGAAACCAAGAGCCAGATGCTTAACTGACTTAGCCACCCAGATGCCCCCCCAAATGGCCCATTTTATCAAAAGAAAGAAAGGAAGGAAGGAAAGAAGGAAGGAAGGAAAGAAGGAAGGAAGGAAGGAAGGAAGGAAGGAAGGAAGGAAGAAAGAAAGAAAGAAAGAAAGAAAGAAAGAAAGAAAGAAAGAAAGAAAGAAAGAAAACCAAAAAGAAAACCAACCAAATAAATTTCCAAATCAGGCACGTTTGTACAATCTAACCTCTAGATCACGTTCAGTTGCTCTGTCTCTTTCCTCCCCTCTAGTCAACAAAATATTTCCATTAAAACAAAAAACAAAGACTCCAAAAGGACAGTTAGCTACAGATCTCTTCATTTTAGAAGGGAGAATCTGGAGCTCAGAGAGATGTCATGATGAGGTCAAATTATTGGATGGGAATGTAACAGTGTGTGAAACCCAGACTCTGGGTCTGGGTTTTGCTATTACATCACATTGCCTGAAGTCTAAATCACTGAAAATCAAACCCACATATATCCATCAAAGAACTGCTTTTTTCAAGCTTTGTGAAGAAAAGAGAACTTATGATAATCTCTATTTTTTACTTTCTAATCAGTGCACAGGTATTTTGTAAATTTAAGGCACAGTATCTAAAAATGTGGAGAGGAAACAAAGTTAAACCTTTTACTATCTAGTGAGCATATGTGGTAGGATGGGGTTGTTGAAAGCAATAATTTGACAGTTCTTCCTCCTACCCACCAAAATAAAGTAACATACTCAATATTTACTACTGAAAGAGGAAGAAGTTTAGGAGATTTATCAAACAGACATTTCAGGTTAGTTGGACTGTTTGACTTTCCTTATCTGCCCTTGAAATCCAATGGTACCTGGGTCCATGGGTCAGTCTGGTCCATTCCACAAAGTGCAGTCAGATAAAAAGTCAGAAGATGGATCTTTGCTGGTTGGCTGAGATGTGGATCTTCTCTCACTCATTAAAAAGATTTTACCAGATGCAGTTTCATAGTCTGGCAAATTTGGGAGCTACCTTTTAAAACTGGTAGTATGAGGCTGAGATAAGGTCAAGCCTTTAATCACAAAATGTATGAGAAGGGGGTGATAAAGTCAGGTATTGGGTGAAAACAGGCATATTGGACAGTCTAGGGTTGACTGCCTTCTTTTTGAAGAAGCAAAAAGGCAACACACAGCTCAAAGAAGTAGGCATAAGAGAGCACACATCCACAATTCGTTATTGGTGAATATCTTCCAGGACATCTATTTGAGCACAGATTACATCTAACAGCTTTTTACCTTGATCTCTCTAATAACATACTCATTTTCTCTTAGTCTGGAATATGGGCAGTTCCTGGTGACTAGGTTTCAGGTATAAGGAAAAAGCATAGAATGCAATACATGTAAACCCTGCAACATGATGCCTGAATTATTCTAGTGTGTTCCACTCGTTACAGAAACAACAGATTTCACTGTATGTCACTTACTGTGAATGTACCAACACTGCAGAGTTCAAAGGTACAAATGTTACAGCCAGAAACAATGGGTTTCTTGGAACTGTGTTTGGGAAATCTTTTAAGATTGTAGCTGTCTAAAACTCTGCCTACAAGGAATTTTCACATAGGCTCTGTCATACCCTGTGAAAGACTAGCTCATCGTAAGTGGGGGAACAAGTGTTCTGATAAAGGGTGATTACATTTCAGTACTCAATATGACAGCAGAAATAAACAGGAACTAGCTAAGGAACTAGAAAATCTTCCAGAGGACAGTGCTTTATTGCTACAAATACCTACCCTAGGCTAACTTCACCCTAAATCACTGTAGGAAATGATTGCAGAAAGTCAAAAGGAACAAAAACTTACTGAACATTTCAACACCTATAACTAACCCAATATTTTAACCGATGGGAGGCTTAAGGGTGATGAAGTGTAATTGTGACAGCTCGACAACTTTGCTCACCCACAAATTCTAGCCAGTTAAATGCAGAACCACTATATGGAATGAAAGCATGCAGCAATTCCACCTTGGCAAATACAGTAAGGCAACAATAAAGTGATAAATTGTAGTGCAGAATGGGAAGCCGAAGGACACTTGGAAAAATCCAACTGGTGCTAAGAAATGACTGGGAGTCAGGAAAATCTAGGAAGGAAAGAAGAATGACATAGTGATCACCTAAAGTAATTTAGGTGTGGCCTGTGCTTTCCAGGATAGGAACCTATCACAATCCTTGAGTAACTAAGAAGGTGGTTCCAGTGCTTGAGAACCAGGGGCTGGTAATCCACTTGAAATCAAGCTGAGATAAACTTTGTGGCCCTTTTAAATTGTGTCCATGTGGAAGAATTCAAATTATTGCAAGGTTAAACAAGCAAGCAAGTATAACCAAAACCTTGCTTGCTTATTAAGAAAAAGGAATGAAATCAATGGTCACATGCTAGGGATTGTTTCTGTCTTATTATTCTTGTCTATACTCTAAGTGTCTAAGAAAGAGTCATACAGAAAATATTTTTTGAATAAGTAGAAATAAAGGAATTTGATGTTTGCAAACTGAAATTGATTAGGAATTCTTAATGTTTGTATATATTAGATACACCTGAAACTGTATGTGGGCACTGCATATAATTCTGTTAATATCTTCCAATATAATTGGTGGTGTGTGTGTGCATATAATATTACATATAATTATGTTATTATTATATGTAATTATATGTTGTATATGTAATTGATATAATTGGAGCTTTGAGTGGGAGGGGCTATGCTTATTAAAAATCATCATCTGAGTTCACAGAACTAGAACAAATAATACTAAAATTTGTATGTAACGACAAAGGATTCCAAATACTCAAAGCAATCTTGAAAAAGAAGAACAAAGCTGGACATATCACAACCTCAAATGTCAAGATGTATTACAAAGCTGTAGTAATTAAAACAGTATGGTACTGGCATAAAAATAGACACATAAATCAATGGAACAGAATAGAGAGCCCAGAAATAAACCCACTCTTATATGGTCAATTAATCTATGACAAAGGAGGCAAGAATATACAATGGGGAAAAGAGGGTCTCTTCAACAAATGGTGCTGAGAAAACTGGACAGCCACATGCAAAAGAATAAAACTGGACCACTTTCTCACACCATACACAAAAGTAAACTCAAAATGGATTAAAGACCTAAATGTGAGACCTAAAACCATAAAACTCCTAGAAGAAAAAATAGGTAGAAATTTCTTTGACATTGGCTGTAGAAACAATTTTCTAGATGTGTCTTCTCAGGCAAAGGAAACAAAGGCAAAAATAAACTATTGGAGTTATAACAAAATAAAAAGCTTCTGTACAGTGAAGGAAACAATAAACAAAACAAAACAAAAGGCAACGTACTGAATGGGAGAATATATTTACAAATATATCCAAAATACATAAAGAACTTATACAACTCAACACCCAAAACCCCACATAATCCTATTAAGAAATACCAGGCAGAGGACCTGAAAAGGTATTTTTCCAAAGAAGACATACAAATGGCCAACAGACACGTGAAAAGATGCTCAACATTCATCAGGGAAATGCGAATGAAAACTACAATGAAATATCACCTTACACCTGTCAGAATGGCTAGAATCAGAAAGACAAGAAAGAACAAGCATTGGTGAGGATGTGGAGATAAAGGAACCCTCATGCACTGTTGGTGGGAATGCAAACTGGTGCCACCACTGTGGGAAACAGTATGGAGATTCCTCAAAAAATTAAAAATAGAATCACCATAGGATCCAGTACTTCTACTATTGGGTATTTATCCAAAGAATACGAAAACACTAATTTGAAAAGATATATGCATTTCTATGTTTATTGCAGTGTTATTTACAGTAGTCAAGATAGGGAAGCTACCCAAATATCCATCAATAGATGAATGGAAAAAGACGATGTGCTATATCTATACAAAGAAATACTGCCCAGCCATTAAGAAGAACGAGATCTTGCCATTTGCAACAATGTGGATGGATCTAGAGGGTATAATGCTAAGTGAAATAAGTCAGTCAGAGAAAGAGAAAGACAAATACCATATTTCACTCACATGTGAAATTTAAGAAACACAAGAAATAAATAAAGAAAAAAAGAGACAAACAAAAAACCAAACTGTTAAATACAGAGAACAAACTGGTGGTTGCCAGAGGGGAGGTGGGGGTGATGGGTGAAATAGATAAAGGGGATTAAGAGCACACTTATCGTGATGAGCACTGAGTAATGTGTAGAAATGTTGAATCACTATATTCTACACCTGAAACTAGTATAACACTGTATGTTAATTATACTTCAATTAAAAAATTGTCAAAAAATCATGTAAAGAAAGATAAAAATGTATGTAAATAAGTGTACTATTTGAAGAGCTAAGACAAAATTGTTATTAGACTAGTAGAGGATTGAGATGGAATTTGAAGAATTTAGTACTACTTGGTCAGTATAAAATTAGTTTTTTTGAAGATTCAAGCAATGAAAAACTAATTAACACAAGCCTTTTTTGTTTATTTTTTGTTGCCTTCCTAATGTGCTCCTTATAGAAGTTATCTTGGTTACATTTTATATTATAAACTTCCTTTCAATATTTCAAATATGAGTTAAATTAGTACAAATACAAGCTGCACTAAGCAACTGACAAATGACTATTTGTTTACTCTCCAGTGAATCTGTAATGGATTAAGGTATATTAGATAAAATTAGGCCAAAGACCAAGGAACGTCTCTATCCTGCTTCAAATCACTGCTTCTCCACTTTGTATAGTTCTAAAAAGCAATAAAGACATAATGAGTGGCCACTTCATCATCAGTTGGGTTTGTGTCCCAAGTCCACTAATGTGGAAAACTGGGCTAGAGCCTGGCTTTTCAGTTTCTTGCTGATAGTACCCCTTCCCCATCCAAAGCAGTTTGGATCTTACTACTCTCCCACTAGTTGGAGAAAGGACAGGTGAAAGAGAAAGGTGACAGTGTGGGTTCAGGGAAGGCAGACTCTGGGGAACCTTACTTTCCCAGCAGTGGGAGAAAGGGGCTTTAACTGTGCCTGAGACCTTTTAATATATAGTTACTTCTATTAGTAATGGTAGTCTTATCATTCTCTTTGAATCTGATCAGTTAGATTCTTTTTTTTTAAAAAAGATTTTATTTACTTATTTGACAGAGAGTGAGAGAGCACAAGCGGGGGGAGTGGCAGAGGGAGAGGGAGAAGCAGGCTCCCCATTGAGCAAGGAGCCTGATGTGGGGCTCGATCCCAGGATCCTAGAATCATGACCTGAGCCGAAGGTAGATGCTTAACTGACTGAGCTACCCAGATGCCCCTGATCAATCAGATTCTTCTTTCCAACATGTGCAGGATGGAGCAAGAAGGAGAAAGAATGTAAGGGAGGGAGGAAGGAGTCTTGAGCATGTCTCATTCTTTTTTTTTTTTAATGTTATTTATTTATTTATTTATTTATTTATTTATTTATTTATTGAGAGAATGCATACATGCACGAGTGGGGGAAAAGGCAGAGGGAGAGAGAGAAAGAGAATCTCAAGCCAACTCCACAGTGAGCGGAGAGCCCAATGCAGGGTCTGATCTTACAAACCCTGAGACCATAACCTGAGCTGAAATCAGGGGTCGGGTGTTTAACCGACTGAGCCAGTCAGGAACCCTGAGCATCTCAGTGGCTTACAGTTTTTGATTAAATACAAATACTCACAAATTAATCTTGATTAAATACAGTCAAAAATTCCAATTAAATATTGTTACAGCCACAGAAATACATGCATTCATAAAAACATGCAGCATTAGGAATATGTGGCCAATTCTCTGCCAGATCCCAGGAAAGATTTCCAGTTATGTTGGCATCATGGAGATCTAGGGCACAATGTAAGTCAGACAGGAAAAGCAAGAGAGATTTCCATTCTCCTCATTGAATGCATCTATCACAAAGATATAAGATCTTAGTCAACCAAATGTCAGAGGTAGCTGGGGCCAATTTACCCTACTATTATATTGATCTTTCCAGTGAGCTTCTCTTTTTATATCCATTGAGGGTCTAAAATTCCTAGTAAGGGGTGCCTGGGTGGCTCAGTTGGTTAAGCAACTGCCTTCAGCTCAGGTCGTGATCCCGGAGTCCTGGGATCGAGTCCCACATCGGGCTCCCGGCTCAGCGGGGAGCCTGCTTCTCCTTCTGACCCTCTCCCCTCTCATGCTGTTTCTCTCTCTCTCTCTCTCTCTCAAATAAATAAATAAATAAATAAAGTCTTTAAAAAAATAAAAAAAATAAAAAAAATAAAATTCCTAGTAATTTAACATCAGTTGGGGGCAAAAAAGAAGTGTAAACAATGTTTTTCATTCTGAGACGTGAAGGTGTTAGTTAGAAAGGGCAACCATGGGCAAATTGCCCTTTGTTAGCTCTGGGTTTCCCCCCTCTTGCTTGTGCAAGCAATATGTATCCGTCTATGCATTTGGCTAACCAGGTACAGGAATGGGACCCCCCTCCTTATTCCAGTGGAGACACTCAATAAGGGATTGCTAAGTGCTGGAACAATGCTAAGGACATGTGCAGATCACCTGGGGTTTCCAGATTAACGCCTGCAGTGGAGAGTTTAAGAGGATACAGATGGATAGTAGGGAATCATGAAGAATCCCTGCCCTCTCCCCCATTATGGGCAAATATTATGTCTGATTTCAAAGATGAGTATATAGGAAAATAATATATACTGATATGAGATCTACGAACAGATTTTGTGGCATAGAAGGAAAAGAACATTTAAGATGCTGGTGCAAATATGACAATAATACACTGTAGCTCATGGAGGTAAATTTTAAAGCTGTTGTTTCATAATTTCAATAACCCAAAACACGAACACTTTGAAACAAAAAGGACAAAGAGGAAATAAGGCAAAAGGCTGAGATGAAAACAGAGCCAGACAAGGTAATTAAATATTAGTGTGATACTAAAAACTGCCATATGAGAAGCACAAGATGCATTGGATATAATAAAGATAAAAACTGACACCACAGAAAAGGGAATCAGTGATGTGAGACACACATTTGAGAAACTGCTCCAGGATACAGAGGGAAAGAATTAAGATATGAAGATGATGACAGCAAAGATAACACATGAAATCTTCAGGAGAACCAACATAACAGATAAACGAACGAGCTCAGAGCCAATGGTAAAAAATCAGTAATCAAAGTTGTGACTATAGAACACTTTCCTGAACTGAAGAATGTGCTGAGTTTGCAGAATGAAGAGTCTCACTGAGAAGCAGGCAGCATTAATGAAATGAAGCCAATATTTAGGTTCATCCTGCTGAGATATCTGAATTTCAAGGGATAAAGAAAAAATATCTTACAAACAGTCAAGTATGAAAAATCAGATTATTGATGCTGAAAAAGACGAAGTGGGTCTAGGATGTCTCCACTGCTAGATGGCAATGCTAGGAGCAATATTTAAAGTGGTGAGGGAGACAATGACAATATTATGACTAAAGATCCCACATGCAGGGATATTGCCTTTCTTGAGCAGTGGTGACAAAAAGACACCGTGTAATATGTACAAATCATGAGACGTAGTATACAAGTCCCGTGCCTGATGATATTACTCAGAGATATTCTCAAACTGACAAAAGGATGAATCATAATAAAGAGCCACTGAGAATGGTGAAGTTATATTATAGGAGCACTGGCAGTGAGTAGTAAAATCAATTAAATGAATAATGCAAGTAATTATAATGATTATAATCATAATCAAAATATAAACTTCAAAACAAATTTTAAAGAGCATATTAATAATATAAATTATTAAAATGTAATAATAAAATCCTGGGTATAAAATTCTAGATTAGGCAGTGAGTGGGGGAAGTTGGTAGAAATAAAAGTGGTAACATTAGAAGGATATTGACTTTTGCATGCATTTTTGTAGCTAACCATCTTGGTGATGATCAGAAAGTTCATCTACTTGTGTTTTTATATACACAATCATTCCATCTATAATTTTCCATAAAAATCTATTCCTTTACAATAGTTTTGTCTCTTATTTCTGCTTTTTATTTCTCCGCAGGTTTTGCAGAAATAAACATGAAAACCCTCTGCTGCTACCGAAAGCAACTAGCAAGGCCCGCATTCCAGAACTCCCAGTCACCGAGATTGGCTTATTCTTTCCTTTGTTGTGCAGCCTTGTCAGTCTCTTATAATTATCACTGGCAAGGCTGTGTCAGGCCTGAAGGATCCAGAGCAGATTCCTAATGATTGATTTCCTAGGACTGCCAAGGTGTTCAGATGCAGTCAGCTTTAGACAGTTCTGTGTGGCAAAAATATTCCCTTTGATTGTTAATTAGTTCTTTGATCTGTATTAACAATGTCAGTCTAGTGAGTGGCAATGTCATCTCGGGAATGCAACTCTATTCTTTCACATACACACTTGTTGGTAATTTTAGAAGCATCTAATGGCCACTGTTATCCTGGTCTGTGAGTGACACATGGTCCTAATTAGGAAGCAGACTCTGTGCATTCAAAACAGCAGAAAGAAAACTCAGGATGGTTCCCCCAAGGCAATTTTGCATTGGAGGCAAGCTGCCTTCCTAGTTCTAGCCTGTCCTCTCTGATCAGAGGATCTCACAGCCTCTGCCCACCTGATCTTACTCTGTGTTTCTTCTCCCTTCATGCCATTTAGGCCTCTCCTGTCCAGGTATGTCATGTTTCTCATGTCCTGAATGCTAGCATGCTCTCTCTGAGGCTGTTCTTAGGGCTAGAGCCCTGTCCTAAACCCCATTCTGCTGGTGGCTGAACCTTGACTTTCCTGACACTAACTGATGACAGGCCTCCCAGGAATCTCTGCCTCTGTTAGTTGCCAACTTACAGAGATACACTGCTTCTTCACTTTGAAGCTTTTTAATTTAATACACATATGGATTAGGCCCTGACATTATCACATCTTTTGCTCTTCTTGAGTATTTTGTTCTTTGTCCTACAGCATGGCTCTTATGTGCAGCTTTTTTGGGTCTCAACTGAATGACTTTGAGGCTTAGCAAGGTCTGTCCACTCTGGGTAAGAACTCGACATTTCCCAGGACTGTCCAATATGTGGCCTCTCCGTTCAATTTTTGACCCCAGAGCCACTCCTTTCTGTTAGGCCTTGCAGAATTTTCTTCTGCACATGTGCAGCCCAGCCCCCTCCAAAGCCCTATGGGGATGCCATATCTGCTTCTTCTTCTAGCTCCTGCCCTTCTGATATCCTGCTCAGCAAAGTCCAGCCAATCTACCAAGGCTCAGCAAGACCATTGCTTTCTGCTTGGGCCTCAACTCCCTGCTTCAGGAAGGGACCATGCTCTCTGATAGGAAACCAGGGCAAAAGGGTGACTCACTCCTAGAGCTGTCCCTCTCTCAAGAATTACAATTCTGTTCGTAGTCTAATGCCTGAAAGCAGTTCTGTCACCTATTTGTCCAGTGATATGGTTGTCTTTATGGCAAGGTAAGTCTGTAGCCCATTACTCTGCCATGGCCAGAAGCAAAGAATTTTGTGTTTTTGTTTTTATTGATAATAGAGTTTCACAAATTGTTATTGGTTATGTCACATACATTTTTAGTAGCTGTCAAATTTTAGGAATTCTATATCAATCTTCTTCATATGTGAGCTAAATGTAACCACTGAATATCCCCTTAGCTAGATTGCCAAAGTGGCCACAGATGATCTAACATCACCAGATAAAAGGCAAAGTGGGGGGAATGTTAGAGAAGAGAAACAGGGTCTTAACTACTTTTAAAATATCTAACTTTTGAAAATCGGATTAAAACCATAAGATGGTGGGAGAAAAGTGGGAAGATGCCTAGTAAGAGGATCCTAAGGTCACCTCTTCCCATGGATATAACTAGATAGCACATACATCAGTATAAGTAAACCAGAAAATGATGCAAGGACTGCCAGAACAAACTCTCTACAGCTAAATGTAGAGAGAGAGGCCACACTGAAGAGGGTAGGAAGGACAGCGATGGGGTGGAAAGACAAACAGACCTGAAGGGCTGTCCAAGGAAGGGAGGGACACAGTGGGTGTAGAGAGAGGAGAGGAGCAGATCCTCAAGCCAGGTACCCTAGGCATGGGGATCCTGCATGGGTAAGACGAATGCCCCTAACATTTGACTTCCAAAACCAGAGGAGCCCAACAATCAGTGGGGCTTAACACTGGGAACTTTAAAAATCAGACGCTTGGCTCTGGGAGAGTAGGGACAGTGATAGGAAACTGAGTCCCCCACCCTTAAAGAGACAGCAAAACAAACAGCCCCATGGACATACAGCATAAAAGTGGCAGTTTGAAAAACACCTGGGGTACATGGAAGGGAGATATGCTTACTAATCTCAGAGCATGTGTTGGAGGGGCAGGGATCTTTGGGAGACTTCTCCAGGAACCAAAGAGCTGCTAGGCACCATTTGCCATCCCCATCCCCAGAATAAACACATGGCCACCTGCAGGAAACAGTGCTGCACCCACACACTCCAGCTAACTAGATATCAGCGTGCCCCACCTCCTTGCACTTTTTTTGGATTGCCCTCACCATCATGGCCTCGGCGCCAAGTCTCTTCTCACGACAAACCTGTGCAAACCTTGCTACAACTACATGCCCGAGCCTGCATTCTTCTGCAGAAATGCCCCCTCCCAGTAGAGTTTTCCTTGGCAGCTGCAGGTCTCCTCCTGCAGAGGACTGACATAGACCTTGCTGGCACCACACAACCTGCCCTCGTGTTCTGCGGAAATGCCCCTTGCATCTCAGCCTGGACAGGAGTTTTCTCGGGTGGCTGCAGCTCCCTTCCCACAGCAGACCAGTGCTCTCCCCCCGCCACCCCCCATGCTCTCTTGAGGACTCACCCCCTCTAATATACCCTTGGCCGGAGCGCATCCAAAGTGGTGCCACGAGCAAGGCAGTACAACCAGCCCTGGCAGTTTGGTGCTGCCGCATCTCTGGCAAATGACTGATCTGACTCAATTCCAGCCCAAGGTGGCCCTAGACTGGCCCATTGACAACATAGGGGCCAACCCCTGCCCACAACAGGCGGACAGCCATTGCAGACAACTGGACTGAAGGCAAACATGGCTTAGTCACAACAGTAGTGCACATGCAACACACAGCAGATATACATTGTTTTCAAGTCTACCATGGACATTCTTCAGAATAGGTCACATCTTAGGCCACAAAACAAGTTCCAACAAATGTAAAAAGACTGAAGTCATTACCATGCACCTTTTTTGATCACAACACTGTGAAACTAGAAATCAACCATGAGAAAAAATTTGGAAAGAGCACAATACATGGAGGTTAAATAACATGCTACTAAACAATGAATGGTTTAACCAAGAAATCAAACCAGAAATAAAAAAATACATGGAGACAAATGAAAATGAAAACACATCAGTCCAAAATCTTTGGGATGCAGCAAAATCAGTTCTAAGAGAGAAATTTAGAGCAATACTGGCCTATCAAGAAGCAAGAAAAATCTCAAATAAACAACCTAACCTTACACCTAAAGGAGCTTGATAGAGACAAACAAAACCCAAAACCAGGGAGGGAAAGAAATAATAAAGATTAGAGCAGAAATAAATGAAATAGAAACTAAAAAAAAAAAAAAAAGCCCAATAGAACAGATCAATGAAACCAGAAGCTGGTTCTTTGAAAAAATCAACAATTTTTAAAAAAGATTTATTTATTTATTTTAGAGAGGGAGAGGGCATAAGAGCAGGGGGAGGGGCAGAGGGAGATGGAAAGAATCTCAAGCAGACTCCCCACTGAGTACGGAGCCTGATGCGGGGCTTGATCTCTTGACCTGAGCTGAAATCAAGAGTTGGATGCTTAACAGACCAAGCCACCTAAGCCCCCCTAAAAGGAACAACAAAATTGATAAACCTTTAGCCAGACTCACTGAGGAAAAAAAAAGAGGACTCAAATAAAATCAGAAGTGAGAGAGGAGAAATAACAACACCACAGAAATGCAAAGGATTATAAGAGAATATTATAAAAAATTATCTGCCAACAAATTAGACAACCTCGAAGAAAGGGATAAATTCCTAGAAACATATAACCTCCCAAAACCAAGCCAGAAAGAAATAGAAAATTTGAGCAGACTGATTACCAGCAATGAAATGAGCAGTAATAAAAAAAATTCCCAACAAACAGAAATCTAGGAGCAGATGGCTTCACAGGTGAATTCTATCAAACATCTAAAGAGTTAATACCTATTCTCAAACTATTCCAAAAAAATTGAAGAAGGAAAGTTTCCAAATTCATCCTAAGAGGCCAGCATTACACTGATACCAAAACCAGATAATGACATGACAATAAAAGAGAACTACAGGCCAATATCTCTGATGAACATAGATGCAAAAATCCTCAACAAAATACTAGCAAACCAAATCCAACAATATATTAAAAGAAATCATTCACCACAACCAAGTGGGATTTATTCCCAGGATGCAAGGGTGGTTTGATATTCGCAAACCAATCAACACATCCAGTCATGATAAAAACCCTCAACAACGTAGGTCTAGAGGGAATATACCTGAACATAATAAAGGTTATATATATATATAAAAAACAACAACAACCCCACAGCTAATATCATCTTCAATGGGGAAAAGCTGAGAGCTTTTCCTCTAAGGTCAGGAACAAGACAAGGATATCCACTCTCACCACTTTTATTCAACATAGTCCTAGAAGTCCTAGCTACAGCAATCGGAGAGCAAAAAGAAATAAAATTGGTAAGGAAGGCATCTAAATTGGTAAGGAAGAATTAAAACTTTCACTATTTGCAGTTGACATGATACTCTATACAGAAAACCCAAAAGACTACCAAAAAAATTAAAAGAACTGATAAATGAATTCAGTAGGTTTGCAGGATACAAAATCAATGTATAGAAATCTATTGCATGTCTATACATTAATAATGAAGTAGCAGAAAAAGAAATTAAGAAAACAATCCCATTTACAATTGCACCAAAATTAATGAAATACCTAGGAATAAACTTAACCAAAGAGGTGAAAGACCCGTATTCTGAAAATTATAAAACATTGATGAAAGAAATTGAAGATGACACAAACAAATGGAAAGATATTCATGCTCAGGAATTGGAAAAACAAATATTGTTAAAATGTCTATACTATCCAAAGCAATGTACAGATTTAATGCAATCCCTATCAAAGTACCAACAGCTTTTTTCACAGAACTAGACCAAATAATCTTAAAATTTGTATAGAACCACAAGAGATACAAATAGCTAAAGCAATCTTGAAAAAGAAGAACAAAACTGGAGGTATCACAATCTCAGATATCAAGATTTACTACAAACCTGTACTAAACAGTAGAATACTGGCATAAAAATAGACACATAGATCAATAGAACAGAATAGAGAGCCCAGAAATAAACTCATGATTGTATGGGCAATTGATTTTTGATAAAGGAGGCAAAAATATGCAAAGGAAAAAAGATAGTCTCTTCAACAAAATGGTGTTGGGAAAACTGGACAGGTAACATACAAAAGAATGAAACCAGACCATGTTCTTACACCATACACAAAAATAAACTCAAAATTGTTTAAAAGACCTAAATATGAGACCTGAAACCATAAAAATCCTAGAAGAGAGCACAGGCAGTAATTTCTCTGATGTCGGCCATAGCAACATTTTTCTAGATATGGTCTCCTGAGGCAAGAAAAACAAAACCAAAAATAAAATATTGGGACTACATCAAATAAAAAGCTTCTGTACAGTGAAGGTAATAATCAACTTAACTAAAAGACAGTTTACTCAATGGGAGAAGACATTTGCAAGTGATATATAACCCATAAAGTGTCAGTATCCAAAATATATAAAGAACTTATACAATTCAACACCAAAGCACAAATAATCCAATTAAAAATGGGCAGAAGACATGAACAGATATTTCTCTCAAGAAGACATATAGATGGCCAACAAACACTTGAAAAGATGTTCAACATCACTAATCATCAGGGAAATGCCAATCAAAACCACAATGAGGTATTACCTCATACCTGTTTATAATCAGATACAGAAGAAACAAGAAGTGTTGGCAAAGATGTGAGGAAAAACGAACCCTCATGCACTGTTGGTGAGAATGAAAACTAGTACTGCCACTATGGAAAACAGTATGGACCTTCCTCAAAAAATTAAAAATAGAATTACCATTTGATTCATTAATTCCATTACTAGGTATTTATCCAAATAATACAAAACACTAATTCAAAAAGATATATGCATCCCTATGTTTATTGCAGCGTTATTTACAATAGCCAAATTATGGAAGCAACCCAGGTGTCCATCAACAGATGAATGGATAAAGAAGTGGTACATATATACAAGGGAATATTACTCAGCCATAAAAAAGAACAAAATCTTGCCATTTGCAACAGTGTGGATGGGATCAAGAGGGTATAATGCTAAGTGAAATAAGTCAGTCAGAGAAAGGCAAATACCATATGATTTCATTCATATGTGGAATTTAAGAAACAAAACAGAGGGAAAAAAAAAGAGACAAACTAAAAATCAGACTCTTAACTATTAACTATAGAGAACAAACCAATGGTTACCAGAGAGGAGTTGGGTGGGGAGAAGGGTGAAGTAGGTGAAGGGGATTAAGAGTATGCTTGTCATGATAAGCACTGAGTAAAGTACAGAATTGTGGACTCTATATTGTATACCTGGAACTAATGTAACACTGTATATTAACTATACTGGAATTAACATAAAAAACCCCAAAGATGGTAAATGTGGAAATTAAAAAGTATCTCTGTTCATCATTTAGCACAAGGATTGTCATCCAGAGATATTTTCCAAGTTGAGAAGATACCATATGTATACACACATGAGGTCTTTTTCATATATATATATTGTAAAGTCAATATGGTATAAATCTTACACAGAGTTTCATTTCCTTTGATTAGCTAATACAAGCCTTCCTAGGTAAAAATGAAAATATAATCTGTGTTGTATTCTACTTGAAATAACACAGATTTAGGAATTCTACTTTTAAGAGTGAGAAGAACTTGAAAGATCATTTAATTAGGAAGATACTAACTATTAGATAACCCACTGCTTATAGATGAAAGATAGGTCAGAGTAATTTATATATACTTTTCGTTCCCTGATAGAAATTCAGACTTATGGCAATTATTTCTAAATATATAGGTAAACCTTTCATGTACTACACTTGTTTATACATCAGAAAAATCTCTGGGGAAGCACATGAGAAGCTAATTAGAACAGTAGGAAATCTCTTTATTTCAGTAAAGATACCTAAAATAATTTTTTAAAAAAAATTAAAGTTTTACTTTCTCAAAGGAGTTGACCTAGATAAGGCATTTTATCTTAGCGGTAGCTTATTCTAATGAAAAGATAGTTTTTATTCTCTAGTCTTTATCTCTACAACCCATGAAAATTTTTAGAAAGGTTAGTCAATAATGTGGTTTTGATCCTGTTTGTTTGGAATGCAACTTCCTTATTTATGGCATAATATCCATTGTCCACCTTCCTAGGAGTACCTTTGTAAAGGCTCCATCTCTCATTTTTTGTCATGTGATTCAGGGGGGATTACCTCTTCCACTGGCCATTTTGAGTTCTGTCTTCTGTCACTTGCAGCTGAAAGACTACTAACAGCTACAGGACTTAATTTTGTTCCTTTTGTAATAGATGATATTCCCTGTAGAACTTTTATCTGGATAAAAAGGAAATGTTGGAAAAGATTGTGTCACCATGCTTCTGAAAGGCACAGCTTGGCAGGAAAATCGTTATCTTTTTATACGAGAGTGAGGTTTCATTATAACATTCACAATATATCCCTGGCTCAATGAAGCATCTATTTTAACTCGTATTCTACAGTTTCGTCATAGTTATATAAAGGCTCAGATCCATAAAATTTTGTTGTTTAACATATAAGTTTAATTAAAACACATAAGGAATGTATCTTCATGCTTCTTCAAACTCTCACAGATCTTAATCTATCATTCATGCTGATCCTGCTGTATAATTTAAAAGTGCTGATGTCATGTCTCCATTTAAGCATCTTGAGAACAAATATTTTAGCTTAGCACTGACTGTGCTCCTCAGTGACGCCAAGCAACTCCTAGTTGAATTATATATATGCTTCCTGTCACTGAGATAAAAAGGGTACATATATTCTTATTTTTTCATGATTAGGTTTTATTAATAAATGCTAGCAAAATTCTCAATAGACAATTAGTCCTTTCTTTTAACTACTGACAGAAAAATGGCCTACAATCAACTGTTTTGAAACAAAAATTATCGTTTTTTGGACATTCTTTTACAATTATTTGGCTAACTGTCAACAGTTCTGTATGTCAGATCAAGTCATTCCATTACTTCCAAGCACATTTTGCAACTCAGATATCTTGAAGGGATCATCAGAAAATTTCATTGCTAGAATTAGATATTCTTTGCTTAATTAATTTAAGGAGCGACATGAATAAAAGACTCAAACGCATGAATGGCTCTTCTACTGCTAACCTTTTCCAAAGAGTTCTCTAAGCCCGACGTCCGGTGCTCTTCATTTGCCAAATCTGGTCCATTCTGGTTTCTGCCTCCAGCATCTCTCCCAAACGGTTCTTGTTAAGATCTCTGACATATCCATGTTGCCAAATCTAGTCTATGCTTTCTGTCCTCCTCGTACTTTGACACTGAGGATCCTCCTGCAGCCTCCTTCTCTTGCTTGGTAACGTCTCTGTTTCCTAGTTTTTTCCTATCCCTTTGTTCTTCTCAGCCTTTCTTACTGATTCCTCCCCTCTCTACTGATCTCTAAGTGTTTGGGCTCTTCAGTGTTTGGTAATAGACCTTTTTTTCCCTCTAAAGGCCTTATTCAGTAGTAGATTTCATGTGTCCACAGATTTAAATGCCATCTGTATGCTGGTGACTTATGATTTATATCTCTGGGCCCAACCTTTTCTTAGACCACCAATATGTATATAACTCTCCATTTGATATCTTCGTCTGGATATTCTAGGAACAACCCACAGTTAGTCTTGGTCTTCTGATCCTATTCCATCCACAGTCTTCTTCATGTCAATAAATGGTTCAACCTTTCTCCTCACTGCTTACTCCCGAGACCTGGGAAAAATCCTTTATTCTTTCTTCTCCCAATCCCTGCACTTCTAATCTATTAATAAGTCCTGCACGTTTTACTAACAAATTACATCTCATATTTCACTGCTCTCCACAATTACCAGCACTCTAATTTAAGCCATATAAATATAGTCGTACTTGGAGCTACTTCAACAATCTCCCAAGCTTCCCTACTCTGTTAACTGACCCTTTCCCTGCAATCTATTCTCCTTGTAGCATCCAGGATGATCTTTCAAAATAAATTTTGCTACTTGTCTGCTTTAAAATAGTTCAAAGGATTTCCATTGCACTTTGAGTTAAATCCAAACTTCATATACTGGCCTAAAAGGCCTGGTGTGGAGTGACTCTTCCTTATCTCTAGAATCTCATTATCTTTCACTATGTTCTGGTCACATTGCCTTTTACTTTAATTTCTAGGATTTCACCCACTTTATAATATTTTTTCATTCTATTCTTTCTTTATGAAATGCTTTTTCTGGAATTTCACATGGCTGGATCCTTCTCAGCTTAATTATCACTTCCTAAGGGTGATACAGGATTAATTACACTTTCTTAATAGGTTTCTTCTCCACCTTGTTCTCTATCATAGTACTACATTTGATTCTTTCATTGCATTTTGAATTTAATAATTTTTATTAAATTAAACAAACTAAGGGTTTGCTTGCTTATTTTTTATCTCCCCACTACACTGTAAACTTGATGAAGTTTTGCCCAGTGCCTAGCACATAATAAATATTTTAAATATTCTAAAATATGTATTGTATAAACAGATGAAAAGGTGATGTTTTTATTTCTCACCATCTGGCACATCTGTATGCAGTATAAGCATCTCATGTCTGAACATGGCATTAAGTAACTCTCAAGTGATCTTCACTGACATACAGATCTGATCATTCGAATAGATATTTGGCAAGAATTATCTGGTGTGCGAACAGTAATGTGAGGTTTTCTCTCCCTATATAATCAACCTAAATGACCAAAATAGAGAGAGTGGCTGGCCAGGCACATTGACTAATAATTAGATAGTGGAAACTTATGGAAAAAAAAAAAACAACAACTGAAGTATGAGGTATGAAAACTGCATTCTTTTTTTTTTTTTAAAGATTTTATTTATTTATTTGAGAGAGAGAATGAGAGAGAGAGAGAGCATGAGAGGGGGGAGGGTCAAAGGGAGAAGCAGACTCCCTGCTGTGCAGGGAGCCCGATGTGGGACTTGATCCCGGGACTCCAGGATCATGACCTGAGCCAAAGGCAGTTGCTTAACCAACTGAGCCACCCAGGCACCCTGAAAACTGTATTCTTGACCTGGATTTCTCTCCTATAAAATAAATGATATTTAAAGATTTATTTATTTATTTATTTGAGAGAGAGAATGAGAGACAGAGAGCACGAGAGGGAAGAGGGTCAGAGGGAGAAGCAGACCCCCCGCCAAGCAGGGAGCCCGATGCGGGACTTGATCCCGGGACTCCAGGATCATGACCTGAGCCGAAGGCAGTCGCTTAACCAACTGAGCCACCCAGGCGCCCCTAAAACAAATGATATTTAGTATGATTTCAGCTACTGATCTGTTCCATATTTAAAGTAGAGTTAAGGATGCACCTGGATGGCTTGGTTGGTTAAGTGTCCGACTCTTGATTTCGGCTCAGGTTATGATCTCAGGGTCATGAAATTGAACCCCAGGTTTGGCTCCATGCTGGGCATGGAGCCTGCTTGAGATTCTCTCTCTTCCTCTCCTTCTGCTCCTCCCCCCCTCAAAAAAATAGAGTTAATAATACCTGTCTCTACTCACTTTGAGGCCACTCGTGAAATAAATGAAATAATATGATAGCTCTTTGAGGAAAGGTACTGTGTAACACTGTGTCCTAGTACAATAGCAAGTAAATGGAAGTTCATCCTCTGCCTGCTCTACAATCACTATCGAAAGTGTGTTTTATGAAAATTTAAATGATATCTATGTTTTTTAAACATTTAATTCACTAAACATATATTGAATACCCGCTGTGTAGAAGACAACAAATCAGGGCTCAAGGAGCATGACATGGTTTGTACCTTTAAGGTACCTTTAACACATGAAAAAATAACTCTACTAAAAAAAAATGTGATAAATGTAAAAAATATTAGAAAGAACTGTCGAAACCTAGAAGGTGGGATAAGAGTGGGGGTTTAAAGGTTTCCAACTATATTACTTTCCTTTTCTCTAATGGAGACAATAAAGCCATTCATCATATTTTCCTGGACCTAGAATAAATTGGCACATTGCAAAGCCTTAGTAAATACTTGTTGAGGAAATAATGTGGTAAAAGAGTAAACTGAAGTTTCTACTAGACAGAGAAAGACCTTGATTCCTGGGGAAGCCTCATGCTTTATTACAGTCTACACTCCTTTGAGTCTTGTTTCCCAGGTAAGCCTCTTTTCTTCTATTTTTAGTTTATAATCTCAGATTACACGAGCCATGAAAAATCTTGGCGGTGATAAGCCTAAATCAGTGTTAAAAAAATAACATTTCCCACTTTAAATATCTAAATCAAAGCTTGAAATGAAAACATATTTTTACATTTTTTCCCCTCTGGACTTTTAGCTCTTTTTTAAATTTATATATAAAAGAATATGTTAATTCTTGTCCTTAGGAACTATAAAGACTCTACATGATTTGGAAATGAAACTGTACCAAACAATGGCCAAAGAAGAATTGTCTAGTCTATCTATGCCTTGTCTTTGGTTTGGTCACTCAGAAATATGTTATTAGCCATGATTGTTGTTGCTCACATTGTTTTTATCTGTGTATTCACCATCGTCTACCTCCCCTTCTGCATATGTTTGGGACCCCTTTTTCACATACCGATGTGCCACATCTCTGAGACCTGATCAGAATACTGAAATTCTGTGCCTTATTGTCTTTTGACTGACATCACCCATTTGGTATGTTTCACGAAAATTTCCCGATTACACATCTCATTCGTTGCTAGAGAAAATATTGGCTGGGTTTTTCCCTTCCACCTGTCTCATGATGAGATCCTGACCCATTCACCTAAGTAACTGCACATGATTCAGAGATCTTTTGAGAACCAAGCTGCTAGCTATTTCAGATTCATGTCTTACAAACTCATGAAATGCCTGTAATACAGGTCTTCAAAACATGGCTTCTATTTGCTTTTGCTAGAGTGTAGTTGCTCCCTGATGCTCTACCTGGAACAGCTTGGAGCTAGGAGGGACTTTTGACTTTTACATTCTTTTCTCTTTCTCTACCACTTGATTTACTTTGCTAGTCCTCTTCAATTTTATCTCTGTTCTTCAGTATATTAAATCACTTAAAGACACAAACACATTCCTTTTGGTCTATTAATCCCTCTCTTATTTTGTGGATTGATTTAAATAACCAGTTAAATCTAACCTAAAATTATGTTTTGTCTAGAATGCCAAAAGAAGTTAAAAAGATAAATGACTGACTTGACCTATTCTTTACTTCGACTATGAAATCATCATTAAATTAATGCAATAGTTTTATCAGTGGAACTCCTCATCTCCTGTGAATTCCCAAGAAAGAACTTTCAGGGAGTGCCTGGTGGCTCAGTTGTTAAGCGTCTGCCTTCAACTCAGGTCATGATCTCAGGGTCCTGGGATCGAGCCCTGCATCGGGCTCCCTGCTCCGTGGGAAGGCTGCTTCTCCCTCTCCCACTCACCCTGCTTGTGTTCCCTCTCTCGCTGTGTCTCTCTCTGTCAAATAAATAAAAGCTTAAAAAAAAAAAAAAAAAAAAGAAAGAACTTTCAGATGGGAGGACAGTCTATAAAACAGACAAACATGGCACCACTTGGCTGGAAAGTCATGGGAGAGCTGGGATCCTTGAGTCGTTGGCCTCTCTCTGTTGTTGTAGTAGTCAGTGATGTACTTCCACAGGATGCTACACTTTCTCGTAACAGTTTGAGAACCATTATATTTTATCATTGATCAACTATTCTGATGCCCTATGGGCTTATCATTGGGAACCTAGTATACTGTAGAGTTGGAAAAGAAAAGAAGACTTCCAGGGATTTTATTCCAGAGGCAAGCCTCAGAAGTGATTTAATTATTTCTATAATTGATCCCCTTTCTTTCTAATTTCTATAAAACAGAATTTGAAATTTAGGTCATGACACAAGTATCAATTTTGCTGTATAGATTATGAAAACTATTGAACTTGAGAAATTATCTAATGGTCATATTTAATAGCTTCTAACTCACTTGTTACTGACTATCAACACTGATGTATTGATATTTTTATATTTAGAGGTTATCACAGTATATTTCTTTTTTTTTTTTGAAGATTTTATTTATTTATTTGACAGAGATACACCAAGAGAGGGAACACAAGCAGGGGAGTGCGAGAGGGAGAAGCAGGCTTCCTGCAGAGCAGGGAGCCCGATGTGGGGCTCGATCCCAGGACCCTGGGATCATGACCTGAGCAGAAGGCAGATGCTTAACGACTGAGCCACCCAGGCGCCCCTATCACAGTATATTTCTATTTCTTTCCTCCAGCTGGTTACAATTCATGTTCAGTTGCTACATAGAATACAGTTGTGAGATAAACAAATTTAAAGTTCGTAATTAAATACTGAAAATGTTCAAAGGGGCAATGACATAAACAGCCCTAAGACATACAGATTTTCTCAACTCGGCCCATAATGAAAGCTCTTGGCTGTGGCTGAGATGGATGAATATCCTGGCATCAACACTTTAACTCCAAATTTTGTTTAACTTAATAATTTATTTTGAAATAAGACATTATGATGACCTTATTTTTTTCTAAGTCAGAGTGCTTAGAAAAATATAACCCTGAGAAGAATTTATAAAAAAAATAAACCTTTGCAAAATATTTTCTCAAATATATTTATGTAATGAGATTAGATTAATAAAAAATAATTATCAATTCTGTGCAGAATATGTTACCTATCACTTTTTCAAGGTTATTTTTATTTTATTTATTTATTTATTTTTTTCTTAAAGATTTTATTTATTTATTTGACAGAGACAGAGACAGCGAGAGCAGGAACACAAGCAGGGGGAGTGCGAGAGGGAGAAGCAGGCTTCCCGTGGAGCAGGGAGCCCGATGCGGGGCTCGATCCCAGGACTCTGGGATCATGACCTGAGCCGAAGGCAGCCACTTAACGACTGAGCCACCCAGGAGCCCGGTTATTTTTATTTTTAAAAATCAATATTTCACTTTGTGAAAATGTTATGGAATGAGACATGATAATTAGCATAAATAGATTATTTCTGCAATGTGTTCCAAAGTACACAAAGTCTCCCTATAATCATCAATCTTTCATTTTAGGGAAAGTGGTTGTTAGAGTTAACTAACTATAAAGCATAAGGCACCCATCCTGACCAACATATGAAGACATCAATTAACATTTGCGAATTGGCTGGGTCAAGAGCCCACAATGAGACCCAACCAAGACATAGTTTATGTTCCCAAGGAATTTATATCCTAGAAGACAGATGAGGCAAGACTTTTAAGAATTTACTTTGTCCTGGTGACAATACCAAGAGAGATGCACAACTAATTACTGGGCATTTGTGCTCTTTAGCCCAACTGGGCAGGCACAGTTGGGGCAGGTGTTGGGGGGTTTGGGCAATTCTAAGAAGTACGCTTCTGTTCCCAGAGGTGGTATCAGTCCAAAGCCCAACCTCGGCAATCATTCCTGAGATTCAGGCTTGGGTCCTTGCACAAAGCAGCCCACAAGAAAGCTGGCGCCAAAAAGGAGAAGGCCATGTTCCAGCTAATGGTCACTCTGTCACCAAATGGGTAGCACAGTTTGATTTGCTGAATGCCTCTGAAGAAGCCACAGAGTAGAAAAGTCTAAATCTCTCCAGGCAGCTCACATTACAGAGGCTGCCGGGAAAGTGCCTGTTGCTATTGTCTGCAAGGAGATGATGCTCTGTTTTGTAAAAAGGTTGAATCGTTGTTGGAAAATCAGACAAAATGAGAGATGCTATACATTGTCATTCCTGAAAAAAGAGTTTAAAAGAAAAATGATACTGCACAGATGGCTTTATTGTGACATTTATTTATAACAGCAGAAAAATATTTTTAAAAAACCACAAAAAATTCAACCAGGGTGTTTAAGTACATCATGATTCATAACCCCAGGGTACTATTGGGCTGGTAATACAATGAAAATTATAAAAACTACCTAGTAACAGGGAAAGTGTTCTTGAATTATATTATATTATATGAACACATACAGATCATATGTTTTGTTTAAACTATGTTATGATATTGAACACATTTTTGAATGGATATGTTCACCTTTTCTCTACATATATTTTTTAAGATTTTATTTATTTATTTGAGAGAGACAGACAGAGATAGGGAAAAGAGAGCATGAGCAGGGAGGAGAGGGAGAAGCAGACTCCCCTTTGATGTGGGGCTCGATCCCAGGACCCCAGGATCATGAGCTGAGCTGAAGGCAGACGCTTAACAACTGAGCCACCCAGGCAACCCTCTAAATATTTTTTCTTAACCAGATTGAACAGATAGACAATCTTGGTAGTTCTGGTGAGCTGTATAAACATTTGTAGTTTTCAGTTTAGAGGTAAACTTCATCCATTATAAAGACAACCATTCCAATTAGCTAATTTCCTAAGAATTTCACCTTAGGAATATACTCAACCTTTACTGATTTATCATCCTCTTGACATATTTTTGTGTTGTACTGGGAGTCCTCCTCTTTGTGGCATCATTGTCTTTAATTTATTTTATTTATTTCTACATGGCCTAAATAAATGTGGGATGTGCACATTTTAAAGAATCCTCATTTACATAAAAATAGGACAAAGACAAAAGTATTCAGTGCTATTCTTTTCTAATTATTTTATAGTTTAAGCAATGCATTCTTTAGGTATCCTGCCTTGTTACTATGGCATTTGTAAATTCTGGAATTTTCCTGTGTTATTTACCTTTCCACTATTCTGTAATTGGTGGAGAATATTAAAGGAAAATCTTTTAGATAGGCAAAAAAAAAAAAAAAAAGAAAGAAACCAATAGGGGTACCTGGGTGGCTCAGTCCTTAAGCATCTGCCTTCAGCTCAGGTCATGATCCCAGGGTCCTGGGATTGAGCCCCGCATCAGGCTCCCTGCTCAGCGGGAAGCCTGCTTCTCCCTCTCCCACTCCCCCTGCTTGTGTTCCCTCTCTCGCAGTGTCTCTCTCTGTCAAATAAATAAATAAAATCTTAAAGAAAAGAAACCAATAATAACAGCCAGTTATTCTGCTGTTTGAAATCAAGAGGCAGCCTGAAATCTTTAGAAGTGAAATCATATGCTTTTAAGGAATATTGTAAAATGTTTTTGCTTTCATCTCCAAAAGGTATCCATCTACAAGTTTTTCATTTTGTATGACCCTGTTCATTTCTACTTTGCATTTAAGCCTTTGTTCACAGCTGTGGGAAATCAAGTCAAAATCAAAGCCTCTCAGGAGAGGACAGGAAAGATGAATGTATAATCTGTGCAGGGGAGCCAGGCCAAGGAACTTGGCAGTTCCGCTACTGAGCCACACTCTCTCGCACCTCCCTGTCCTACCGTGCCTCTGCCTCTCATGCAGTCCACGTTTTTTGCTGCTTTTTTCTAGACAAGTACTGTTTCTTTTTGAGGACTCGGCTCAGGCGCTGGCTGATGCACGGGGAAGTCTTCCCTGGCCTCCCCCATCTGGCTCTGGGCTCTCCAGTGCCCTGTGCTTCCTCCATCACAGCAGATTTCTGTGTCCTCTGATTGCATCTATTTCTCTGTCTTCTCCCTTAGAGAAGTAACATTCTGATGGCCTGGCTGCTTTTCGTTGCTGAGATGCCAGGCCTAGACGAGTGTCTGTCATGCATGATTTGAGTGAATTAAATGAATGTGGGCAAATAACCTCTTGCTCTTAGAAGGGAAGAAGGGACAGAGTTAGGGCTGCATGTTTGACTTCTGGAACATTTTTTGTTGTTGTTATGGTAACAGATCATAACAGAAAACCCTTTTGCTGCTATTTAGAATCTTTCCATGTTTAATATAGGTTTAATACATAAATGTTGGGAAAGAGAGGTCTCCTGATTTTCTCTTTTCATGTCAGGGCTCAGGCATCGGGAAATGTTTGAGATAGTTGAGAGTAAAACGGAGCAAAGAGCACATTGTTGTCAGGAGGCAGGCTGGTGAGGTGTGGGTGGGGGCTGGGGACACCTCTGAGGTTCTTGTGTGGTCCTGATGTGAACTGAGGGGCAATGGGTCTGTGTGGCAGGCGAGGGGAGGCACTACAGAAGGCCAGTATGGGCTGCAGGGCTGGGGGGTGGTGGAAGGAGGCCCTGTGAGGCTGGCTCATTCAGTGCCAGATAGCAGGCCCACAGAATTGAAAGAATTCGGATCAAGAGTTATACCAGCGCCTGTAAATGCACGAAGGTGAGCCCTTGTCAGAATGTGAGAGCCAGTGCAAGCCCAAGGACAAGCATGAGGTCAGGGGTCCCGTTTGCCACCTCTCCCCACCACTGCCAGCCTTGGCATATCATTCCTCTTCCCTATAGATTGGGTATCGTCCTGGGGAGAAAAACCGGGAAGTGGAAACTATCTGAGAAATTAAATATATTCACTCAGAAAATACTAAAAATTGCCTAAATGGGCTATTTATAATATTGGTTCAGATTAAAGTCTAAATTGGATAGGAGTAGAAGTTAATACCATTATCATTTTTCCTAACAGATTGGGGCTTTAGATAAACATCAAATTAGTTTAAAAAATTATGTATTTCTCCAAATCCAAGTTGAGGTATCAGTTAATTTTGCAAACTTGTTACACATTTATCCCTAATTTAACTGAAAGCTGTTATAATACTGTAGGACTTCTCTTTCACTATCTAAAACCTAATTTGGTGACTTGCAGGTAATTTCTCCTCTATGAACATTGATTTGACTTTGCTATTTGACATAAGGTAGCATAGACTACACATATAACAAAACAAGCTACTATTTCCTTAAGATTTTTGGGCGCCTGGGTGGCTTCAGTCAGTTAAACATCTGCCTTCAGCTCAGGTCATGATCTTGGGGTCCTGGGATCGAGCCCCGCATCGGGCTCCCTGCTCAGCGGGAGTCTGCTTCTCCCTCTCCCTCTGCTCCTCCCCCTGCTTGTGCTCTCTCTCTTTCTCTCTGTTGAATAAATAAAATCTTTAAAGAAAAAGATTTTGTTTGCTTGCAAATGAAATGATCAAAGCCATGTGAGCTTTGTACAGATAGAGTTAGCAACATCTTCCTTGTACACCTGCAAAAGTGAAGGTAAAAGAAATAGAGTAGCATCTTTAAAGTCCACAAAACTTTTGCTTACACCAACAAAGTAATAAGGAAAATGGTGTCAATTATCTCAATTATTCAGGAAATCTGTTATTTTGGTCATTTACACATAATTTCCTCTTAAAAAACATGCACGTTTGCCTAAATGGGCAACAGCTGTCTTCTTCCCACCTGTGCCCCATTGAAAATTTCATGGACTTATTATGCCAGTGTAATTTCCCCTAGACAATGCATATTCCTATTTTTCACTGAAATTCTCCAAAAGTAAAATGAAGAGTGAATGAGGGAAGGGAGAATAAATGTGTTTTCAGGAGACCTAAGTTAAATTATTCTGTTCATCATTTCCTTCCTCATTTACAAAAGCAAAGTGAAATAGAAAATTAAAACAATTATCTGAATAATCCAGCCTGTCTCCCGGCCCTCATGTCTCTCCAAAACAGGATGGCCAGAGTTCTTTGTTTAGAATCCTTTAGGCCTCTGTGATTTCTCTAAGGTTCTGTCAGAAGCACAAGTTTGGCTTCTCCAGCTGCAAAGCATCTAATTGAGAACTACAGTATTTCGTTTGAAATTCTGGATGAAAAGGGGTAAAAAGGTTGTGGTTTCAACATCTCATGTGCTTCTGGATCAGTGCTCAGGAATAAGCTTTTCAGAGCTCTTTAAAGAGTTCCTGCATTCTAGGATCCAGAGCTGTGCATGTTCTGGTATCCTGCAACTCAGGAAAATGTTGAGCCATCAGTACAGACCCATGTCCTCAGTAAGATGATCCCAAATCCTATTGTCTATTTATATCATGCTTTGGAATTTACAAAATGCCTTGTCCTGTTACTCACACCCTACACTTCCAACTCTGTATATGATTCGATCTCCCCTCCTGCTAACTGCCCAGGAGTCGTGTCTTCTATACTTTTAGAAGTGCTTGAAATTAGAACATATCTTCCTTTTGTATCTTCATGTTTTCACATATCCTGTTTCCCCATCATTATGTGCCATGTGAAATATTCCTGGTCTTTCAAGACTCATTTCAGGAATCATCTTTTCTATGATGTTTTCCTGACATTTCCTTCCCCATCAGCCCACTCTAGAGAAATGGGACACACTTCTTCCTTTCCACTCTGCTAGTATTCAATAACTCCTATGGCATCAACCTGTCACATTGGGTGTATGTGGTTATTTTCCTGTGCCTCTACTCTAGATGCTGAATTCCTTCAGGGAAATAGTTTCACCCCATTCATATCTGCATGCCAAGATCTAGCAACAGTGCCTGGCACATGGTAGGTTGTGCCATGAAGGATTTTTCTTTTCTTTTTTTTTTTTTTTGAAGTAATGAATGAGATAGGCAGGATAAATCTGCATACCCTTATTTGCACTCTAAGAATTAGAGACTTGGCAATTTAAAAGATGTCCTCACGGGTATAAAGCTGTCAAAGGGAGAGGTGGGACCTTGGATTCTAGTGACCTGACTCCAGAGAGAATGGTTTTTCTACCTGGGGTGTCTGCCCGTTGGCGGAAATCATGTTTTTCCTGGTTCCATTTTTCTGAAATTAAAAGAGGCACACGCTTTCCCCGATCCCTGCTAATTAGATACTACAAATGGGAAACAGCATGTGCAGAGGTTAAGAGCATTGATTCCAGAGCTAAAATGCCTGTGCTCAAATCTCAGCTCCTAGCTCCTCCAGTTGCCTAACTTTTCTGTGCCGCATATGTAAAACGAAGATAATAGTACTCATCTCCTCTAGTGTCAGAAAAGTTAAAGAAGTTAATTAGTGAATCATTAGAACAGCACTCAGTACATCAAGTGCCCTGTGCATTTGTTATCATTATATATATGTTACTAAAAGTGGGGAAATAAAGAATTCCTTGGTAAATGTGAGGTTTGCCAGATGAAATATTTCAAATCAAGGAGCAAAGTAATGAAAGTATCCTAAGTGGTGAAAAGATTGAAAATCACTGGATGTGCTGTTTGTCCTTTTGGCTGAACTTTAAAGATCAGCAAGAAAAATCAAATACTTCAGGCAGTATACAAACAGAAAATGTCTCCTTTCCAGGGAGGATACTGATGGAGAGGTACAAGCAGATTTTCTAGTTCTGGGAACAATTTGGCAAAGAAATAATATAAGCAGACATCATTTCGAGTAAATACTCCCTTTACAATAGTCACTGAAAAGCTATTAAACATGCCTCCAGATCAAAATTTACAACAGAACCATAGATAAGAGTCACAGCTTTTCGGTTTGGAAGGGGCCTCCTGTGGTTGCACAGGGGATATTTAGAGAACTCTCATTTTGCAGCACTATGTCTTATTTAAGTGATATTACACATGCTAAGGATTGCTTTGAAATGAGATTGAAATAAAGCATAAGGGTGATACAATAAAATTCAAATAAACTGTAATAATATGCCAGTTTCGGGACTCACCAGTCCATCTTGGAGTCACACTGGTAAAATCACATGTCTGGATTAGGCAATTAAGTCAGGGTCCTCATTAGAGATTGTGGAAATCCATAAAGGGAATGCTAATATTGAATGACACTAAATGGGGCATTGCTAAGTCCTGTTGTGTGTTTGTGGAATTCCTGAGTGAAAAATAATAATAAAGCAAGCACCCCCAGGATCAAGAAAGAAATTGAGAATGCCTATTGCTGACAGTTAAAAAGGCAGCATGGAAGAGGAGAAACAGCATCTGACTCACTTCAGAAAATCTGGTTCTTGTCTCAGGTCTGTTTGTTCTTAGCAACATGATTTGAAGAAGTTAGGTGATCTCTAAATTCCGGTCTGTAAATTGGGGGTTATAACACCCGTCTGCTTTGCAGGCTTGCGACGAAACTCGATGGAACAATGGGTGTGAAAGCATTTATGAATCTCTGAGGTGTCGGAAAACTTCAAGTTGCTCCCAAAGATAATTTTCAAAGCAAACTCTAGAACTACAGATTTCCCATACACAGAGCCTACATTGCTTATTTCAAGGAAGATTGAAAATGGGCTGCTTATTTGCATAAAAGGGATAAAGTAAAAAAAAAAGTCACAGAGCTAGGAACAAAATGGTTCATGTTTAACAAGTGAGCAAAAACAACTGTCTTTTGTTTTTCCTTAAAATGTATCCTGTGAGGCTATATAATTGAAAATTTCTGATTCTCAAATGAGCACAGACCATAATTTTTGAAGAGGCCCTGCTTAGCATGAGTTCTTGGGATTGCTCTCTTCAGACCTTGAGGGAAAATTGAATGGAAGGCTTAGGGTTCCATTAGGAAGCAATTTTCCTCTGGCTGAGTAACGCGGGATAATACCAGCTGTGACGGGAAAAACCTTGCCAGCCACCCCAGCGGCACTGTGGGAGGGTAACCCGGGCCTCGGGGATTGTTTTTCAGACACCGTGCCCCTGACTCGTGCCCCTGACTCGTTGGGAATGGGGCCAGCAAACACACAATCTGTGTGAGACAGTAGTTATTTTTTATCCGGAAGCAGAAGCCTGAATCCCTCACTCATGAGCTCTGTTTGACAGATTCTTTTGGTGGGGGGTGGGGAAGAAATGGTCAACAGGTCCTTAATGGAAACTATAGACTTGGCTAATTCAGAGTACTACCAGTGCAGAATGCATAAATAACTCACCACATAGGTTTGCCTCATTTTCATAAACTTTGAAACGTTTGGGAAAGATAGTGGGGTAAAAGCAAATTTGTAAACTTTCACATATTAATTGATTAAAAAAAGATAGGGAAGAAAATGCCTGCAGTACTGAAACTAAAGATATTGCCAATTACAAACATTTTAAGACTGTTTGTCAGATATAACATAGTTTAGCACACTTTCAAAGATGATGCCAAGAAGCAGAACACAACTTACCTTTTTTGATGGGTGCTGTCAGCTCCCTGCCCTTCACTGAGCATGTGCAACTTTCCTCTAGGTTCTGTGAGTGCTGGCTGCTAAGGACTCATCCTTTCCATCCAAATCTGCCCAGACTGCTTCAGGATAGCCAGTGACCAATGACTAATCACTACAGGGGACAAAAGACAGGGCCTTGGGGTGCCTGGGTAGCTCAGTCGATTAAGCATCTGCATTGGGTTCAGGTCATGATCCCAAGGATCCTGGGATCAAGCCCCAAGTTGGGCTCCCTGCTCAGTGGGGAGTCTGCTTCTCCCTCTTTCTCTGCCCCTCCCCCCACTCTTTCTCTCTCTCTCTCTCTTACTCTGTTCCCTCTCTCTCTCAAATAAATAAATAAAAATCTTTAAAAAAAAGACTGAGCCCCTTCCTAAAGATGGAATAAATTCTGAGGTGTGGTGTTTGCTCTAAAGGTACCTAAGGGAATAAGATTAAAGTTAGTCTCCAGCTGAGAGACCATATCTTGTTTAGCTGTCTTCCTTTCCTCTCTCCTGCTTTCCTTATTCTCCTCCTGAGAATACACAATAAAATACCTTCTATGTCTCTGCTTCTAGGGAACTAGATGTTTCAAAGATAGCTTATGAGTTCATTGTGGAAATCAGGTGGAAACATTTCTGGAGAATTCTACCAATATCTCCTAATTGGGAGCTTACAGACATTGGAGGTTTGAATAGGTTATGGGAAGGACTGAGAAAATCCATTTTGGAGTTTGTTTCCCCTTGACATAGATCTATTATATTCCAAAGTAAAGTGGCTCAGTCGAAATTATTTGCGTTTCTCTGAAATGTTTTTCTAGTAGCAATGTTCTTATTTGAGAAGGAAACACACTATAGTATTTATCTACTGTTGCAAAATGAATTATCACAAATGTAGTGACTTAAAACAATGTACATTCTGTGGGCCAGGAATCTAAGCATGGCTCACCTGGGTCTTCTGCTTTCAGACAAACATAAATCAATGTTTTGTCTTGTCCTGGGGTCTCACCTGAGGCTCAACTGGGGAAGGATCCATTTCTAACCTCAAGTGGTTGTAATAATATTCAGTTCCTTGCAGAGGGTCAGACTGAGGGCCTCAGCTCTTTGTTGACTATCAGTTTCTTGTCACATGCATGACATGCCTTCATTTTTGCTGTTGTCTATTGGAAGCAACTCATGGATTCTACTCGAAGTACAGGGGAGAGGATTATACTGGGGCAAAAATACCAGGAGCTAGGGACCTTCGGGGACCTATTTAGAGCCTGTCTGCTACCACATCCACTAATTCAGATCAAAGAAGTCTGGAAATAAGGATGAGTCATTGGAAGGATAGGGGAATATCTACTTAGAGTCATTTAACATTTTTATATCAGTAGTAGTAAAAGTATCAATTAAGAAGAAAAAAGAAAAAGAAAGAAAGAAAGAAAAAGAAAGAAAGAAAAAGAAAACCCCCACCTCCCAGACACAAGTTCTTGCCTATATGGCCAGCTGAGTTAGAAATGGAAGAGAACTAAGTGCCCCCCACAATGGGAAAAACATTTCTCCAAACCTAGCTGAGTTGGCCTCCATGCAATGGATTTCAACAGATGTAGAGAAAATGCTTTCCAGCAAGGCATACTTTGGCTACAACTTCCTACAGTGTTAACTTCTTTCCCACACTCTTTAAACCACTGAATGATTTGAGGTGACAACATTAACCTACAGGATCATCTTCTAGCTTACTTTCCAGGAGTATATTTTTTAAGATGTTAGGAAAAACCAAGAAAGTTGAGTCAACAGAAACCCTCCTGCTCTCAATCCATTATACTAAACTGACAACCCTTATACTATGATAAACAATGGAATGATCACATCCTACAACAGTGTGAAAAATTTAGTTGAAGAGTGTATTTTTAAAGACTTACCCAAGGAAACAAAATCATATTTTAGGTGCTATCTATTTTGCACTAATATTAAGGATAACATGGGGTCTGAAATGAACATGAATGTTATATTAAATAATGAGCCCCAGAGATTCTTGTTAAAGATTTAAATAAATAGATTTAATAAATGTAATAATACTACTAAAGCATTCCAAGTAGTAAAGAGAAAAATCATCACTGCAGAAAATGGGATCATTAAGACATAGTTGAGAAAATTACCTAGAACACCAACCAAAGGAAAGCTGTAAGATTTTTATAAAAGTTATAATAAAGAAGATTAAAGTGAAGAATAAGATAATGGTGATTCAATATACCTATAATTTGTGTTCCTAGGGAAGGAAATAGAACAGAGCAGAAGAAATGAAAAAGAATAAAACAGAGTAGAAATTAAATATAAAAGAAATTTCCTGAATTGAGGGTAGATTAATCTGTCTACCTGCAGGGCTCTCCATGTATCAGGCAAAATTAATGAAAAGCAACCAACACTGAGATCTCTTCTGATGAGGTTACCATATTTCAAAAACTCAGAAGGACTGTACAAGTATGTAAAAGGGGCAGAAACATATTTTCTAAAAGAGAACAAACTTATGGTTGCTTCTCAGTCACAAAAGATGTTAGAGTAGAACAATATTTCAAAACAAGTTAAAAAATTTCTATTACAGGAAGAGTTTTTCTTCAATATAAAAGTAGTAGAAAGTGATCACTTGATAACTTTAAGGGTGGAAAGAAACAAGCAAACAAAAAACTTCTGAAGACACTCTAATATATGGGCAAATAAAAACAATGAACTTCTAAGTACAGGTTGGGGGATATATAATAATCAGTTATTAGCTTTGAATCCATTTCATCCAAAAATTATGTCTAAATAGGTGGACTTAGAGATGGGCACAAAGTACCAGTAAGGTTCATGTGCTATTTTATTTTATTTCATTTTTTAAGTAGGCTCCACACCCAGTATGGAGCCCAGCATGGGGCTTGAACTCACCACCATGACACCAAGACCTAATCTATTAAAATTTAACCATCTGAGCCACCCAGGTGCCCCGACATCCTATTTTAAATCATAACCTATTTTGTACTTAACCTATTTCCCACTCTCTCATTATTCATTTAGATTTTTTTCTAATTTATTTATTTATTTTTTATTATGTTATGTTAATCACCGTACATTACATCATTAGTTTTTGATGTAGTGTTCCATGATTCACTGTTTGCATATCACACCCAGTGCTCCATGCAGAATGTGCCCTCTTTAATACCCATCACCAGGCTTACCCATCCCCCAACGCCCTCCCCTCTAGAACCCTCAGTTTGTTTCTCAGAGTCCATAGTCTCTCATGGTTCGTCTCCCCCTCATTTCTCCCCCTTCATTTTTCCCTTCCTATTATCTTCTTCTTCTTTTTTTTTTAACATATAATGTATTATTTGTTTCAACTATACATTTATAAGATCGATTGTATACCACCGTAGCTCTTGTTTTCATCTTTATTTTGAAGTCTGTATTCTGACTCATTGGCAGCTCTGTTATAATCCATTTTCCATTATACTCCTCAGATATGGTATCTCACATATGCTTGTTTATTTCTGCATTTTGCATTTATGCAGGTGATGAAATTTATACCGTACCTAGGCATCAAATTCTTACATTGCAGTCTTTTAAAAGTCTGTAGACACGAGTGCACTAAATTCTGGCTTCTAGTTTTTCAGATGAGAAGTCCAATGGCTTCTTTTTTTCTTTGTTAGAAATTTCTCCTTTTTTGTGCAAGAGGGTAGGGGGTTTATCTTTGGAGACAGAATTTTTTACCAGGATATACATATATCTAGGTGCATGGTTTTTTTTTTTTTTTTTTATAGTCAGTATTGGAATTCAGTGATACTTTTCAATCTGAAGCTTCAAAAATTTCTTAAACTCAGGGACATAAAATTGTTGTCTGTTAGTTGCTATTTTGTTCTTCCGTGTATATGTTAGATCTTCCGGATTGGTCGTCTGTATTAGTTTCCAAGGGCTGCTGTAAGAAAATAACACAAACAGGGTGGCTTAAAACAATAGCGATGTATTCTCTAACAGATCTGGAAACTAGAAGTCCAAAATCAAGGTGCCAGTAAGGCATGCTCTGTTTTCAGTCTCTAGAGAAGAACTGTTTCTTGCCTCTTCTAGCTTCTGGTGGTTCTCAGCAATCCTTGATGCTTTTGGGCTTGTGGGAGCCTACCTTCTGTTTGTCTCCTTATTCACATGGCCTTCTTCCTTGAGCCTCCTCTGCATCTTGATATATCTCATTCCTTTCAAAGACATCAAGTCACTGGATTTACAGTCCACCCTAATCCGGTATGACCTCATTTTAACTTGCTTCCATCTATAAAAACCCTGTTTCTATGTAAGGTCACATTCACAGGTATGGGGTTGGGACTTCAACATCTTTTTGGAGGACACAATTCAAACCACAACATCATCCAAGTCTCTAACCTCATGATATCCATCTCTTTGTGAGACATTTAAACTTTATATACTTATGCTTTATATTCAAGGACACATATTTTGGGGTGCCTGGCTGGCCCAGTCAGTAGAGCATGCGACTCTTGATCAACCATGTTGGGCATAGAGATTACTTGAAAGATGAAAAATCAAGGACATATATTTCAACAGCTAGTATCACCTCTAATTAATCTGTTAAAATTTAAAATTGTTTAAAAATGTTTTTTGTTGATAAAAATATCTTTATTTTGTGTTGTAATTGAATCTCCTTACATGTTTTTTTTTTTTAAGATTTTATTTATTTATTTGAGAGAGAGAGAATGAGAGACAGAGAGCATGAGAAGGAGGAAGGTCAGAAGGAGAAGCAGACTCCCTGCTGAGCAGGGAGCCCGATGCGGGACTCGATCCCGGGACTCCAGGATCATGACCTGAGCCGAAGGCAGTCGCTTAACCAACTGAGCCACCCAGGCGCCCTCTCCTTACATGTTTTTAATGCCTTTTTTTTTTTTTGCTAGAAACTGCCTATTCTGAGTGTTCTGCTTGGCTGAAGCCTTAAAGATGTGTCTTTTTTTCTTCATCTGCTCATGTTTCAGCTTTTGGGCATGGGGCTGCTTGCCTGTCTTGTGTGGGGTCTACCTGATGTGGAAATGGGAACTGTAGCAATCTCATTCCCTGAAGGCCAACGACACAGCAGCTGATAATTTGTCATTTTCCCATTTGGGCCCCCAGGGGAAAACTTTTCTGCTATTCTTGTCTCCTCAATTGCCATGTCTAGGCCAGGGGTCTCCAACCTGTGTGCACATGGGAATTATCTTAGGAGTATTCCCAGTTAGCACTGGGTAGCAATGCCTAGTCCCCATCCTTGGTTTATTTGGTCTGGATTTCTAGTCCTTAGGCTAGATGCAGGACTTTTTTATTCTTTCATGCAGATGTGAATCCTTTGGGCATCTTGTTGAAATGCAGATGCTGGCTCTAGAGGTCTGGAGAAGGACCTGATTCACCATTTCTAACAAATTCCCAGGTGTTCTTACTGCTGCTCCTGGCCGTAGCTGGAGCACTGGTTCTCAGACTTGGCTGTGCTTTGGGATCATGTAGTGAACCTCAAAAATACTAATGATTGTATCCCACCCCCAGGGATTCTGATTTAATTGGTAGGCCATGTGGCCTGGGCAATGGGATTTTTACAAGCTTCCCAGATGTTTCTAATTTGGAGAAGCACTGGGCTAGATAGAACTTTACCCGCCTCATGGCCAGGGTCATGAACTTTGTTAAGTTTCCATGTAGTTATCCGGAATTTCCCTTCCTGAAGAGATGTTGGTCCTCTGCCAGCCAAGGATACTTCATGTCCCTGGGCTTTTTGGTGCTATCTGGGCTCATCTCCATCCTGCAGGGAATAGGTTGCAGGTCTGTTCTCTCCATCCAGACTCCAGCAGAGCCCAAGACATGATTTATAATCTCCAGACTTGTCTGGCATTTTCTGCACTCAAGAGGCTGATAGATAGATTGGAACTGGGATGGCAGGGCAGTAGAAATATGTTTACATGGTTCTCTTCTCCAAATCCAAATCTTTAATTTCTAAGAATTCATTCTTATTCTCTGACTTGGTTTTGCTTTTATAATGTAGTGTTTTATTTTAGAGAAGTGATATCTTAAACGTTGTTGAGGACTCTAACTTGAAGGCGTTTCTTTCTTTGTAATCTCTTATTTCTCTTACTTTTTCCAAAGGTTATTTTTTCTTTCTAAATCTTGGTATTTCCCTTGCATGCTGCAGCCTTTCTGCAAGTGTCTCATTTGTTTATATGTAGAATTAGGTGAGAGTAAGTCTGACTGCATGATCCAAACTGCTAGTTATGGTTTACTGACTGCCAGGCTTTCTTTGGGCTAAGGGCCAGAACTGGCTATTAGGTTAGAGTACGTCTAGATAATAGAATGAGGAGCTGTTTATCTTACGGCACCAACCATAAGCTTTAGGGTTTTTTTTTTTGGTTTTTTTTTTTGGTGTTGTTTGTTTGGGGTTGAGCATAAAGCTTCAGGCTACCAGAGGGAGGCAAGGGAAGGGGACAAATTGTTTCATGAATATCTCTACATAGACTTCATCTACTGCCACTTGTAGCCCTTTTTACTATTTCTTCCTTTTGCCATATATGTTGTACTTGCTGGGTGGATTAACTTCTTCCTTTACTGATGTTCACAGTGCATGAGTTCCAGCCTGTGGCTTCCTCTGACATGCCTCATCTACTGAGATTTTTCCATTTACCTCCCATTGTTTATTGCTGGCTACTCTCTTTTCCTACTGGTAGGTTTAAACCTTTTAAACATTCCCTTACTATCATGAAAGAGTCTGAACAGGAGAGGAAGATTTGCCCCTTTGCATCAGAAACAGTACAGCATCATCTTAATGAATGCAGGATATTCTATTTTGCTGCTGCACTCTATTTGTTTAATGAGTGTTCTGTAGTTGAAACTCCGTTTTCTTCAAATTTTTATGACTATAGACAATGGTACAATGAACAACCTTAGAATAAACTCTTGGTGCAAACACTTTAGATAAAATCCTACAGATATAATTGTAGGTTAATTTATGTACATTTAAAATGTGTTATGCCTACATTCTCTTCAATTTAGGGTGCTCATTACACAGGAGTCTCACCAACATTTGGTTAAAATAATTATTTCCTTAATCTTTCTTGGTTGTATAAGTTAAAGATTTTATCTCGTTTCAATACTACCCCTTTGAAAAGACTAACCACCCTACAGAAATAGAATTTCTCCTGTGCAAACCAGTTTCTTTCTCCCGGTAATTTTATCATATCATCTTCATAACATTCAATTAATCTGAATTTATTAGTCCCTCCCACTCCCTTTTAAGCTCCATGGGGTCAGGGGCATTGTCTTTACTCCTGTGCTCCCTGAATTTAGGAAACTTTCCCTATGTCTTCATATGGTTTTTCCTCCCTGTATGTGTCTGTCTGTCTTAATCTTCTCTTCTTATAAAGACACCAGTCATGTGGATTAGGTCCTACCCAAATGACCTCATTTTAATTTAATTACTTCTCTAAAGACCCTACATCCTAAATTATGGTGCAGAGAAAGTACACAGTAAGTATTTTCTTTCTATGGGGGAAAGCATATTCTGGAAAGCATTTTTAGATAGTACCTTAGTCTATTATAAATGACTCAATTTCTAAGTATTTAATTTTCATAGCCAAAATTACTCTACAACCTGGACCTTATATATGTATGTGGTTGTAAATACAACACAATCACCAGAGGGTTTATAAAGTAGGGGAAACTTCCTTTCTATCTATGAGAGCATAGGAGACCTTCTGGTAATTATTAAGTGTGTCCCAGGATTTATCCTTATAGCACTGATTTCATTGGAAGAATATTCACACTAAACTGCCTTTTGTCTTTATTTTAAGCTCTTTTGCCCCATCCTGATCCTACGACTGGTTTTCCTGTGATTTTAATGGTAGGAAATGGAGCTACCAATTCCATACAGATGTTGAAGAACCAGCCTTGCAGACAGCTGGAAGAAACAGGTGTACAGAAATCCAGGGACTATTAACATATCTAATTGAATAAGTGTTGGTAGTTACAAAAGTAATTAAGAATGAAAGAAAGCCGTGTGAAGTTCCTAACACAAACATTGCTGGTAATCACTGCCAACTTAAAACTCATTTTGTGAAGCTTTCTGAAAAAAATACGAACATTTTACATTGAATATTACCTTTTGTCTTGTAATTTACATAGGTATCTTTAACGAACAGCTCGTTTATAGTTCCACTGAGTCTTTCCTGTGTTGCAGGCATCTTTGAAACAACAGTATCAGCAATTTAGAGTTGGCAGGCTTCCTCTTGAGTATTCATAGAAAGATTTCTAAAGTATACTTGCCAATTTCCTTTAAGTTGTCGTTTTAAAATTACCATGTTTTCTCCTATACTAGAAACATACTTCTTTTACAATAAGAAAACGGGACAATTTTCCATCATGCCTTCTTTGTTGTTAGGATTTTCAGATGGAATTCCATGGATGGTTTCATATAACACTTTATGACTATTTTTATAATTATAACAGACACACGTAATTATCGTAAAAAAAAAAGCAGAGGAAATCATTTAGGTGGAAAATAAATAATACAGCCACATGGAGAGCATGTGTTTTTTATATATTGTGGAATAATGTCCAACCAGATGGATTAATTTGCTAGGGCTGCCGTAACAGAGTACCACAGACCACGTGGCTTAAACAATAAAAATTAATTTTCTCACAGTTCTAGAGACCAGTAGTCTAAGATCAAGGTGTTGGCAGGGTAGAATATTTCTTTTGAGACCTCTTCTTGTGAGCTTGTGGTTGGCTATCTTTTCCCTGTGTTTTCACATGGTCTTCCCTTCTTATAACTATGTCCTAATCCCCTCCTCTTATGGAAATACCAGTCATATTAGATTAGGCCCCTCCCTAATGACCTCAATTTAATTATTTCTTTTAAGATGCTATGAGGTCCTGGGGGTTAGGACCTCAACATATGAATTTGGGGAGGATACAATTCAGCCCATAACATCAGGCTTTAAAAAAATGTGTGGTGTGTATGTATGAAATGGTTTGTGGAGGTGTTACTGAAATACAGTAGACTGTGAATAGTATGTATAATGGTCTAAGCTTTGACATTTAATGTAGGCCTGTGAAACTTCCCACAATAATCAAGATAAGAAATTTATCAGCCTCAGAGCAAGTAATACCAGCCACTGGGTTAAGGTTGCCAGACTGTAGGGAAGGAAAAATTTTCACTTCTTCCCTTCTGGGTACTGTGGCTGGTCTAATAATTAAATTGACATAAGACAGATGAACGGGAGAAAAATAAATTAAATTTCATACATACGAGAGCCTCACAAAGAAGGCAGCCAGGCAATTGAGGTTTATATATCATCCTGAGCTAAGGAAATTTGCAAGGGTTTGGGCTTCAAAGGGGAGGGAGGCACATCACAGAAAGATGAGAAGAGGAAATGTTTGGTAAACAAATTTTGCAGAGCCATGAAGGTAAGTCTCTCAGAGGAAAAGTTAACTCTGGGAATGGCTCTCTTCCTGATGTAGGCCTCCTTTCTAAATTCTTTTAGGCAGTTAAGAGGGGAGGTAAAAAGCTTTTCTTGAGTCTGTTCTGTCTTAATTGGCTTCAGCTCCACACGACAAGGTGGCATATTTTGGAGTAGCACATTCTGCCACCTTTCACCCTGAAGACTTTGAGCAAGTAACAAAATGCCTTTGTGTCTCGTTCTTCATGTTTTTAGGATTTCTTATTGCTTGTGTTTTCAGATCTTGCAACGATGCACCTAGATGTGGATCTTTATTTCCTGTGCTGGTGCTTTCATTTCATCTTGAAGACATAGGAATTCAGTGTTGAGAAATTATGATCGATTATTTATTTAGTAATTTGTTTTTTTTCTCTAGGTTCTCTGTAATCTGTTTTTGAAAATCCTATTACTTGGGTACAGATACTGATATTTGTGCTTTGGTATGCCTTTATATTTGCTCTTATATTTTTCATTTCTTTCCATTCTTGGTGGGGTTTTCCTAATCTTATTTCCCAACTTGACTATTGAAATTTTTATTTTGTTAATATTATTTTGTAATTTCCCAAGAGCTCTTTCTGGCTTCTTTTATTGTTATTTTTTTCACAGTAGCCTGTTCATGATTTATGGATATCATATTGTCTGGGCTATTCCTTAGAATACTAATTATAACATTTTAAATTGTTTTTTTCTTCCTTGATTTATCTGGGGTCATCTCCTCCTCTTTTGTTTGTTTTGGTCCTTCTTTTTTTATGCCATATGTTTTTTTCCTTCAAAAGTCTGTTGATTCTCAGCCATTTAATTTTAATAATGTAGGTCTCCCTAAACACTTCATTAATTGCTTAATTAAAGTTCTTTCTTTCCAAAGAACTCTGCTTCCATCCTTTTTTCTTGACGGGGGGTAAATGCCTTCCTATAGACCAATACCCCTGATTATCTATTATCTATTATATCCTGGTGAGCAGAGATTAAAAATTGTGGAAATAAAGTTTTCTACATGTTACATGGAGTATAAGTTAATCTTCTTAGTCCTACTTTTCACTCCTGCTCTATACTGTATTAAGAAAATCAAGATAATCTTTCTAGGGATTTGTTGGTTGAATAGATACCTTCTTTGCTACATTCTCTTCACATCTTTTTGATGTTACAGCATTCTTCTATCTGCTTCATTAGTTAATGTTCCAACATCTACCTTCCAGAAAGTTGTTCAAATCCATCTTCAGCTAATTTAAAGGAATCAGACAACTTGAACAGGTAGAGAGGAGGTGGGAAAATATCACACGTACAAAATAACACCTTAACAAAATAATAAAGGTAGAAATAACCAACGTGAATCTGCAAGAGAATAGACCTCTCTGAATGAAGAGTTCATTTTGGAAGTTAGTGAGAAGTTGTGTGGTAGGTGCCAAGTAGTATGTGAAGGCTTTCTAAAACAAGGAAAATAAACGGATTTTCTCGTACTAGCTTTAGTGAGACATAAAAGATCATTGATTCGATATAAGCAATCATTCTGCATGTTTTAAGTCTGTGAAAGGATGCTGTGGTAGGTAAATTTTCTAAAATGGCCTTCAAAGATTCCTTCCTTAATCCCTGAAACCTGTGAATATAATGAGATATCATCCTTGTTATTACATTATGTTATATGGCACAATTACCTTAAGATAGTGCTACCACCCAGGTGGGCCTGATCTAATTACATAGGTCTTTAAAAGCACAGTTTCCTCTGGCTGGCGTCCGAAGAGGAAGTCAGAAAGATTTGAAGTCTGTGTAGGACTTACTGCACTGTTGCTTGTGTTGAAGCTGGAGGGGGTGAAGTGAGAAAGTGTGGGTAGCCCCAGAGAGCTGAAGGAGAATTTCTGACTGACAGGTAGCAAGGAAATGCTGACCTCAGTCCTTTAACTGCAAAAAACTGGATTGTGCTAACAACTTGAATAAGCTTAGAAACGGATTACTTCCAGAGTCTCCTGGTAAAAGCTCAGCTGGCCAACATCTTGATTTTTTTAAAAAATATTTTATTTATTTATTTGACAGAGAAAGAGAGCACAAGCAGGGGGAGCAGTAGAAGGAGAGGGAGAAGCAGGCTCCCCGCCAAGCAGGGAGCCTGATGTGGGGCTTGATCCCAGGAGCCTGAGATCATGACCTGAGCTGAAGGCAGATGCTTAACCAACCAAGCCACCCAGGCATCCTAACATCTTGATTTTGACCTGTGAAATGCTAAGCACAGGACCCAGTTGGGCCCACCCAGACTTCTAGAGTTAATGAATGAGATAATAAATGGGTATTATTTTGAGTTGCTTAAGTTTGTGGTGATCTGTTATGCAATAACAAAAAATGCTTATAGCAAGATTGGAGGAGGATGAGGTTGAAGTCAGACAGACCAAGTTATCTGTATATGTCCTCTATACTTGTTTACCTACTAGCAAGGGTGATGTGACTTGAAGGTCCTTGGTAATTAAAAAGGGATAGTTGCATAGTTTATTATATTCTTTAACACCTCTCATACGTCACTGTCATAGTCAATGATTAAATAAAAATGCATTACTTATGAATAATGGTACGTCAGATTTACTTTTGTTCAAAGTGTTTACTGTTTCTCCCTATAGGAAGGTTATCTTTCTTTGATATAAGAGTAGGTCTTGTTACTGTTTGGACAATGAAATATGAACAGAAGTGGCACATACCTCTTTCCATCAGAAGCTTAGGAGCCTTTGCATGGTTCTGCCAGCCTTTCTCTTCCTTTTGCCATGAGGCCTGGCTGTATGGGTTTCCCTTCAGCCTGGATCCTGGAGTGAAGGTGTTGTGAATCAGAACTGAAGCTAACCTATGATAGACATGAAAGATGAACAAGAAATACATGTCTGTTATTGTAAGCCAGTGATAATTTGGGATCACTTTTTACCACAGTATGACTTGCCTAAACTGACTGGGTCAATTCTTGGTATACCAAGCGGAGACCTACTATAACAAATACTGAAGCTATATATTGGCCTTGGCTTTCAGGCGAGCAGTGGATCATGAAGAACTTGTTATTGAAGCTAGAAAGATGGAAGCCTAGTTCTGCAATGGTGAGATATTCTATAGAAGGTTTGCTACGATAACTTGGAAGGCAGATAGAATACCAAGTGGTCTCAAGGCTTTAGGCAGAGATGTGGGAAACAGTGTCAGTGGTGCTTCCTGGTTACTATGGCTGAATTTAACAGACCATTAATGATGGTTTTCCACCTGGGCTATAAAACAGAATCAACTATGAATAAAAAAGACTGATAGGCTGATTAAAATTCAGCCTTTTGATAAAGACCTAAACATGGATATGGCTTTCTGACCCTTTGTTTTATTACATATTTATTATATATATTTTATACACACACACATATGCATGACGTACTCTCAGAAAATTAAGACCTACTCTCAGAAAATTTCAAGTATGCAATACATTATTTAATTACAGTCACCATGCTGTACTAAAATTTACACATCCTGAATATCTGATATTTTGTACCCATTGATTAACATCTCCCTGTTTCCCCCACTCCTCAGCCTCTGGTAACCACTACTGTACTCTCTGTTTTTCAGAGTTCAATTTTTTTTAGATTCTAACATAAAAGTCAGATCATGTGGTACTTGTCTTTCTGTGTCTGGCTTATTTCACTTAGCATAATGTCCTCCAGGTTCCTCCATGTTGTTGCAAATGACAGATTTCTTTCTTTTTTATTATTCTATGTATAAACCACATTTTTTTCTCTATCATATTTGTACATCTGTCAATGAACATTGGAACAGTTGATATTTTGGTTATCGTGAATAATGCTGCAATGAACATGGGGGTACAGATATCTCTTTGAGAGAGTGATTTCATTCCCTTTGGATACATACTTCACAGTAAGATTGTTGGATCATATGGTAGTTCTATTTTTAATTTTTTTTAGGAAACTCCATATTAGTCAAGAAGGCCAATGGACTCCAGGCTACAACAGGAAGCTTCTAATCAAAAAGCATTCCCCAGCCCAGGTAGGGGGCTCTCTGACATCTGTCCAGCAGGATTTCAAAATGCTATGAACAATGACTACAGTGAGTTTTCTCGTTTCTGGTAGGAAGTGTTTACTGTGCTTTTTTGGACTTCTTACCATCATTTTATATCATGTAGGACACAAATACATTGTTTTTTCCAGGTCACAGGTCTCTGGATCAAGAGAAGAAACAACTAGTTCTAATGAAAAGATTATCACGAAATCTTGAACTTTTAGTATGAGACTATGATTGAATGGGACTTTGGGGTTTGATCCCGTGAATAGGCTTAGCCTGGTGACTAGGTATGGCCCAATGAATGTGAATGGAAGTGATTTACCAATATCAAAGCAGATGCTTTGCAAGTCATTGCATGGTCCCACTATCTTTTCTATTTATCATGAAACTGGTAGTCCCAAACTGGGCAGGGGTGTGCTCTTTTAATCTGTATCCAAAGAAGATATAAAGCAGAGCTAAAGCCATCCCACAGTGGACACGTAAAAAGAGCTAGAAAGAAACATAACTCTGAGGGTTTAGATGATTCTTTCCCCTCCCTCTTCTCCTTCTTCTTAGCATTAGTAGTACTGCAGCTGAAGCTGACTGATATGAATGGTGATCGTTTTACATAAATAAAAATAATAAATACAACCACACACATAAACTAAACATATAAAAATTCTGCTGAGCAATAGGAGGCCTTTTCATTTAAAAAGGCCTATTTTCCATTTTTGAAATAAGAGCTGATGAAATTGACCTCAGGCATATCTTCTAGCAAAGAATATTTAATAGATGACACAATCTCTGGGGTACCTAGAACATAGGTTGGAAGAAATAAAATACTATTTCAATAGGTCAGGAAGATGAGAAAATTGAGAGAAGGAAGCAGCAGCTAGGAAGTGGAGTGCCTGGGTTTTATTACTGTAGAGTACTTTTCATAGATTTCTGTGTGAGTGTGATTACTGACCAACTGCAGTTAGCACCTATGATGGGACTTACCTGAAATTACAGTTCTGTTCCTAATGATTAAACAGAATAATCTCAAAAATCTGAGAGAACTTTATAAAACACAAAGAACTTTCATCTTTTCAAAAGAGAAAAAACAACAACAAAAACTTTAGTTTTCCCTTATATAAGAAGATTGTCCTCATATCAGTGCAGTGAACTTAGATTTTGCATAAAAATAGGGTAAGTTGACCCCCATGTATAAAGTAACACTTTGGAAAGGCACACGGTTGATGGGTTGAAGGCCATACTTCGTAGCAGACATGTATATGTTACTACCTAGAGTTAGCCAAACTGTGAGGTTTAAGGATGCAGTCCACAAGATTGCCCTCACTTCTGATGCCAACTGCAAATCTGGAAGGTTCCCCAAACTACTCTTAGGTTAGATAACTTTCTAGAAGTTCTCCCAGAACTTACTGAAGTCTATTATACTCATGGTTAAGGTTTATTACAGGGAAAGGGTGCAGATAAAATGAAGACTAATGAAAATAAGGTGATGGTTGTGTTAATTAACCTTATTGTGGTGATCATTTTGTAATATATATCAAATCATCATGTAGTACCCCTTAAGTTTATACAATGTCATATATCAATTATATCTCCCTAAGGCTGGGGGGAAATTTAGGTAAAGGAAGAGACACAAGATAGAGTTTGGGAGCGTTACAAAGAAGCTTCCATTGTCCTCTCCCATGGAGTTAGGAAGTATTACCTTCTTAGCCTCAATATGTAACACACTCATGAAGTTTTGCCAATCAGGAGCGCTCACTTGAGCTTTAGTCCATAGTTTTTATTTGGGCATCATTACATAGGCACGATTGATTGATTGCTCACATGATTGAGCTCAGTCTTCAGGTTGACTGGTATGGAATGATCCAAAGCCCTTATCTTATAGCCAGCCCCCATTTTAAAACTATTAGAGTGGCTGGCCACACCCAAAAATCCAGGGTGGCCACCCTCACCTAAACAAAGACATTCCTATCAAGTATGACATAAATTACCTTCCAGAAGTCAAGGGAAAAAGCCATTATCTCCCTTTGGGCAAAGCCAACTTTACTACATACTTGCCTATAAGAAAAGATTATGTTATACTTCAGGGAGACGGAAAGTAACTTGTGGTACTTCTAACAGTGCCTGAGAGAAGGTAAGGTGAAAGGAGTGTGAAGGATGAGCTTGCTTTCAGTAAGGATGACTTGAAATCAGTAAATAGGAGACTGTGCCCTATGGCTGGCATGCAACAGGAAGGTATCTTGGGATTCTTTGCCTCAGTGTTCATTGCATATACCCCTTCCCAAACCCCCCTCCCAAACTAGATGCCTGATCTCTGACATCATTTTCCCTATTTATGGTCCAAATGGGAACTTTTGGGATCTGGAATCTGTCGTTCAATATATCTGGTATCTTTTCAAGTTCTTTATCCCATTCATATTTATGAGTGTGCTTTCTTGTTTGTTTATAGATAAAACTTTGGAGAGAACAAAGCAAGGGTGTATTTGTGGTATTGCATTGAAATTTATCTATATGCAAACTTTGGGGATATTTGTTTAATGGATATTTCTTATTCCATCTTCTTTGTAATAATAACAGGAGAGAGAATAGAAAAAGTGTTTATATTCCTAGGTGCAGTTTTAGGCCTGCCCCAGCCCATTACCAAAGATTCACAACCATGGGTATATGACCCTGAAATTTTTCATAATTTTGTTCTTTATGAAAAGACCCTGGGACTACACTCTTGTGTTCCCTTCAGATTTTAGTGGCAGCCAAAGGCATAAACAAGATTCCTGCATGTTATAACTCTACCCTGGTCTCATTTATTGTTTGCACTAGTGGAATCATAAAAATAGCTTTAAATAGATTTATTAAACCCACTCAGCTCTCTAAAAATTGCCTTAATTTGCACTTTAAAAAAACCTTCTAGTTATTCATCAGAGATCACAAAAGTTGGAAGATAACCAATGTGTTTGATTTTGCCTAATTTGCTATCATAGTAACAAAGAATGTTGACATAAGGAAATTCCCGATATACCTGAAACAAATCCCTTTAGAATTTTTAAATTCGTTGCATATTCATTGAATACCTTTGTCCTAGAAAAGAATAACCTCTATTATCACAAGACTACATAAATACATCTACTAGGTGAGGTAATATTTAGCTTGAAGTATCTTGCCTAGATGTGGGTATCTGAGGCTATTTAAAGGCTTCGATCATGTAGAAGCTTGCAGGGCTATCATAGCCGTGTGAACTAGAGCAGTTTGACTATCTTGTTACGTAACCATTACTCTCACAAAGTTTAATGATCATGATAAAATCCAATGGTGATAGGAGGTTAGGGAGTACATTCACTGCTGGTGGCACTGTTAGAGGATTTAGTCTTTCCACAAAACAATTAAGTATTGTCTAAAAAGGGTTAAAATTGCCCATGTCCTTTGACCAAGAATTTACCCAAAAGAAAAAAGAAACTCAATTCTAAGTCATTCCCTGAATTGTAGGGGCTTTTTATATTGAAAAATTGGAAATAACACAAATTTCACCTACAGAGAATAGTTAAACTATAACACATAAACATCGTGGGATTCCAAACAGTGAGAAGGTATTTGAGGGTAGCTTGCATTGCTTCCCAAATCTGACTATGTATCATAATCACCAAGGGAGCTTTTTACTTCCTTGTCTGATACATCTTCTCCATAGATGGTATATTTATCTGGACTCATGGCATAGAGGTGACAAATAGGATGGGGAAAAAAATGGGGCCATTGGCAATATTTGCCCTTATGGGTTTTGTGAGAAACTGCACATAAATGATAATTGTTTAGTCTATAAAGCTGTTCATCACACTTGAGTACATAATTATTTTCACACGAATGCATGTCCCTGCCATCCATTCATTAAGCTTCATGACATGGTGATGAGAGAGCAGAGGGTTCCTCTGTAGAGCTAGAGTTGGATATCCTGGCTGACTACTCTATATAGCCTCTTTCCTCCACCCCAAACTACTTAATAGAACTTAGCCTAGAAAGTGTGAACCCAGTGTCTTTTCGTTTTTATCTTCAAAAGGGTTAAATAACAGAGGAAGAGTTATTAAAGAGCTCATATCTAAGTGCATTCCAGAACTGAGACCATAGAACTAGACCATTTTCTTTTAGATTCTCTATGAGAAGCCACACCTGTAGGACAGGTGGAGCTATAGGCCTTCCACCTTCCCCCTTATCAACGTCTGTGACTAATGGTAGTGGTACTATTGATGATATGGCTTACTCAGTACTATCTGACAGACAAACTGGTCTTTGATCAGTGGAATTCCCAGCTGGAAAAAGCTTGATTAGTTCTTTGCTGCCTGACTCTTATTTCATGTATCCATATATCTGTGGAAGACAGAGAACAAGAAAGTATCCAGGTCAAAGATGAATATCTCAGGGAGAGTCCCTAGGCACTGGGTAGATACTGAATTAGCTGACCACTTATGGTATGATTCTTCAATTGCATTTGAATCATCTGCCACTGGAGGGCACTATTAGAATAGCTGTGGAAAGGGTAGCTCTGGAATGAAACACTAGCCATCAGTGGCCACTGGGAAAAGATTAGAGTAGGTGAGGAGGCAAAGGTTAGAGTAAGTAAGGCTAGGGAACTTGGCATTAAAAGTTTCAAACACATTCTTTATTATGCTTAATAAAATGTGCAGGTCCTCTACAATCCACTGAACCAGAGTGGAGGTAAGTTGAGCTATGCTGGCTTCAGACATGCTCTTGTGTGTGCCACACAGCATTAGTTCACAGGAGAGTTCTTGAAATCCTCAACTTCTTGAGAATAGCAGCTCCAGTCTATTTCTCAGGTGATACTGGAGGCTGGGGTGGTGAGTGAACAGAATTCTAAACTAGGCTAGGGTCTCAGGAGCTGGATCCCATCATGGGAGCCTCAGACTGAGAGATCCATGACAAGGGAAACTGCTCTGACAGGTAGAGCAGCCTTCCTCAAGATGCAAACATAGTTGGGTGGGTGAAGACTGAGAACTTGAATCAAAGTGAAGGTCTGCAACAGTGGTCAGGCCAAAGGGAGTGGTAGGAGACTGAAGAGAACCCTTGAAGCTGGAGTTTGAAGACAGCTGTTTCACTACAGTGACTTCTAAATAAAACAAGCTTACGTTATTGGTGAGAAGAAGTCAAATGCAATGGTTGTTCCCCCCCCACCAAGCTAGAAAGGAAGAAAACTATATGCATATTTTCCAAGCTTTCAGCATTTTGTGTTGCTCAGGGTGGAGATTTGGATTTACCTTTATTGCAAATTATGCCTTTGTTTTGGAGGAACCAAAGAAATATTTTTAGTATGCAAAAGTAAAATGGAGACATAACCCAGACTTGAAGATTTTGTGATGTGAAGGAAGCCAACTACTTTGTGGCAACACTAAAGATGGTCCACATGATGGATGGGGTTACATAGCTGTGGCTGTATCCTTGAGAGAATTATGTCTACTTTAAATATGGATCTAGAATGAACTATGCCTGAAACCTACTGCTTCATCTTATGAACAGAGATCCTGCACAAAGGATGTGTAGCAAGCCTAATCTTTATCTTGAATTATAGAAAAGAATGAGACTTAGTTTGGATAAGCTTAAACTTGACTGACATGTTAATATCCCAAACACTATATGTGCTCAGCTTTTCTTGATGTTGGATTATTGGGTTCTAGTGTAGCTCATGCGGGTGAGAAGTCCTTGGGGGTTAACTTTTCCTTTGAAGGTAATTCATTGTGTTATCAAACATCCTTGAGAAAGATTGGTCCTGGGATAGAAAACAAGAACTGGGGGTAAGGGTGGGATAGAAGGAAGGTAATCTGGCCTCTCTTCGTCATGGAGACTGTCTGGGATGGTCTGGGTTCCTGTGATACTGTCCAAACACAAGGATAGATCTGGTCCTATTAGCTCTAAGAGGACATTTATCTAGTAGTGGTTATAAGCTACTCTCTGGGTTCTACTTCTCTTTCATGCCTCTCAACTTTCGGTAAAGACCATTAAGATTTCAGCCTGTCTTAGCAATGCTATTCATGCTTGCGGCAAAACAGTTTTAGGGAGAAAACGAGACAGTGAAGGGAGCGGGTAATCCCAGTGCTCAGGTCAGTGATCTGCAGCAGGACAGGGGTCAAGGCAGCAAGTGACAACAGGACATATCTGTGCAACATTTAATTGCACTCCAGGGATTCTTGGTCATATTTGGGCAACCTGTTAGGGGGATTCTAGCAGGTAAGCAGGATGAGGGCTTTAAGTCATTACAACTGAAATAGTTAAACCCAGCAACGACCTCACACTGGAGTAAAAATAAAATTCAAATCTTAATCAAAGCTTCCAAGGCCCTCCACATCTTCATCGCAGGTTTCAGCCATCCTGGCTTCTGTCCATTGTTTAATCAAGCCGCTCTCTCTCCCTCTAGCTCTGGGGACCGGGCCATGCTGTCCTCTCTGTACAGGAGACTCTTTCACCAGTTCTGTCTTCTGTTGCTTGCCCTTCAGATCTCGGCTTAATTGGCAGCTTCTAAGGTGGTCTTCCCTGACAATGGTTTTTAAGTGTACTCGCTTCTCTCCTTCCCTGTTTTTCTCTCTCACAGCATCTTGTTCACTTACTTCATGGTACTTCACAATGATAAATACATATTTGTTTATTCATTATCTATATTCCCTACCAGGCTACAAAATCCATGAAGGCAGGGGCTATGACTAAATGAGCACCACATGATGCAGTCCTAACTGTAGTTCTTTGATCACTATGGGCTCTTGATACAAAATTTTGATTAAATGAATAGTGTGCTTACTAATGACAATGTGACTTCGTTTTAGTTGTCAGACTGGTGTGGCCAAGGGATACTTAGGTTACATAAAGTTTCTTTTCAGAAGCTCTTAGAAGTCTTACATTCGCATGCGTTTCCTTGGTTTGCATGTTGCCACTTTTAAGAGAGACCTGCCTACTCATTTGCCACATGCCTAATGGCATATCAAGGTAAGTCCCATCTTTTCAGCACTTTGAAAGCAAGCTACATGGGATTCTGCTTACTTTCCTTCTGTTCTGCTATGGCTGCACTTTTGTTTCTTGCTTTTAGTCTTGGGCTTCATCAACAAACTTTGAATCCACTTATGACCCCAGCTTTGGTGTTTGCTTCTGGTTTTCTCAACTTCAACTTTTAGTACTCTCTAAAAACTTTGGTTTGTACTAGCCTCTGTTTCTATTTCTGGCTCTCTTAGATTTATTACCCTGGCTTAATTATGGGTCAGGATCTGAACTCCAGTACTGCAGTTCTGTTGTCTGATCGTTTTTTGATCCCTAAACATATTGATTGCCCAGCCAAGAAAGGCCAGAAATATTCTATCTATCAAGAGTTGTAGTGTTTTCAGCAAGTAGGTATATATCGTAATTATGTTCTAGGTATCAGTGTTAGGATAGTAACTCTATATTCCTCCTCACACGGTCTCTTTCTTTCTCTCTTGATCATCACTCCACCCACACGAGATAGCCCCTGCATTTCTGAACGTGGATAAATCCCCACACAATGGGACAGGAGTTCTGGCTTCTTGAGATGTCTCAGGGACTAGATAATCAAACCTACTAGTGCAGGGAAGTTAGTTCTCCATGGTAAGATCAATGTGAAGTATGAGACAGGAAGGGGCTAAGCAAAATTCTCCTCCTTCCTTCCTCCTGTAGGCTACTCCTTAAGGTTCACTTCCTCTTTGAAACCCTTCTGAAGGATTCTTGGATGTTGAGTGGACATGCCTGTTGAATGATCAGCTATGTCTTTTTGTAGCATATTCTGAAGGGAAAGAGGTATGATAAACACATTGCAAAACACGTAGCATCGTATCATACCTTCCTTTCCTTGCTTCACTTCCTCTTTTCTCTTACTCATGCATCCTGTACTTCCACCTTCCAGGTAAAGTATTAGCATCTTTTTGCTTTCTACACTCCAGTTTAAACTGGGTAGTATATCCAGAATGGGTTAGTAGGGCAGAAATTCTCGTGGAAAGTACCTAGGATGAATATATGAAATTAAACGGAGTAGTAGATTCTGAAGTATGACCCAGGGGAAATGGTCTAGATGAATTTTAAGTAAAGGATTTTATACACTTCCAGAATGTATTCCAGTGGGAATTGTAATAAGAACATGTGATTCAGATATCAACTTTTTAAATAAAATGGAATATATAAAATAATATATGTAACTAACATTTTAAGTGATAAAATTTTCCACTAATTTCAATTAATCAACAACTTGAAGAGGATTTTTTTTAGTGAAAATAAGCCTCTCTCTTTTTTTTTTATTATACAGTATTTCTTTTAAATGAAGCTGTCATACAAATGTTGGCTATCATCTGTTTATGCTCAGAGACAGCACTTTTTTTTTGTGGTGGAGGGGCAGGGAAATCTCTCATTCTTAGGATGTATGACTTAAACAGTGCAGCTACTCCAACTTACTAATGAAAACATCTAAGTCTGGGTTTTTCAGTACTAGGCAAGAGAAGGATAATAAAAGATCCTTTTGTGAAGGCCAAGTTGTATCATCCAAATAGGTCTCCCCTGAATATTAGTAGATAAAAGTTTATTTTTGGTGCAAGCAGTGACTGACCTCTATTATTCCACTCACTGTGCCTAAAACACCTTATCTGTAAAAGCATAATCAAAATAATTGCTTATGTCTCTAGAGTTCTTTGAAAATTAGATAATGTCAGCAAAAGTGCTTTTAGCTGCTACAGTGGTATTATGACCTTTATTCTCCACTTAGAATTAGTCTTAAAATAGTTCCATGATAACCTCTCATTAAAGTTTTTGAGTCTGTTTCAAGCCAATGATATGGAAGGACAGTAGTTACAGACCATATTAAATAACTAGTAGTTAGTGTTTGGGGATAGGAAAAGGAAAAGAAAAAGGGAACCACAGAAGAAAGTTGTCAAACTTTTGACATAAAAGTTGGCTAGGGTGACTTCCTCCCTACCTCCTTCTCTCCCTCTCTCCTTCCTGGTCTTCTCTCCCTCCTTTCCACCCTCCCTTCCACTTAACAGATATTTATCACAGGACCAAATTACTTATATTTGCTGGTAAAAAAGCAGATTCTGGGAAGCTCTGAGAAGCCTCCTTCTCTGCCAGCTCAGTTCTTTGGTTTAATATAGAATGGAAGGAAGAAGGGAAAGGAGAGAACTAGAGGTGCTCTGGGGAAGGGGCTGAGGGATGGCTTATTTTTCCAGGGTAGTTGGGGGTCTGAGAAATAAGAAAGTAGACAAGATGAGTGAAGAACATGCTAAAAAGGGGAAACTATTTTTTTTATTTTTTATTTTTTATTTTTTATTTTATTTTATTCTTATGTTAATCCCCATACATTACATCATTAGTTTTAGATGAAGTGTTCCATGATTCATTGTTTGTGCACAACACCCAGTGCTCCATGCAGAATGTGCCCTCCTCAATACCCACCACCAGGCTAACCCATCTGCCCACCCCCCTCCCCTCTAGAACCCTCAGTTTGTTTTTCAGAGTCTATCGTCTCTCATGGTTCGTCTACCCTCCGATTTCCCCCGCTTCATTCTTCCCCTCCCGCTACCTTCTTCTTCTTCTTCTTTTTTTTTTTCTTAACATATATTGCATTATTTGTTTCAGAGGTACAGATCTGAGATTCAACAGTCTTGCACAATTCACAGTGCTTACCAGAGCACACACCCTCCCCAGTGTCCATCACCCAGTCACCCCATCCCTCCCACCCCACCCCCCACTCCAACAACACTCAGTTTGAAGGGGAAACTATTTTTTTTAAAAAAGATTTTTATTTATTTATTTGAGAGAGAGAGAGAGAGCACAAGCAGGGGGGAGGGGTAGAGAGAGAGGGAGAAGTAGACTTCCTGCTTCTCAATGAGCAGGGAGCCCAGTGCGGGACTCAATCCCGGGACCCTGGGATCATGACCTGAGCAGAAGACAGACACTTAACCGACTGAGCCACCCAGGCGCCCAAAAAGGGGAAACTTTTTTTAAAAAAGAAATTATTCACATATGTCTATTTTAATGAGTAAAAAAATCAAGTAAAGAGTTTGAGCTATTATAAAATTACTTTTTGGTAATTTTTTTAAGAACCTAATGTTCCTAAAACGAGTTAGAGGCCAGGGAAACAAAGTAAAAGTAGGAATAGCACAGAGGAGCAGGCATATAAATAATGAGGAGCATAAATTGTTAAAGTTGTAGCAGAAATACATACGGGGTACTTTGGGGGCAGTGGGGAAGGAGTCACTATTTCTATAGGGAAAGAGACAATTAAGGGGCCATAAAAAGACCAGTTTTAAAAAGAAAAACACACAAAAACCTTTTCTTTAGAAAAGTTTGTCAGAAAAAAAAAATCATATAGATTTCAGTGATCTTAATTGCTGTGATTAAAATATTATATTCCACCTGCTTCTTTAGGTGGTCTGAAAGCAGTCCTTATAAAAGGCTGAAATGTTATTTCAAAAAACAGTTTTCTTTGAGGGACTCCTGGGTGGCTCAGTCAGTTAAGTATCTGACTCTTGATCTCAGCTCAGGTCTTGAGCTCAGGTCTTGATCTCAGGGTCATGAGTTCAAGCCCCGCATTGGGCTCCATGCTGGGTGAGGAGCCTACTTAAAAAAAGAATAGTTTTCTTTGAGAAAGCCCAGTTTTCCCAGTATCTCACAGCCTCTGCATAGTGTAAAATTATTTTAAAACTGAGTCACTTGATTTTGGTTGCGGTCCTCTCCTATTGGAATGCAGGGGCGATGCTAGTCCTGTGTTCATGGGTAGACTTTCCACAGTTTCTTGAGGTGCATGTTAATTATCAGCCAACACTCGAGGCTGATCTAGAAGAGGCTGGAAATCCACTTGTCAGGATATTGTGGAGGATACACAAACATCAGAGAGCAAGTTGGAGAAGCACTCAGGTAAATATCCAAGTCATAGGTTTATGATTTTATGAATATTTTTATTCCTGCAGCTATTTATTTTAAAATATGTCTTTTTTTTTTTTTAAAGATTTTATTTATTTGACACAGAGAGAGCAACAGCGAGAGAGGGAACACAAGCAGGGGGAGTGGGAGAGGGAGAAGCAGGCTTCCCGCCGAGCAGGGAGCCCGATGCGGGGCTCGATCCCAGGACCCTGGGATCATGACCTGAGCTGAAGGCAGATGCTGTACGACTGAGCCACCCAGGCGCCCCAAAATATATCTTTTTAAAAGCATTTTTTTCTCATTAGAAAAATGCATTTGTCGCGTAATTTGTGGAAAATAAAAGAAAAAGAAAGAAATTATCCATAATCCCTATACCAAAAGAGAGTTCCCCTCCTCCTTCCCTTTCTCTGCTTCCATTTAAAAGGAGCATGGAGTAGTATTCACAGCAGAAAGAATGTCAGGATTCAGATTCTCATTCTGCCACTTATTAATCACGTTACCAGCGCAAGTTGCTTTCCCTTCTCTGTGCTCAGTTTTCTCAACTATGAAATACAGACAGTAATAGTACCTGCCTCCTGGGTTTGTTATGAGCTTAAATTAATCAGTAAATGTAAAGGATTTAGAAGAATATCTGGTTCACTGTATATGTTATGTAAATATGGGCTATTATTATTAGTGATTAAGAACATAGACTCTTGTGCCAAACTGGGTTTTTCCTATCAACATTTCTTAGTAAATTTAAATGGAGGGCTGAGAGATAATGCTCATCCACATAATACATCTTTCCTCAGGCCCCCCACCAAAATATTTACTTGTTGCTTTTAAGTGGCATTAATTAAAAAATAACATCCTTAGTTTTGACCTGAAGTACCTCCTTATTATGTGACTATTAGGCTCATTGTTAAATGCAAAAGTGCTGTGTGACCTTGGGCAAACTACCTAATTTTCTTTACTCAAATTTCTTACTCCTCAGTTAAAACTTTAAAAAAAAATTTTTTTTAAAGATTTTATTTATTTATTTGAGACAGAGAGAATGAGATAGAGCATGAGAGGAGGGAGGGTCAGAGGGAGAAGCAGACTCCCTGCTGAGCAGGGAGCCCGATGTGGGACTCGATCCCGGGACTCCAGGATCATGACCTGAGCCGAAGGCAGTCGCCTAACCAACTGAGCCACCCAGGCGCCCTAAAAAAATTTTTTTTAAGTAGGCTCCACACTGGGCCTACTTAAGGGAAAAAAAGAAAACAAACCCTCACAACCCTGAGATCAAGACCTGAGCTGAGATCAAGAGTCAGATGTTCAACCAAATGAGACACGCAGGCACCCCCTCAGTTAAAACTTTTGATAACAAGTTCACTAAAGTTGTGAAATAATCTAGATGTCTGTATGTTATTGAATATTGTATTGTAGAAAAACCACCATCTCTTTCAGAATTCTTCCTGTTAGAAAGAGCCTGATTTTTTTCTTTTACTTTGAAAAGTGAATAGGACCTTGATCCTCAACCCATTCATTTCGTTCATGCCATTGCACATCGGGGAAGCTCTTTGGTACACAGAATAATTCATTGCCCTTGAGGAGCTGAGAATGAGGGAGGAAGCATCCAGGTAGCAAGATGCCATTATAATTCAGCATGGAAAATGCCATAGCAGATGAGGAATAAATCGTTAAGGGAGATTGTGTTTTCTTGTCACACAAACATGTACAATACAGATGAGGTAATTGTACCTTGAAATTCTCAGCTAAAAGGCTATATTTAAACATAGACCTAAGAGGCAGACAGAAAGGTATTTGAATCACTGGCCCATCTTAACTGGTACTGGCAAAGCCAATTACGAGCTCTTCTAAGCCTCAGTTTCCTTTTTTTTTTCCTTTTTAAATCCAGGTAGTTAACACCTACTTAGTGAGATCTTGTACAGATGACATATAGATGAAAAGTATCTAGCAGAATAGCAGTAAATCTCCAAGTAGAGCTTTTGTTTCTTGTTTATGTATTTATTCAATAAATATTTATTGAGTGCCCACTAGCAGTTGGAAATAAGCAGGGGAATAAGTTATACAACATCCTCCTCACAGAACTTACATTACATAGTGGGAGAATCAGATAACATACACACAAGCAAATAAATAATCCAAATAATTGCAGGCTGTGATAAGAGCCATAAAGTTAATAAAGAATGTATATGAGAGAAAGTAAAGAGGTGGGCGGAGTGGGCAGGTAACTTTAGATAGGTTGGCTGGGGAAGGTCTCTCAGAGGATAGGAATTTAAGCAAATACCTGAAAAATGAGAAGAAGCAATCCATGGTTGGAAAAAGGAAGCTCATTCCAGGCAGAGAACAGAAAGTTCCTTTTCTTCCTTCTCTGCCTCCTCTCCTTTCTCTTGTTCTCCCCCCCCCCATTTTCTTTATGGGGGAGGGGGTCACCATTAATATTTGGAGGCTTCTCATTCCTGGGCTATTTTGTTATGTATAATAGACTCAAAGACTGGTTTTCAGTGGTTAAAAGTAAAATTAACCATACACAGGGTGTGTTTTAGAAGTCTACCATTGAGATAAATTTAGAAAAATAGTTTTGTAGATTGATTTTGTGATTCTGAGTAAAGATATATTTAGTCTACTGTAGTGTTTCTCAGGCTTCTAAAAAATTATTTATTCTTTAAACTTCATGTTTTATAAGGCATTATCTACCCCCAAATTGCATTTATTAAGTGTTAATAAGCTTATCTTTGTATCTATAGTTCATAAAAACCATCAATACCAATCAGTTTTTGGTTGAATCAGATCCCTAATAAAGGAAAGTCTGATTGAAGGCAGAATTTGAATTGTTCTTTGTATTACTGAGAGTAAGCACAACCTACTACCTAGGGCTTCTATCAATGCATGTTACAGATAGAATGGACAGTCTGGGTTAATCTAGCAATTCAATTAAGTGGAAGTCAATAAGAAATCTAAAAGCAGGAATATTTGTCTCCCTTCCCCACAATGCAGTGTATTTGACCAAGTGGGTCCCTTAGACTTGAGAGGGACATCTACATTAAGAAGTTAAGAGGATTTTGTTTTATAAAAAACAGTTTGGGGCACGTGGGTGGGCTCAGTTGGTTAAATGTCTGCCTTTGGCTCAGGTCATGATCTCAGGGTCTTGGGATCAAGCCCCATGTGGGGCTCCCTGCTCAGCGGGGAGTCTGCTTCTCCCCTCTCCCTCTGCAGCTCCCCCTGCTTGTGCTCTCTCTCTCACTCACTCTCTCTCTCAAATAAATATATAAAATCTTCCAAAAAAAAAAAAAAAACCAGCTAAAGGACATTTTTTTACTACATGTGAAGACTTAGAGGTCTGGAGTCCCTGACAGAAGACCCACTAATTCTAGAGAATTGGAGTTCTAGATTTAGGCATCTAGAATCAAAATACTCTTAATTTTGGCTTTTAATCTTTCCTCAAAGTGATCTATGTATATGATTTGGATAATTCTTTTAGAATACTTTGCATATCAATTATCCATACTAAACATTCAAGTTTGAATATCAGGGGGCCAATTTGGCATTTGCTCTAAGGCAGGCCCTGTACTACTCCTTTTTACATACTGATTAAATTTGTCTTCTCTGTCTACTAGGTTGTAAATCCTTGAAGGCACAGATCAGGTCTATTTTTATTATTACTATGTCCCAAGCACACATAATGGAGGTTCAAAATTTTTATGATTCAAAAAACTATGTTATTTATCAGCATCTGGCCTGGGTCTTTTGTGATAAACCTGAGTCTCCACTTGAGGTCTTCTGCCTGGAATGCATCCTTTCTTAATTTTATTTTCTGAAGAATCCTTTCAAGCACCCTAATGCAAAGTAGGTCAAGTTGCATGCACTCTCTGATTCCATTTATCTTGAAGTTTTTCATTGCTTTCAGTTTAGAAGTCTAGCTTTACTTGACCTTCAATGAAACATTTATTATGTGAGCATTTTAATATTTAATATTTTATCTCTTAGGGATTTTTTCCATTTGCTTTACATTTTATTGGAGGTTTATGGGGAAAATGAAAAGGTCAAAACAAAGGAATGGCCTGGTTGATAGCAGGTGCCCTAAATAAGAGTCTTCTTTCTCCATATCAGCTCCTTAGAAAATCCTCTTAACTTCTTAATGTAGATGTCCCTCTCAAGTCTAAGGGACCCACTTGGTCAAATACACTGCATTGTGGGGAAGGGAGACAAATATTCTTGCTTTTAGATTTCTTATTGACTTCCACTTAATTGAATTGCTACATTAACCCAGACTGTCCATTCTATTTGTAACATGCACTGATAGAAGCCCTAGGTAGTAGGTTGTATGCTCACTACTACCACTCCCACCATTTAGGCTGTTTGCTGATCATGATAAAATTGTGTTTGTTGGGATGCCTAGGTGGCTTAGTCAGTTAAGAATTTGCCTTCAGCTCAGGTCATGACCCCAGGGTCCTGGGATGGAGCTCCACATCGGGCTCCCTGCTCAGCAGGGAGTCTGTTTCTCTCTCTGTCTGCCGCTCCCACTGCTTGTGCTCTCTCTCTTTCTGACAAATAAACAAATAAAATCTTTAAAAATATTGTGTTTGTTCATAAACCTATTTACTCCAGTTGTTTTGTTATTGTAATTCCATAATATAATTAACTGATAATATATGATTGATAAGGAAAATTATAGATTTTATTAAAATTGAATTATTGTGATAATGGTATCATGGATATATGCATATGCATACCCAAACTCATCAAAATGTATACATAAATATGTGCCATTTTTTGTATGTTAAGTATACCTCAGGGGGAGACGAACCATGAGAGACTATGGACTCTGAGAAACAAACTGAGTGTTCTAGAGGGGAGGGGGGTGGGGGATGGGTTAGCCTGGTGATGGGTATTAAAGAGGGCACGTACTGAATGGAGCACTGGGTGTTATACACAAACAACGAATCATGGAACACTACATCAAAAACTAATGATGTAATGTATGGTGACTAACATAACATAATAAAAAAAATTAGCATAGAATATTGCTGTTGAGGGAAGTTTCATTCAGATCAAGTACATCTTTGATATTTGTAATTTAAGTCTTTCAATTTATGAGCATTTAGATTAATGAAACTGGAAAAGCTTATGCTCTACTTAGTCTTAATTGTTTACTTGTAAGTTCAGTAAGGGAAAAAAAGATCTCTATGATTTACCTAACAACAGAAACACAATTATTTTTAAGACAAGTTTATTATGAATGTTCTTAAATATTATTTATAAGAACAAGAATTTCGAATGGAAAAAAGAACTTGGGTAGTTATTTTATAATGTTTCAGGTTTGTTAAATCTACTTGAATCCCTTTACAAATTAGAATGAGATATAATAACCTATCACTTGAAATTTCATGTAAGTGTCCTGAGGGAATGATGATCCTAGTTCTCACTCTTTAGAGTAGAACAACCTTAACTTTTCCCTATAACAATTACATTTCTCATAAATTCAATGAAAGTATTTCCACAAGGATTTGTAACTCTGCAGATTCCCAATAAGAGATATATATATAAAAAAAAGTATACCTCAATAAAGCTTAAAAATCCTTAAAATATTTAAAAAATCAAATTAAAGTTTGGAAAGATTCAATAAAGTCAGCTCCCTAAAAAATTAGGTGTGAACAACACAGCTGTAAAATGGAAAAAAATCATAGAAAATTTTTCCTTAGTTTGTTTCAAAAGTATCATTAAATACTTTAAAGAATGTAGAAACTGTAAATGATGCGTTATTGGTGCAATTTAGTAAAAAATGGCATTGGACCAGACAATAAAACAAAACTTTGGTCCTGAAACTGTAAAATATAGGAAAAAGGCTCTTTGACATTGGTCTTGGCAATGATATTTTGGATATGATACCAAAAGCACAAGCAACAAAAGTAAAATTAATAAGTGGGATTACATCAAGCTAAAAAGTGTCTGCACATCAAAGACACAATCAACAAAATGAAAAGGCAACCTACAGAATAGAAGAAAATACTTGCAAATCATACGTCTGATAAAGGGTTAAAATCCAAAATATATAAAGAACTCACACAACTCAATAGCAAAAAAAAGCAATCTTATTAAAAAATGGACAGAGGAACTAAATAGATATTTTTCCAAAGAAGACATGCAAATGACCAACAGGTACATGAAAAGGAGCTCAACATCACTAATCATCAGGGAAATGCAAATCAAAACCACAATTATCACCTTGCACCTGTCAGAATGACTATCATCAAAAAGATAAGTGATCACAAGTATTTGGTAGGGGATGTGGAGAAAAGAGAACACCTGTGCACTGTGGTGGGAATATAAATTGGTACAGCCACTGCAGAAAACAGTATGGTGGTTCCTCAAACAATTTAAAATAGAACTTCAAGCAACCCCAGTTCTGGGTATATATCCAAGGAAATTAAATTATTATCTTGAACAGATATCTGACCTCCCATGTTCTTTGCAACATTATTCATATAGCCAAGACATGGAAACAACCTAAGTGTCAGTCAATAGATGAATGAATATAGAAGATGTGGTATATACATACAATGGAATATTATTCAGCCACAAAAAGGAAGGAAATCCTCTTATTGGCAACAATATGAATGGGCCTTGAGGACATTACGCTAAATGAAATAAGTCAGACAGAGAAAGACAAATACTGTATAATCTCTTACTTAAAGGTATAATCTAAAAATGCTGAACTCATACAGACAGAGAGTAGAGTGGTAGTTATCAGAGGCTAGGGGTTCAGGGAAATGGGGAGAGGTTGATCAAAGGATATAAACTTCTAGTTATAAAACAAATAAGTTCTGGGGAATCTAATGTACAGTATGATGATTATAGCTAATAATACTGTATCATATACTTGAAAGTTGCTAAGACAGTAGATCTTAAATGTTCTCACCAGAAAAAAGAAAAGGTAATTATGTGACATGATAGAAGAGGGTATCATTTTGCAACATATAATTGTATCAAATAAACATTTCACACCTTCAATTATATCTCAGTAAAGCTGGAAAAATATCAAGGGGAATAAATGAATATTTATGTAGTTTGTTTTAAGCTAAAATATGAGTATAGCATTTTAAAATGATTTTAAATGATTGTTCAACTAACTAAATCTGGGTAGTATAAAAGGATTCTACTTTATTAGTGTCTGGAAATTCAGAGTCATGGATTAAAAAAAGAATAATAACATTTACCTGGAGTTGGAGCTACCAGAACAGTGCTATTTTCTCACTTAGATCTGGATAATCATTTATTTATTTATTTAATCTGAGAAGAATTTATTAAAAGCAAAAATTAGGAAAAAATTAAAAATAAAAAAAACCACAGGATAAAATAACACCTGTAAATTAAACAGAAACTTTCTTAACTAATCCCATGTTAAAAAGGAAGGTTAAAAACTTCCAAACTACTTAGAAATAAGAAAAATAAAAGCTCAATGTACAAATGGGATACACAACCCCCAAAATATTCAGAATGAAATTTATGGCCTTAAATACATGTATTAGAAAAAAAAAGAACTTAATTAAATAACATCTAACTAGAGCAAAAAGGGAAAAGCAGCTAAAGCAATTAGGAAGAAACCATAAAGATATAAACAGTGGGGGGGGGAATCGGAGGGGTAGACGAACCATGAGAGACGATGGACTCTGAAAAACAAACAGGGTTCTAGAGGGGAGGGGGGTGGGAGGATGGGTTAGCCTGGTGGTGGGTATTGAGGAGGGCACATTCTGCATGGAGCACTGGGTGTTATGCACAAACAATGAATCATGGAACACTTCATCTAAAACTAATGATGTAATGTATGGGGATTAACATAAGAATAAAAAAAATAAATTAAAAAAAAGATATAAACAGCAGCACATATATCGATAATTATTAAAAACAACAAATTATATCATGCAACAACCATAAACCCTCTTTGAGAATTTCAACACATGGCATGAGGGTTGTTTGTGCTTCCTACAATAATGCTGCAGTATTGATAATCTCACATCCTCAGTGAAATATACAAGCAGTTCTTTCTCCTCCTGAGTTCACAGGTCGGCTGGTATGACCTGTTTCACAGTGGAGTTAGCTTGGGATGGTTCTGCTCCACATGTCTTTTTCACTCCTCCCGAGCCCCACAGGTTAGCTAGGCCAGGGCAAGAGGGCAATGGCAGAGTGTAAGAACAAACAAAAAAGTAAGTGTTAGGGCATATTTTAAACTCTTGCTTGTGGTCCATGAACTTATATCCTCATTGGTCAAAGTAAGTCAAAGAGTTAAAGCTAACATCAAGGTAAAGAGATATGTATCCTGTACCTACAGCAGGATGGACTGCAAAGTTATATGCTGAAGATATGAATAATGGAGGGATGAAGAACTGGGGCCAGAAATTTAATTTACAGCATAACGTATAAGTTCAAGCACAAGTATTTCCATGTGTAAGTCTGATGTAGTTGGGGACAGAGGAATACAAATATATACATATTTTTTAATAAAGTTATAATAACATAAAATATATATTGACTATGTAACTCTGCCATAATTACCTCAATTCATATTCTGTTGTTCTAGTATATTGCTTTCAGATTGTTAAAAATTAAGATTTGGAAGAAAAAAAATGGGAGAATATGTTAACAATCCTCAATTGATGAAGTATTTCTTTATCTGGGTACTGCTAACACACTTTGTAAATCTATACATAAAGCTATACATTCTGTGCATTTTTGCTCTCTGGATACTATAATTTTTTTTATATAGCTGGGATTCTGGAAAGATGGCAATGACAACGATACTATGTTCTTTCCATCTCTCCAGTAAAACTGACAGGCAAATAGATAGCAAAACAAAGTATCTACAGTTGACAACCAAACTAGGTGAAAAGGCATCCCTACCAATCTCCAAATTCAAGCAGTTGGTTACAGTCCTGTGTGTGGGGAAGAAGAGGGAGCCATGAGAACAATGTCTGACAAAAGATCAGCAGACCTCCAAAGAGCCAGTATGGGCTCAGTGAAAACCACAGATGGCTGATTGCAGAAGAGTAGCTAAAACTGGAGGTTGCCCTCTCCAGCATGGATCAGAGGTGGTACTGGCAGTAAGAAGGCCTGAAGGACATGGAATATACGAATGCTGGTCACTCTCAAAACTGACTTGTGAAGGCTTCCTCGTGGGACAAGGCCTCACTCTGAGGAGTAATGATGCCAGTGAAATCGAAATTGAACATGACAGAGATGAACAAAAGAGAAGGTCCAGATCAAAGTTAGAGAGGGAAAGAGAACCAGGATTTCACAGAAAGCAAGCCATTGTATTGCTGAACATCGTACAAAAACATTAGAAGCAGAACCTCTGGGAAGACAGAAAAGCTTTCCTGAACTTGGCTTAATTATATAGTTCAGGAAGACTAATTTTACCAAAAAATGAAAAAAGGAAAGGCATAGATATCAAATCCCATGCAAACTTATTATAAGAATAAAGAGAATAAAGTACGGAATAATATCTCTACAGACAAGGAAAGCATGTCAGAAAGACATGCTCACAAAAGAGAGCAAAGCTGTTTTTGTATTTAACATCTACTATGTTAAAACGAGCTAAAAGACATGAATAAAGTAATATGAACATGGAGGAGCAACATAAATTAGAACTATTAGATCAAAGAACTCAAGAAAGAATTAGAAACTATAGAAAAATATTTCAGAAAAGAATACTGAAGTTGAAAGAACACAAAAACAACAGCAACAATAAATTAATGCCTTTAGACAAAGTGAAAAATAGGAAAATTTAAAATACCCATAAAAATTGAAGGAAGAGGTAAAAAGAGTTAAGAGGAAAATAAGCAAGATACTGAAAATAGACACAAGAGATTAAAAATACAGATAAGAAAAATCACAGAAGTAGAAAACCAAAGTAAGAAAATAGAATACGTACTGAAAGCAATCACATAAAAAAAAAAAAAGATGAACCATGAGAGACTATGGACTCTGAGAAACAAACTGAGGGTTTTAGAGGGGAGAGGGGTGGGGGGATGGGTTAGCCTGGTGGTGGGTATTAAGGAGGGCATGTGTTGAATGGAGCACTGGGTGTTATACACAAACAATGAATCATGGAACACTGTATCAAAAACTAATGATGTAATGTATGATGACTAACATAACATAATAAAATAAAATTTAAAAAAATCCTGAAGATAAAACAATAAAAAAATTCTAAACTACATATTGAGAAAAATATGTGTGTGCGCCTGGGAATATTGACACTGAATGAGCAGCACCACTGCATATTCTAATAAAATTGCTGAACCTTAAAAAAATAGTAAAAGAAGAGAGAATATGTTTTGGGAACACCTAGAAAAAAAAAGCATGTGACTTATAAGGGAAAAGATACAGATAATCTTTTTTAAAATGACTTTTTTAGTTTGTATTGTAGTAAAAATACGAAAAAAATTGTGATGAGAACATTTGGATTGAAATCACAGTTTCTGACATGTATAAATGATACAGTCTTTGTCAAGTTTCTTAACTGGATAAAAAACTCAGTTTTTTCAGCTACAAAATGCAAGTAGTGATCATACACATCTTACAGAATTATTGAGAGAATTAAATGAGATGATTATATATATATATATATGTACCAGATGCTTCTAAAAGTGTGGTCTGTCATAAAAATTTATTAAAATATATTTTGAAATAATGTTGTTTAATGCATACTTCTTAAAATCACTCAGATCTAATTTGTCCACTGTCAGATGTAAGAAAGAAATGAGAAATGAGCTCAAGTAGAGAGGATCACACAGTGCAATCTTATAAATTTAACTAACAGATGGCATAACAAAGGCCATTGTGGTGATCCTGAATATCTCTTGGTAAGTTGCCAGAGTCCAGTCCCGTTTGTACCTGACTCCCTCTAGATGATGCCTGAATTCCCGTCTGGCATGGGCATTTAAAGGGATCTCTTTCTCTTGAGCAATCTATAGCTCTCTTTTATCCTGGAAGCAAAATAGAGCTGATCTTTCCAGGACATTTCTGAATAGCATATGCTTCATGAGTGAAATCATACCCTTGCTGGGTAATTAATTAATCTCATTAGTCAACCAGATGAACCCAAACCTTTACAAGCAACCCCTGAGTAGGATCCCAGATCATCACAAAGTCAGGGCATCAGTACGACACTCTGACAAGGGCAATAGCTACTCTGCTATTAAGCACTTTTTAACTACCAAGAAGCAATTGAAGAGAATCTTCTGAGTCCTTTTTATTTTATCTCCAACAACAAACTGAAGGCTATTTAAAATTTGAAGACATTATTTCTAAGAGGCTATTTGTTATAGTCAAGTGATTTATATAGATTCAATTTTAGAATGACATATTTTAAAGGAGAAAATGTGAAGTGATTTTAGGTATATGAGTTGTAGTACAAATAGCATGCTGTTTTGGTGCTATGTTAATAAAACAAGTGCATATATAGGGTGCTCTTAAATGGGCACCTTTTTTTTTTTTTTAATGTGATAGTAGTTTTTATTCACCAGGCATTTGTGTCAAGTACAAAAGCCTTTGGTCCTAGATAATAAAAGGACATTTTTGTAATCAAGTCAGTAATCCTTTCAAGATGAAAGTAGGCCTTCTTTCTGGACAAATATGAAAGATAAACATCCTTGACCATTAATTGGATTTTTGAAATCAATGCCAAGGAAATGTAATTGTCACTACAAGGTTGCCTGTTTCACAAAGTTCTATCACTTTTCATTATATTAGAAATCTATTCATATTCTGGACTTGCCACACTGCACAGTGTTTAAAATTATGTTATTTCACCTTGTTTTATATCTGGAGTCAGGATATGGATCTATGTGAACAGGTTCTAGCCCTAGCCATGGGATATCACCGCAGTTCTAATCAGGGAGTAAGATGTGCTGTAGCTTTTCAGCCTCAAATCTCTCTGGGGTAGCATATAGTTCAATCAACAAGTCCTCTTAAAATCTGGGGTCAAGATAAGAAGTTCACTCTCTAAACCACCATAGAGAGGATGAATTTATGGGTATAGAGACATGGCCCATTCTAACTTTTTTTTGGAAGTGTGGACCACCACAGCTCTGTTAAAGCATATAATCCATCCTTGCCTAATTCCTAACCTGCTTATGAGTGGTAGAAGCTGGCTTTCTTTTCTCCTTAAATCTAGGTGGCCCCTTGTGGGTGGGGGGTTTGCTACTCCTTCTAGTCTAGATTCTATCAACCCCAAGACCTAGAATGAGGAGTTCCCATCTTACTACCTGCCTAAGTCCTTATCTTCTGATCTTGGATCTTCTCTTTCCTGGGATGATACTTGGAATATTCACTACATTTGGAAAAATAATCTTTCAAGCTGATGGGGATTGCTCATGATTTGTGGCCTCTCAACAGAATTGTTCCAGTGCAAAACAATAACTTTGGAAACATTACTCAAATTTTGAGTTATTAGACTAAAACAGATCACACCGTTTTTTATGGTTCTTTCTGAGGGACAGGTAAAGGCAAGACCTGACAGCTTTTCCTGGAGTATTCCAGGTCTGTATTCTACATATATATGGGAAATGCACATTTTCACAAGAAAATCCAACTGCCTGTAGGCACAGCATAAAGTTAAGACACAACTATTTCTCCAAAGATAGGTCAATACACACGAGCCCTGTTGCTGAAGTGCCAGGCTGGCTGCAAAAAAGCCCAGAAAAGCTTATTAAAACAAATGTCTGGGTCTCATAGACAGAGAATCTGGTTTGGTGGGTTTTCTTTGAAGCTCAAGAATATGCATATTTTCAAAAAGTGCCACAGGTGGTTCTAAAGCATGGCAAGTTTGGGAAACTTGATGGCCTTTTACATTGTCATACAGAACCAGTTTCACAAATTACACCATTTCAGATGACACTTCTTGGGAATTTTCTCAGTACAAATGATTGGGCGGCAAAAAAACTGAATTCAAAGCTGCTTCTTCTACAAAGTAGAGAATGTCTTAGTTTGAACTTTGAATTGATTGTGGCAATGAGTGCTTTTATGCTCCTTATCAAATTAAAACTTTTTTTCCCAAGATACTGGCTCTAAAGTCATTCTATTTCTTTTCTACCCACTTATTTCCAATTCTCTCAAGGAAAACATTTCACAATTACATGGACTAAGATAGCTCAGTTCTGAGATGGAAGGAGTTCCTTCCACTCCTTGAATCACATGCTATTAGACATATGCTATTATTGATACTACCTGATTTAAACATCAGTGTGATGTGCATTTTAATTATTTTTCCTATTGTGGCTTTTAAAAATATCTGTCAAACTTGAAGATTTTGTCCTGGTTTTAGCCAATTAAAATTAATTAAATTTGAAAGTAGGAAACGTGCATTTAACAATAAGTAAGTGGGGAAAAGAGTTTGTCAAAATTGACTTAGGAAAATGGACAAAAGACTTGAATAGATCTTTCTCAAAAGGAGACATACAAATGGCCAACGGGTATATGAAAAGATGCTCAACATCACTAGTCATTAGGGAAATGCAAATCAAAACCACAATGAGTTATCAACTCATATCTGTTAGGATGGATTACCAAAAAAAAAAAAAAGGTAAGTGTTAGCAAGGATGTGAAGCAAAGCGAACCCTTGTATACTGTTGGTGGGAATGTAAAATGGTGTAGCTATTATGGAAAACAGTATGGAGGTTCCTCAAAGAATTGAAAATATATCCCAAAGAAATGAAATCAGGATTGAGAGGAAAGAGCTGCTCTTCTGTGTTCACTGCAGCATTATTCACAATAGCCAAGGTATAGAAGCAGCCTAAATGTCCATCAACAGATGAATGGAGAAAGATAATGTGGTATATACATACAATGAAATATCATTCAGCCTTAAAAATGAAGGAAATCCTGCCGTATAAAATAAGATGGACAAACCTAGAGGACATTATTCTAAGTGAAATGAATCAGACACAGGACAGATACTACATGATACCACTTTTATGAAGAATCTAAAATAGTCAAACTCATAGAAACATAGAGTAAAATGGTGGTTGCCAGGAGCTGGGAGCGGGGGAAGTATTAATCAAATGGTACAAAGTTTTCAGTTATACAAGATGAATAAATCCTAAAGATCTAATGTATAGTATAATGCCTATAGTTAACACTGTATTGTATAGTTAAACATTTGCCAAGACAGTAGAGCTCATGTTGTGTTCTTAAAACAAACCAAGCAAACAAGCAAACAAAAAGACAACTCAGGAGCAGGAGGAAAATTTTGGAGGTGATGGACATGCTTATTACCTTGATTGTGGTGATGGTTTCACAGGCATATGCCTCTCTCCAAACTCATCAAACTGTATACATTAAATATGTTCAGTTTTTTTTTTTTTTGGTATATCAATTATACCTTAATAAAGATGTTTAAAAAATTGAAATAGGTAACATTGCATGTATTTATTTTTACTAGGCTGAGAAATAGACTGCTTTGTTTTTAAGGCTACTTTCAGCTAACAATGATGTTATTATAAGACTTATACCTTTATGGCAAATCTTTAAAATATAAAAGTATTTTCTTTAGATTATTTCAATAAATAAATATGATCAAATTATTTTTATAAATGGACTCAAGTTTGGAATGAGAAAATCTATATTCTAATATCTGTTCTGCCACAGACTTGTGTGAGGTTGGAGAAGTCATGATTTCCCAAACTTCATCCATTCCTTGAACAAGCTTTTGAATGATTGCCACACATGCCAGATCCTGTTCTAGGTAGATCAGACACTTTTATTTTCACGTGTAAAATGTAAAGATATAATTAGATTGTATTCAAGGTCCCTCTCAGCTTTAAAATGATGAATCTAGGACAAAATTCACACTTTCTCTTCATAAAGATTAAAGAGGCAGCTTGGATTTTCTCTGGAGAGCTGAACTGCAATCAGATATTTGAGAAAAGATGTGAAGGAAAGCGATAACTCCCTTAGTATTGCTAAAGGTCCTCTGATGATTGTAATGGAAAATGAGTCAAATGGTGTTTGGAGCTTGAGGGAGAGGCTTGGTGGGCAAGGTGTACCCCAGGGCTCACTCTCACATTGAACAGCAAATTGCTATGCATTGTCACAGCAACAAGGGCAGTGGCAGCTGCAGCTTTGGCACTGAATATATTCAATACACAGGACCTTCTGAGAAGGGGAGCTGGAATGAGTAAAGACACACACACACACACACACACAGAATTCAGTGGAATGGTCCAGCCAGGCCAGTGTGATCTTTCTCTTTGGATGATGCTCAAGGCCTCCAGAAGAGACCCCTCCAAGTGTAAGGGTCCATTTGTCAGCAGGATTCACTGCTCCAGGTCTGCTTTCCAGGACTTATGTAATTGTCCCTCTGGAATGGACTGATATTTAGAAATATGCCATGTGGTCCCAGAACCTTCTACTCTTCATCTGAGGGTGAAGCCAGAGCTATTCTCATATTGGAAATCTGTGACATTCTGGAAGGCACAGGGCGCCACATTTTTATGAGCACCATACTGGATAATAATCAGTTTGATCAAGGCTAATCATTTGCTCTTCTTTGTCCCTTAGCAATAACCCTGGGCTGGCTTCTGGCTCAGACTACAAAGATGGGAAGAAATCATTTAAGAAAGGAAAGATCTAGTGCCTGATCTCAGTAGATGCTGCAGATGTGCCGCTTATTAAGAATGCAAATTCCTGGGTGAGAACCCACTTTAAACTCAAACTAGCAATAGGGGAATTATAGTCAGGGGACTTATACATATAAGATATTTCAAAAGATCTGAGTTATCACTTAACCTGGGGCCTGAAAGATGCAAAAGATAGTTATGATGAAGGAAGATTACCCAAGGCAGAGGGAATGGCAAGGTCAAAGTCCCTGAGACAGATATAAACTTGGATGGTGAAAGAACAGAAAGCTGGCTGATGTGGACAGAGTTAGGGAGCAAGGAAAAGCCTGGTATGAGATAAGGGCATGGGGACTGGATGAGTCTGTTAGCAATGGAGATGGAGTAAAGTGGATACATTTATCATACAAAAGGAAAAGTAATGGATTGATTATAAGGGCGAGGAAAGGAGGGACATAAATGCTAATACCTATGTTATTGGCTTGACCCACTGGGTAGACGGTAGTACCACTTAATAAAATAAGGAAAAATGGAAAGAGAAAGAGGTTAAGGTGTTGAGAACCAAGAATTCTGTTTTGGACTTTTATCACAAAAATAAATCAGTGGAAGAGAATAAGGTCTTGAAAACATCACAATTATGAATAGGAAATTTAAAAAAATCACAAATATTTCAATACTGTAAGTAGAGGATAACTTAGGGAATAGAAAATATGGATGTGATTAGCTACTCATCAGGAAAAAATTAAGCTGGAGTATTGCCTCATATACAAAAACATTAATGCTAGGGCACCTGGGTGGCTCAGTTGGTTAAGTGACTGCCTTCGGCTCAGGTCATGATCCTGGAGTCCCAGGATCGAGTCCCACGTCCGGCTACCTGCTCAGCAGGGAGTCTGCTTCTCCCTCTCCCACTCCCCCCTCTTGTGCTCTCTCTCTCACTCTCTCTCTCAAATAAATAAATAAAATCTTTAAAAAAAACCCAAAAACAAAAACATTAATGCTAGATGGATCAACAATTTAAAAAATAGTGCTGGAATAGCTAAATTTATCTGTATAAAAAAAACCCTCAACTCTTACCACATGCCATACACAATAAGTAACTCAAAATGGAACAGAGGTCTAACCATAAGATCTTAAATTATTAGATAGTTAGAAGAAAACATAAAATCTTTGTGACACTGGGTTAGACCAAGATTTCTTTTTTTATTTTTATTTTTATTTTTTATTTTATTTTATTTTTTTTTTTAAAGATTTTATTTATTTATTTGAGAGAGAGAGAATGAGAGGGAGGAGGGTCAAAGGGAGAAGCAGACTCCCCGCCGAGCAGGGAGCCCGATGCGGGACTTGATCCCTGGACTCCAGGATCATGACCTGAGCCGAAGGCAGTCGCTTAACCAACTGAGCCACCCAGGCGCCCCTAGACCAAGATTTCTTAAACATGCCAGAAAAAGCAAAAATTAAAAAATTGATAAAATGTTTTTATCAAGATAAAAGCCTTTGTTTTGTGAAAGACACAGTTAAGAAAATGAGAAGACTAGCCACAGATTGCAAGAAGACATTTGCAAAACATATTTCTGACAGAGGACTTGCATCCAGAATATATTAGGAACAGGTACAACTTAAGAAGAAAACTACCCAATTTTTTAAAAAAAGAGGGAAAGACTTGGACACTTTACCTATAAATGGCAGATATAAGCACATAAATAAGATGCTCAGCATCACTAGTTATCATGTAAATTCAAATTAAAACTGCAATGAGAGATCACTGCACACCATTTGAATGGCTAAAATTAAAAAGCTTGACAATACCAAGTGCTGGGGTGAATGTGGAAAAACTGAACACTATACATTTCTGTTGTGAATGCAAAATGGCACAGCTATTCGGAAAGATAGTATGGCAGTACTTTCTAAAGTTAAACATACACTTACCATATAACCCAGCAAGCTCACATCTCGATATTTACTCAAAAGAAATGAAATAGGTATGTCTGTACAAAGTCTTTTACTCAAAGACTTTTGCATTTGAGTAAATAATAATATTGTAGTATATAATAATACTATAATAATGTAATAACAACATTATGTGTAATAACCAAAAAAACCAAAAGTAATTTCAAATATCCATTAACTGGTAGATAATCAAATTGTGCATTATCTACACTATGGAACATCATTCAGCAATAAAAATGAATTAAACATTAACATATGTGAAAATGTGGATACATCCCAAATATACAAATGAGAGAAGACAAACACGAAAGACACATACTTCATGAGTCGATTAATGCAAAATTCTAGAAAGATAAAGCTATACAAAGAGAAGGCAGACCAGCAGTTGCCTGTGGCCAAAAGTCAGGAGAGGGCACCAGCTGTGAAGTAGTATGAGAAAACATTTTAGGATGTTCAACAGCCTGATTTTGGTGGTTACGTGACTATATAGAATTACAAAAATTCATCAAGCTGTATGCTTAAAATGAGTGAATTTTATTGTATGTAAATTACACCTCAATAAGACCAAAAAAGTAAATAAAAATAAAACACTAAAATCATTAGAAGAAAATTTAGGAGACTTTATAATCTCAGGGTAAGGGATAGCTTCCTAAACAAAAGAGTAAAAAACAGACATACTTGACTACATAAAAATTTAAGAATATATATTACAGTATGAGGCTAACCAGAAATGGTAAACCATAAAAGAATACTTGTCACATATATGCCTGACAAAGAGTATCTCTAATGAGTAATAAGATCTTACAAATTGCTTTATATGAAAAAGACAACACAGTAGAAAAATACCCAGAGTGTACAAAGGCTAGAGAGAGAGTACAATGCCCAAATGGACAAGAAATGTGTGAAGAGACACTTAACCTCACTAGTAGTGAGGATAATGAAAATTATAGGGTATGAGACCATTTTTATCCATTAGACAGGAAAAATTAAAAGAAGCAATGACTAGAGAGTGTAGGGAAGTGGGCCACCTCACACATAATTTAATCCAGCAATCTCACTTTGGGGGCTCTAGCTTGTTGAAATAAATGCACTGATACATGAGGCTATCTGTACAACAGTATGTATTGAAAAATTGCTGGAAATTGTTTGAGTGGGGGAAATGGTTGAATAAATTCTGACCTGTCTATGCTATGGATTATCCTATGGACATTTAAAAATAAGTTAGAGATTTATTTATTAAACTGTAGGTGATATTCATGATGTTTAAATTAGAAAACGGAGTGGAGTAATATGATTTTATTTTTGTAAAAATCACCACAACCAAAACCCTACACAGGTACACATACTATGTCTGAGCTCTCCACAAAAGGGTATCAGCACATTGCCAATGTTGGTAAGCTCAGGAGAGGGAATGAGGTTAGGAAGAGATTATTAACTTCTTCATATACTTTTGTATGTCTTTATCCTTGCAGTTACATCATCAAATGCAGTAAGTTAGTATGACTTATGTAAAATCATAATTTAAAAAGTAATAAAGAAAATCTAAAAAATACATACCCTATTCTTCAATTTCAACATATTATGTATTGTGAGATGGCTACCAATCTGGGTAAAAGTTTTGTAGAAAAATAGAATACTCTCATAGTAAATATACATATCAGGTGTAAGGTGCATCCCAATTTCAGAAGCATCACAAAGGTGAAGAAAAAATTAAACTTAGTGGGACAGGAAAACATTTTTATTAGTTATGTTCCTTTTGTCCCATTTCTTTTCCCCTTTCTGAGGAGGGCATGTCTGTTAACTACCATTTACTTCCTAAGTGCTTGCACATGTGAGCACCCATGTGTGCGTGTGACACACACACACACACGCACACACACACACACACACACCCCTAATCTTTATCCTTAGTTTACTGGCCTTTTGCATACTTGAAAACAACTGTAATGATGGGTATGGTGATGCAAATTTGGAGGATCAGACACAGATAGTTTTCCCTGGTTAAGAAAGGGAAAGTAATGGAAGAGAGCAGCAATCACGGAGGTTGAAGGAGGCCTGGGGAGACTAGGTTTGAAGAGAGAAAAGGAGATTTAGAAGCCAGTGGGAAGAAAACAGTCTTGGAAAGAGATGTTGAGTGAAGTTTCCTTATGTTGAAATAAAAATGCTGTATTTTGCCACATCTACCTCCATGCCTATGGTCTCTATGGAACCTTTAGTGGAGCCCAGTAGCTCACTAAAACCTTGGGAAGTGATTTGCATTTTAGAAATGAGAGTTGCTTGAAGACTGATACAGGCTGAATTTGGATACTGGCCATGGGAGGCCATACACACATGGGTCATAAGAGAATTTCGGAGATACGATCTTAATGCTACTATATTAATTTTTCTTGTTTGGGAAATGAGGGCTTTCAGAGAGATCATAGATCCTTAGTCTACAAAATTATGCAAATTTAATGCACAAGTAATTATCACGTGCAGAACTTATATTGTGGATTAAGGCAGGATGCGGGAAGAAGGACTTACAAACATTTGAATACAGTAATCAATCTTGACTCCCAAATTGAACTGCAAAGGCTAAAATTGTAACTGAATAATTTAAGGAATATCTGTTTTCACTGATACCTCTCACTTTATGAGGCAACACCACAGGTATCTGTGGCAACAAAACCAATCTAAACGAAGCCAATCTAAAATCAGTGAGGTCTAGGAGCCTCTGAGTGGCTCAGTCAGTTAAGCATCCACCTCTTGATCTCAGCTCAGTTCTTGATCTCAGGGTCTTGAGTTCAAGCCCTGCATTGGGCCCCACAATGGGTGTGGAGCCTACTTTAAATAAATAAATAAATAAGGTAGTGAGGTCACGTTTCCTAAGACTCTGATGGTGTCTTAATTAAATGATGGTTAATTCCTGTTTATGTTTTCAGTGAATTAAATTGATCATTAAATTATGGCTTTCAGTTTTGTTTTTCAAATAGGTTTTTCCTATTGTTTATTCTTCTAATAATAAAAAGGAAATGCAGAAAATGAGAAAATGTAAAATATACCAGAATGCGAAAAAAGAAGAAAGCATTTTTGGTCTATTTTATTCTAGTCTTTTTTCTATGCATGTGAAAGCATAAAAATATAATTTGTTGCCATTTAAAGGCATAACGAAAAATATAAAATACAATTTTTTAAATTAAGTAAAAACATACTTATTCTACAAAGATTTATGAAGTGCTTACTATGGTACCAGAAAAAAATTCAATATCAGAAATAAATGTTCTAGATGAGGAGAAATAAAGACCAAAGTTGTCAATGTAGATCGTCCCTACCAAAGGGCAAAATTATTTATGCCTATTCATTCCCCATACACCATTTAATAAGACTTCTTGTGTTTATGGATACCTAATTATTTCCCTTTGCATTTGATATTTTATTAGCATGTATGTGGGGGTGGAAAAGGAATGTATTATAAAATGTTTAATATTTAGAGATGCGGTAACTTTCATTTGACTTTATTTTGTGTATTTACTCATATATTTATTTACTTATAGATTCATCCATGTTGATGTGTGTGGCTATACATCACATACATAAAATTCCATATATAGAGTTGCTACATAGAATTACATTGTATTGATATACTCCAATTTATTTAACCTTTCTATTGTAAATGGATTTACAGTTTTTGTCCAAAAAGAAAAAAAAAACCACCATAAGTCACTGTGAGTATTCTTATGAGCATGTATGTTGGTACATACATAGCAAGCATCTCTCTAACGCCTAGGAGTGAAATTCCTGGGTGGAAAGGTAAGAACATTTCAATTTCATTGGAAAATGCTACTCTGTTTTTCAAGATTGTTATATTCATTTCTACTCCCACCAGCAGTGGATTAGATTTCTGATTGTTTCAATCTTACCAACATTTAATTTTATATGATGTTCTGATTTTTGGCCAATCTGTGCAGTTGTATCTAGTTGTGATTTTAATTTTAACTTTCTTGGTTGCCAATGAGCTGAATAACTTTTCACGGATTTGTCATTTGAGTTTCCTTCTCACTTAGTGCCTGTTCAAATCTTCAACTCATATTTCTAACTCATTGTCTGCACTTTTCTTACTGATTATGTAGATTTACATGCAATGGTAACAAATAATATAGAGAAATCCCACTAATCATAGCTTCTTCCAATGGTAACATGTTGCATGACTACTGAATAATATTACAATCAGTAAAGTGACATCAATAAAATCCACAGATATTATCCACATTTCTCATTTTATATGTACTGGTATTTGTGTGTGTGTGTGTGTACATGTATGCATATTTAGTTCTTTCCATTTTATCACATGTAAGCTTGTGTATCTATTGCCACAGTGAAGACATTGAGCAGTTCCATCACTACAAGAATTCCTACCATCGCCCTTCTATAACCACATCCATCTTCCTAATCATCCTCTCCACACCTTCTCTGATAACCACTAGTTTCTTCTGTATCTCTACGATTTTGTCCTTTCAAGGATGTTGTATAAATGGAATAATACAGCGTGTAACCTCTCTATTTGCTCAGGCTAATTCCCTGGAGATTCATCCAAGTTGTTGCCCAGTCATTCTTTTAATGTAAATATACCCACATATCTGCGGCATTCCTTTCTGATTTTTCTCCTTTGTGACCCACCATTATATTTTTTCCAGTACCATCACTAGGAACTACTGTCAGTTTATTTATTTATTTATTTTTAATTTTTTCTACTGTCAGTTTATATAAACTTCCCTCTTCACCCTTGTGGTACAGTGAGTACATTTTTACACTTTTGCTGAAGTCATGACCCTGAGATACTGCCACATGTAGTGTGCATTAATTTCTATTAGTGAGTGCTCTGAAAGCCTGAGATTCTAACGTGGATTTAGTGTATGCTCTGTAAGGCAGAGTCGTTCAAGTATACTTTTGGGATAAAAATTTGAAAAAAGCACTTAAAAACCCCTCAAAATGGGATCAGGTTACCTGACTAAAATCATGGCTATTCTAAAGTATGTTTTAAAAAAAATCTCTCTACTCACTCTTCAAAGATTTCAATCCATCAGACTATAGCTTTCAATTGATTGCCTTGCTCTGAACATAGATTCCGTGATTTTTACTTGCATTTGCTTCTTCAGTTGCTATTTTGTTTTTTTAGAATACCTACGAGGGAAGCAGTACTAAGGATGAACATTTATTAAAATAAAAATTTTTAGTTCCCTAGGTCTTCATGAATGGCCTTAGCTTTATTTCTTAGCCCATTAATACAGCTCTAATTTGTTTCCCAGTTTCTAGAGTTAGTACAGTGCCTGACATTCCATTAAGGTGTGTTGAAAGAACGAATTAAATTTGATTTTTTGTTGTTTATTGCTTAGCCAGAAGTTGGAGTTGCAAAAAAGGTGTGCATTAACGCTGCTTCTTGCTATGGACAGGTTAATGAGCAAGCTAGGGATCCCTAAAACCAAAGATTAGAAATTGAAATGGAAAATAAGGAAGATGACAGAAAATCTAAAGAAAACACAGGTACCAGCTTTTAAAACTTCAAGAGAACAAAGGTGCCAACCTCCTTATTAGTCTCCTGATTTAAAAGTCTAATTTCCCTTTTATCATATCTACACACTTACATGTAAACATACCATTAGTCACAGGGTACTCGAAGGTGCTTTAGAAAGCTAGGTAGGGACTTGGGGACAGAATTCCTTCAGTGCGTTCTAATGAACTAACAGCTGTGATACATAGATCATCGATAGCAGGAGAATGAAGTTACCTTAGGGATCAACTTCTCAACCCCCTTAATTATAAGATGAAAAAAACCCCAGAGATCAAAAGGAGGTTTTTGACTTATCTAAGGTTACCCACTTGATGGTAGCAGAAACAAGTTCAGATCTCAGATGGGTTAAGCCATGTCAGTATTCATCTATTTGACACAAATCAGAAAATGTTAACCTGGAAAATGTTTTGCCTACTCAATCAGCAAATTTGTATTGGTCACCAACTCTGCATTGGGCAACATGCTGGGAATTATGTGCACAGAGGTGGATAAAATAAGGTCTTACTCACTGTGAAGCTTGCCGGTTTCTGGGGAGTTAGACATGTAACAAGATGTATTACTGTAGACTGTGTTAAGTGCTACAATGGGGACGTGGATAAAACGCTGAGAAATCACTGAGGAGGGACTCACCAAACAGTTTATTATGATGTTTCTGTCATGTCCCTCCAAGTCACTGAACATTCTTTCAAGGAAGCTGTGGTGAGAGGGGATATATCACATAACTTAACTCTGGACCCTACAGAAATGACCTGATTGTCCAAGGGATTCCTAGTTCTACTATAGTGCAAAGACCTGCATGGTTGTGATTACTTTTGGTTTGAATATAAGAAGCACTGAAAGAATAATCCCTAAAAACAGACTCTGATACACATCTAGAGATGCAGAACTATTTGGATATTTGACAAAGGAAAAAGTTATAGGGAAAATATATTTGCCTTCATAAAATGGCAAGTGAAGGATTCCCACATGCATCTGAGAGTACTTTTCCAATTTGCTTCCCCAAGATGCAATGTCCTGCATCTTTAATTTGCCCATTAAATATAGAGAGAACATATGTGTATATATATAATTTTTTTTTTTTTTTTTGCCAGAGCAGAACTCACATAAAAGGACTATGGTCCTGCTGCTCTACGAGTCTCCTTTCCCTAGTTTCCTCTTCCTCCTCACTAACACATGCAGATGGATTGAGATCTACTTCTCTTCAGTTTTATCTGCCCCAGTATCACACTGCAAAACATTCGTTCTTGCACCTCTACTTTCTTTTTATTTTATTCTCCAATTGTGGACATTTTTTGAGCCCTGTGTTAAGATTCCTTCAGCCTACCTCTAATTTTATTTGTGTTTGTGATGGAAAGTTCCAAGCACCTTGACAGCATCCCATCTCAGTCATGTCTGGGCCTCTCCAAAGCCTTGGGAGCCTTGCTCAACTTGTATGTAGCTAGTCCAGAAGTACAGGGTGGTGAATGCCTCCAGGAAAATGCACAACCAGTGCAGAAGTTTAATATCTCAGCTTTTGTCTTTGGGTAGGAAAATTCCAAGAAGCATTGCATACAGCACCTGGGAGGGTCCCCAGAGCAACTGAGCCCCAGTTACCCATAGCTTATTGCTATGCAGTTCGGTAATGATCCTGTGACGGTTTATTGTCCCCCTTCCCTCACTTCTGATGCTTGCTCCCTTACTACGGGTGATCCCTATGATCACCTCCCAAATACACTACCTATACCCAAGTCTTTATCTCAGGCTTTGCTATGGAGGACCTAAGCTAAGACACTTCAAAATTCTGAACTCTTTTCTCTAATCCTCTGTAGTCTTGGTCAACACGTGATCATTATTGCTTTGACAATAGGATAACCGTTGTTCTGGGTCTAAGTCATTGGCGTCTACTCTATAATAAACCATTTTAAATAGTATCATGTCCAAAATTTGCTAAACAGTTCAAGCACTAAGTCTGCTCAGGGATGGAGTAAATGGAAAAAGGTAGCAGGGCAAGTAGACCAGGAAAACTATGCAAACTCAACTGAACATTCCTTACTGCACTAAATTTTGTTTCTCCAGAGGACGCTATTGGAGAGAGGGAGAAAGTAAGACATGTTTACAGTCAGGCCACTTGTAATAACTGCTCAAACAGTTTACTGTTCCCAACTGTGGGCTTAGAAACTGTCCATTTTAGGTGAAAGCTTACTTCATTGTTTTCTTCTTTTCCCCTCTAGCTATAAAATAAGTGTTCACTGCAGAAAATATAGGATACTCAGAAAACCATAAAGAAAATAAGAGTCACGTGTAATTCCATATCCCATAGTTAACCACTATTAATATTTACTAAATGCCACTTCAGTGTTGAGAATACGTATAGAAGAAAATAGTAGAGGTAGGGAGAAGGAGAGAGGGAACACGCTGTATTTCTAGTTTTGTGTCCTATTTTTCTCATTTAACAACATTTTATAATTTCACTAAGAAATCTTTTAACTAACATCTTTTTAAAAAGCCCACAAATCATTCTGCTATTAAATTTCCAATGTTCCATTATTACAGTAACACTGGGAAAATGTATTTTGTATACAAATATACAAACTGATATTTCCCATATACAGAGCCCTGGAAATGGGATAAATGGGTGAAAGAACATATGCAGATATAGAGATCTGGATGCTTATCACCAAATTACTCTACATGTTTTATGATTTACACTTCCCTGCAGGGCTGACTTCATGAGTACATAACCTCTGCAATTGTAGAGGGACCCATACTCGCAAGGACCCATGCTTGGTTTAATGCTCCTTGCTATTGCTATCTTGACATTCTTAATGATTTTTGAACAGAGGTCCTTCATTTTCATTTTGTACTGGACCCCCCCCCCCCCCCCCCCCGATTTTGTAGCTGGTCCTGCCTCCATGAGAAAACCCAGAGAAGAAAATAAACAACATGTTAAAAGTACTTTGTAATAGGAGATATGGAAAAATATGTGAGTGTAAAGATTCAAATGGAAATCTTTTTTCCCCCAATTTCTACTCCTTTATTCTCTTTTTCTCATTGGGTATTGTCTCTATAAATCCAGTCCGTTTTGTTTGTTTTTGTCTCATATTCCATAGGGAAGATTAAATGGTTTTAGGGAGGCCTACTCAAGAACTGCGGGCAGTATCGGTCTGATTAATTAAGACACAGTCATTTCTTGCCTTGGCTGTTTCTGCACTTACATGACACTATGCCACTATTTCACATGGTTGAGTAGGAAACCGCTCTTGTGCTAACAGTTAATTTTAGTTTTGTTAGATGGAAAATAATACCTGCATCCATATGTATAACTCTGTCTTGTTGAGGATGGCAATTTATAATGAAAAAAAAAAGGGATAGAAAACAACAATATGGTCAAAAGAGCATACCAAAAGAACAAATTGAAAAATATCTTTTTTTCTCTTTTAAAAGAGTTTATTTATTTATTTAAGCTAGAGAGAGAGTGTGTGTGCACGAGCAGGGAGGAGGGGCAGAGGGACAAGGAGAAGCAGGCTCTCTGCTGAGCAGGGAGCCCGATGTGGGGCTCAATCCCAGGACCCTGGGATCATGACCCGAGCCTAAGGCAGACGCTCAACCGACTGAGCCACCCAGGTTCCCCCAAATTGAGAAATATCTATATTTCTACATATATTCATACCCATATCTATGTCTTTTTGTCATTACTATTTTTATCAAATTAATACTTTTAGAGTTTGGTGGGCTTTATTCATCTTTAAGCATATTTTTCTATTTATTTTTTATTTTATTTTATTTTTTTTAAAGATTTTATTTATTTATTTGAGAGAGAGAATGAGATAGAGAGAGCATGAGAGGGGGGAGGGTCAGAGGGAGAAGCAGACTCCCTGCTGAGCAGGGAGCCCGATGTGGGACTTGATCCCGGGACTCCAGGATCATGACCTGAGCCAAAGGCAGTCGCTTAACCAACTGAGCCACCCAGGCGCCCTATTTTTCTATTTATTAAAAACACTTGAATCTATTTTCCTAATTTTACTATAGGCAGTTATGTATGTCCTGATTATTTGCAATGTTTTGAATTCTAGTAATTTATATGAAGGTGCAAATGAATTGCATTTTTATCCACCAATTCAGTTTGACTGATTATCTTCAATGATTTTAGATTCTTTCATCATTTTATGACCTACATGATGCTGGTCATATGACAGCCCCATTTCTTGTTGACATTTTATAATTCATTTTCTTTCACAAATTTTTTTTTTTTTGTGAAAAAAAAATTTTTTTTTCCTTCACAAATACTGAAGTATTTGTCAGGACTTTCAGTTGCAAGTTCCTGAACTTAAATTATAACCATAAGCTAAAAATAAGTAATACTATGGCTCATAGAAGGATTTATGCCTGGCCCTTGTGTGTTTATGCCATCTACTGTGAGAGTTGTGGTGTGCTCATGTATTGACAATCCTACCAAGGAAGGGATGCTGGCAGATAAAACAAAATGCCCACTTCTCTGTGTAATCCAGGCCCAGCCTTATTTTCTTTCAGGAGCCTGTACTGAGATTACATATGCTGTGTACTGTGGATTCAAGTCTTACAGCACAAAAGTATCAAATAGTGATGATAACCACCTTTGAAGCTGCAACAATTGTTTCATATAAAACTGCTTAAATGTGAATACAAAATAATATGAAGGATACTTAAAAATACAGTCTAATATGGAAAATTGGCCTTGTTGCTTAAAAATTAATTTAAAAGTCATGAAAACAAAATACCTTAGAAGAAAGTCTACATTTACCAACTTGACAAAATCACATTAAAGCACATAAAGTTTAAAAATATGACTATTTACTGAAAAAAAACAAACCCACCAAGTTATTTTAGGATAATTGACATACAACTGTAGGTAAATTGACTGATTCATTAGGAAACTGCTAATAAAATAAAGAACACTTTACTGGCTAAAATACATTTAAAATTATTTAGAAATTCAAAACAAGGAGAAACCTTCCAAAATTCTTAAGAATGAGAAAATGTTTAAATTATAGAAGTCATTTCATAACTGTCTCATGTTACTTTAACATTACAATTATATAAAAACCAGTGATGAGGAAAATTTATTTTTAACTGACTTAACATTTTGACCAATTTCATTTTAACCACTCCATTTGCAATCATTGAACACAGGCACAAGGCTTAAAATTGGGGAATGGTAGTGATAATGTACATTAAAATTTTCTAGAGTATTAAAACTTAACATTTATCTGGTTTAGTTTTTCTCTATTACTGTTCAATGGGATGATGAAATTCTTTATTATAAATCTTTTTTTTTTTTTAAGATTTTTATTTATTTGCGAGAGAGAGAATGAGAGACAGAGAGCATGAGAGGGAGGAGGGTCAGAGGGAGAAGCAGACTTCCTGCTGAGCAGGGAGCCTGATGTGGAACTCGATCCCAGGACTCCAGGATCACGACCTGAGCCGAAGGCAGTCGCTTAACCAACTGAGCCACCCAGGCGCCCTTTATTATAAATCTTTTCCGTTACCGTATGTGGAGATACTATAGTTGTGGTTGGCTTGTCTATCCCCCTTTTCTCTTTATTTTTGCAATTCTTCACAGAGAGTTTATGTGGTATATTATTTAGGCCATATTTTTGGAGTGATCTCTATGGATTGTAATCCAAATACAGTCATTTCTTGGGTGGAAAAGTTGAGCCCAGTCCATACCATTTTTGTCTTGGCCTGGAATGTTTTTCATTATACCCCATAGCTTTGGTATACTCTTCAGAAAAATTAAAAAATACTACATCAAAATGAAGTTGTTTTCACTTATAATTTTGAGAAATCACATTTTGTTTCCTCAAATTTCTTAAGCTTTTGTTATTTCAACAATATTTTTATAATTCAGGCCTGTGCTTCTGGAAACATGGTAGAGTCATACTTTTCTCTTAAAAAATAAACAAACAAAAAAACAAAAAAATGGGCCCACCAACAGAAAACCAGGAAAGTGCTGGCCTAGAAAGAGAGAAAATGTTTAGACTATAATCACAGTACTCTAAAAAAAAAAAACAAAATAAAACTCTAAAATATAAAAAAATTGGGGCCCATCTCTAGTCATGACAACGAAGGCTGAGTGGGAGTTTAGACATTCACCTTGTGAAGCTATAATAAGGCACCTCAACACCTCACCAGCAAAGGAATAGAAAGTCTCAGCAAAGAAATAAAAGATATAAAGAAGAACCAAGTGAAAAATTTAGAGTTGAAAATAGATTTGAAAAATTTAGAGTTAAATATACAGATCACTGAATGGACTCAACAGCAGCATAGATGTGGCAAAGGAAAGAATCAGTGACCTGGAGGACAGAACAACAGAAATTATCCAATCTGAAAAATAGAACAGAGCCTCAGATATGTGAGACCATAACACTGGTATCATCAGAGTCCCTCAAGAAGAGGAGAAAGTGGGTAAGGCTGAAAAGTACTTCAAGAAATAGTGGCTGAAAGCTTCTCAAATTTGGCAAGATACCTACACAAAAGGGATAAATCTAAAGAAATCTTTTCCAAGACACGTAATAATTAAACTTCTGAAAACTAAAAACAAAGGGAAAATATTGGAAGCAATATTGAAAGAAAACAATACCTTATTTACAGAAAAACAATGAAAAAGAGAGGCAATTGTGATAATCCATACTCAAGATGCTGAAGGTCTGGTTTAAAGCACACTTGGCCAGTGGTCTTATCTACAGATGTCCAGATATTTATAGCTCTATGAAGATTAAAAATCTTGGAGTTTGTTTACACTCCTAGAGAAAATAAAAATGAAAAGAAATAGGATTCTAGGAGTCACAGTGAGAGGAGTTATTCAAGGGGGGGATCAAAATTTGGTTCTGACCTTTTCCTATGTTTTAGTCATGTGCATCCTTTACCTCAGAGAACTACTGGGAGCAAAGGGCAGAGCTAAAAGTAGTTAAACTTTTTGGATTAACAGATTACTTTATCCTTTCTGATGTGGCTTTGTCTCTTTTACGTATGTAGAATGAAATACTATTCTTAGAAATGTCCTTTGAGGGTGCCTGGGTGGCTCAGTTGGTTAAGCGACTGCCTTCAGCTCAGGTCATGATCCCGGAGTCCCTGGATCGAGTCCCGCATTGGGCTCCCTGCTCAGCAGTGAGTCTGCTTCTCCCTCTGACCCTCCCCCCTCTCATGTGCTCTCTCTCTCTCATTCTCTCTCTCTCAAATAAATAAAATCTTTAAAAAAAATGTCCTTTGAAGATGACAGACAATAATACGATATACTCACATGTCTTTTTCTCAGACTAGCATTGACATTTATGTTCTCATCTCTACTGATTGATTTAGCAGCAATAGTTTCACTGGATTGTGAGTGTCTCAAGGACAGTGACTTGACCTTGAATTCCTTAGTGTAGTAGATAATGTGTGGGACAGAGCCAGTATTCAGTGTTTGCCCAAAGCATGTATGCATAAATAAATACTGGAAAAAATGAATGGGTTATTTGTGTAACTAGATACACATTTGTCCACAAAGCAAAACAAAGCTCTCATAAAATAAAGCCTTTTTTGTACTTTAAAAAAACTTCAGAAATAGTATGTATATTCTTATTGCTATGCTTTTCTAGATAATTGTGCTTTTCTAGACAATTGCTGGCACTTTGTATAGCCAGTGATCACAAATGAATTTAAATGGTTTTGAGAAGCTATTGAAGCAGGTAAAAGCAAAAGAGGCATTTTGTAATTTTTCAAGCAGTGAGGATTAGCATCTTAAGTTTTTAGATAAGAAAGACACATAATCATGTAATTACACACTAGCCTAATTATGATATCTAAAACATGTGACTAAACTTAATTAAAATATAAAATCTAAAATAAAACGTAACCAAAATATTTAACCTAACCAGGTAACTAGGAGTTGCCATACAGACAAGGAGGGAAGGACAGAAGATATGCCAGGAAGTGGCCTTCCATGTGCAAAGGCAAGAAACCATGAAACGTTATGATATGTTCTGGGATAAAAGGAATTTTTGGCATTATTGAATTATAGAATTTGTCAGTTTCTACCAGATAACCACATACATAGATAAAATAATTTCATAATAGCTGTGAAATTCTTTAAAACTTTTAAAGTGTCAGAACATAGAATTAAAATATTTAAAAAATTCATTGGTATATGTTAATATGTATGTGTGTGCATGTTACACAGCTTATAAAGATCTAATTCACATACCATACAATTCATGCATTTAAAGTGTACAATTCAATAGTTTTTTAGTATGTTCACAGAGTTACACAATCATCTCAACTATTTAATCTTAGAATATTTTCATCACTCCCAAAAGAAACCCCCAGCCCATTAGCGGTTGCACCCATTCTTCTTTTTCCCCAGCCCTGTCAAACACCTATCTACTACTATCCCTATTATGGATAATGGATTTGCCTATTCTGGGCATTTTGTTTAAGCGAGATCGTGTAATATGTGGTCATTTTTGACCAGCTTCTTTCATTTAGCATGATGTTTTCAAGACTCATCCATGTTGTAGCATGTGTCAGGATTTGATTTTGAACTTAAACTCTAAAGAACAATATATTTTAGTCAAGTTAAGTCAATTAAACAATGAAAATTTCAAAGAATCGTCACTCTCACCTGGAATCACCATACTTTTGTTGTTGAGGATGAAAGTGGTACTTATCTCCAATTTCTAATGTGTACTTTGAAGATAATGTTGCCTTCTAAACGCTGAGTGAATGAGTGAATGAAATGGATGTGAAAATGGAGTCAACTCTGAAGTTGCCCAGTCTCAGCTGCCACTAGATTTCTTAACATTAGACAGAGACATGAGCCAAGGAGTTTCCTGAAATATGCCATCAATAGCAACTATACTAATGAGTCAAAAACATAATCAGCAACATTAGGGAAGTGAAGTTACAACTAAACAGTTTATAGACCAGGGGTAGCTAAGAAATGACTCGTCCACTTCTAAAACCATGTGTACTCAATAAATAAACTAACAGAACTTGCCAATCAAGGAAGAGTAAAAACAGAAGAGAATAAATGAAAAATTACCCAAACACACAAACAACTGTACTAATGTCTACTTTCAAGAACAGCCTGCCAGAAAACCAATTTGTCTTGATGAATACTGTTGAGAACAACCAGAATTTTCACAGTGAGGCTCCTGTACCTGAACGACCATTATATTTTTCCATTTCCACACTCTAAGGGAACATAGAGGGCAGAGCCGGCTGTGTGAAATAGTGGGACCACTGGGAGTTCAGTGAAATGCAATTCAGGCAAAGTGAAAAACCTTCCAAATAGTGCCAAGGATCTTTTTAAGCAGACGTCTGATATAACAATGCCTTGAGAGGAGAATAAAGGCGGAGGTATGTTTTTAAGGAATCAGAAGTCCCTATAAAATGAACGTCTTGAAAGAAAGTCCTGCTGGTTACAAATATTCTATAATTTTGCACAGACATAATTTTGGTTTTCTAAGCAGTGATTATACTGGAATGTCAGATGGGCTTGGGAGCACTTCATATTAGCTTTGTGGATGATTCTGCTGGCTTTTGTTAAATGCCTGGGTTGCACAAGCTGAGGGTTGCGGTTAAGTTTAAAGGCCACAGTAATTTCCATGTATAGTTGGTGATCTTTGTCAAAAGTGCTTTCCAATATAATTTATAAACCAAAAATACTAAGAAGGAGGGAAAGAGAATTACATTGCATAACAATTCCTACCCTGGCAGAATGGTTATTAGTTGGAAACTATTTTTTTTTAAAGATTTTATTTATTTATTACAGAGTGAGAGAGAGAGAAACAGCATGAGAGGGGAGAGGGTCAGAGAGAGAAGCAGGCTCCCCGCTGAGCCGGGAGCCCGATGCGGGACTCGATCCCAGGACTCTGGGATCACGACCTGAGCCGAAGGTAGTTGCTTAACCAACTGAGCCACCCAGGCGCCCCTAGTTGGAAACTATTAAATGTAATTCTTTAAACTAATCTGGATTTGGAAAACTCTACCTTTAGACTAGTCACTTTGGAATTACCTAAAGTTTAGAGAATGTGAACAGAGCCATAGGTTTAACATGATTTTTAAGTAGTAAATACAAATAGATTCAAAATATCCAAGTTTTTATTGTAGTACTTTTATTTATAAATGGCCACTTGTAGACATAAGAATCCAGTTATAAAGTGATAGTTATGCCTGGATAACCAGACGTATAAATCTTAAAACCTTAAGATATTATTTTTGCAATGACTGTGAAAGAGTAGAATGTATGTAGAAATTTATTTCTGGACTTCCTATAAAGGAATTAGGTCTTTAAATAATCCTAAACAGGATGTTTATTTTCTGGGTTTCTGTGTAAACTCAATTAAGTAAAATTATTGGTTGCTTGTAATGTTCTAGGTAGTGTGATAAATGTGATACATTCAAAGTGCCTGCAAACAAGACCAGATGGGGAATAAAATCAGGAGGGTACAGGTGAGCAAAGAAGCAAAGAGACTCCACTCCCAGCTCCTGTTATAGTTCCCGGGATGTAATGGGAGCCCAGTAAATAACTGATGAGTGACTGAAGGAATGAATGCAAAAGTGAATGAGCAGAAGTTCAACTGGCTGAGAGTGCGATGGTTCTTGCCAGCCATTACTTTATTCACCTGGTCATGCCTTATAAACACAAACCTGGAAAAAAAAAATAAAAGCAACAACACAAAAAAAGTGACTAGGATACAGTACCTATATGCACAAGTTTCTAGTCTAGTAGGGAAGACAGAGATCTTAATAAATTATTCCACTGTATGATCACTGCAATGTAAATATACACAAGGAACAGGTATTTCCTAGAGAGTGGAACAATTTATAATTCAGGGCTGTTGGCTTGGGAAGTTTTACTGGAGGAAACTATATTTGAACTAAGGTTTAAAATGCTAACCAGGTAACTTGGGAGTTGCCATACAGACAAGGAGGGAAGGACAGAAGATACGCCAGGAAGTGGCCTTCCACGTGCAAAGGCAAGAAACCATGAAACGTTATAGGTTCTGGGATAAAAGGAATTATTGGCATTGCTATTCGAGATATATCTTTTTAAATAACAATAAGAAAAGCTTCATATAATACAATCATTAATTTGACACTGTTTAAGAAAACAGTATGGGCGGGGGGCATCTGGGTGGCTCAGATGGTTGGGTGTCTGTCTTCGGCTCGGGTCGTGATCCCAGGGTCCTGGGATTGAGCCCCGCGTTGGGCTCCTGGCTCAGCAGGGGGAGAAGCCTGCTTCTCCCTCTCCCTCTGCCGCTCCCCCTGCTCATGCTCTTTCTCTCTCTGTACCTGTGTGTCTCAAATGAATAATAATAAAAAAAAATCTTTAAAAAAGAAAACAGTATGGGTGAGAATAGCCTATTTTTAAAAACGTCACTAGGATTACGTCTTATGAAAACATAGATTTTCTGGAATGGATTTGTTTGGATTTTTTGACATATGAACAAATATATTTTTTACTGTGATTAAAAACAAGACTCGAAGAGTGTAGTTTTTATTATTTTTAAACCTGTAGCTGAGAGTGCAAGATACATTATGCTTTTCAAATCCTAGTTTTATTCTGTAGCAGCTGTGTGGCCATGGGAAAGTCACTAACCTCTGGAAGCATCTGTGAACTGTCAGTCACAGTTCCATCTTGCCCATGTCCCATCTGAAGAGACTACCCAGCTCACGGACTCTTTGTATTCTACTATGTGACATTTCAACTTCATTCATCTGCCTACTTACCCTTCTCTGTGGGAAACATTCCAATTATTCCTATGAGATATGGATGGGTAAGAGAGTGCATACCTGCATTATTCATCTCATACATAAACAAAAAGGGACACTGAAGGGGCACGAAAGAGTCACACAATATTTTCTCTCTTCCCAAATAGAATTAAAACATTTATATTAATCACCTCAGGCTGCCATCACAAAATACCATAGACTGGGTGGCTTAAACAACAGGAATTTATTTCCTCACAGTTCTGGAGGCTGGATGTCCGATATCAGGGTGCCAGGGAGCTCGCTTCCTGGCTTACAGATGGCTATCTCCTTGCTCTGTCCTTCCTCATTTTATAAACCAGTTAATCCATTGTGAGGTCCCCACCCTCATGACCTAATCTAACTCTAATTACCTCCGAAAGGCCCATCTCCAAACACCATCATGTGGGGAATTACAGCTTCAACATATGAATTTTAGGGGGACACAAACTTTCAAGTCCATATCAACATTTCTTTTGATTTTCATTGTGGAAGCTAATTCTTAGAGTAATCTTCTAACAGCACCACATACTTTGGGACTTGAGAGATAAAAATTAAACTAGAGTCCCATTGATATCTACCTTTTTGGTGTGGACAAATTATTTCACTTCTGAGCTTCACTTTTTGAATTTGTTAAGTGAACCATAGTGCTGATCTTTTATTTTGCTTCCATATATTGAGTATTTGCTATGTGCATTGTCCTCTGCTAGGATTTTTATTTTCATCACCTACTTAAATGCTCAACATAACATTATGACACATTCCACTCTTATTTACAGAGGAAGACACTGAAACTTGGAAAGGTTAAGTAATTTGACTGTCATTTGGCTAGTGAATGGATATGAACCCAAACAAAGCTGATTCCAAAGCCTGTGTCTCTAACCACTGTACTTAACGGCCACCACATTTTTAAAGACTGTGATGAAGACTAAAAGAGATAACGTACATACAGTGAATTATGATCTTCTTGACAAAGCATCAGTACCTGACAAATGTCAGTTCCCTTTTCCCCTGCATTTTTTTGTTATTTAATTTAAGGGCCCTATAGAGTGGAAATGTGTTCATGACCAATGTGTTTTACTACCAAAAAAAAAAAAATCATACAAAGCAAAAAGATTTTAATGGACCATGGAAGTCATTTATATGAGATTTTAAAAATATGATTTCCCTTTGGTATCCAAAAATGAGTTTAAATAAAATCTTTAAGGATCTCAGAAATTAATTTTCTTTATGCCAAAGTTTTGATGAGCTGCCGGAGTGATTTTCTAGAAAATATCAGTGACTTCTCTGTTATTCTCTCCGAGTGCTTGACTGTTACTCAGAGACAACCACGGGCGCTGGTAAAGCTAAGTCTTGTGGCTGCCAGATTCTCTGGGGGAGAGAAAGAGCTTTGCTACGTGAGATGCATTTAATATAAAACAGCTATGAAAGAATAAGAAAAGAATGTGTTGCTTCACTGACAGTTTGACTTTTCAGATTTTAAGTTTCTGTAGTAACTAAAAAGGAATGAAATATTAAAAGCTCTGAAATCTTTGTGAGGCAGCCATCTTTATATTCCTTCTAAATTAAAATAGAGCTATGTCCATGTAATAAAACATAGCTTAGCCCTTATTGCTGTGTGAGGGACTACTGTGTTTCTCATTTGACTCAAGATGTACAGTCACACATTAAGTAAAAGAACTGCGATTTTTTTTTTTTTTTTTTTTTGGTTACTTGTAAGAACGCAGTGTTACATGAGTTATAACAGAGAATGACTTCGTCTCTTTGTCCTACCAGGGTTCATCAACTCCATGGTTTAGCTGTGACCGAGATCAAGGTTTGGAATGAAAATATATTTAAATATGTTATCAAAGCAGTTTTATCTCAAATATTGGGTTAGAAATCTTAGGAGTCCGAGGAGAATAATAAGGTGACTTTGCATGTTGGTTTTATGTAGCTTTGATCATGCCTGGTAGCAAAATGTGGACAGGTAAGTTGATTAAGCCAGTTTTATACCCTTTATAAGTCCTCTCTGTAAAGCCCTTAGCCAACAATTAGCAGACTTCATAACGTGAGGCAGATTGAAGCTGTAGGGACTTACATTTTATCTCATGCAAATACACCTACAAGTTAAATTAAAAGTCATTATAATTTCAGTATAGAAAGTAGAAGACAGGAAAAAAAACTCTTATGGAGCCCTTAGGATGTACAGTTGCAAATTATTTGAAAACTCTCTTGTCTAAAGAAAATTGTCAATCTAGTTTCCTCTAAGAAGACTCCGGCTTATTTCCAGCAGCCTGCAGTGATATTTTAGCATCAGCTTTTGACTTTGGGTAGTTTGTAACACTCCCAGGATGATTTGAGCATGAACAGTGGGACCAAAGAGGAGGTCTAATCTGTCCAACAGTCATTTCAATAGTTGTAAAAGTTTTCTAAGGATTTGGACCAAAGGCCAATGCACTAAATTCCAAAGAAAATGTTTCATTTCTTGGAAACAAGTCATTAAATCAAAAGTGACAAGCCACCAGGAAGTCAGAGACTTTTTTTCAGAACATTTGCTGAATGATTTCACCTCTGGCAGTCACTTGTATAAGATTTGAACATAAAATTCATTGATGAAGTAAGAATGTACTGAGAATCCACCATATATTGAGTCAGGTTCTTTGTTAGCATAAAAGCTGGACATGTTGGTTTGGCTATTGTTGTGGTAGTTAAAAGATACTCCTGAGAAATTTGATATTTTCTTAAGACTGGTAGAGGGCTAACATATACAACAGTTACCTTTTTTTTTTTTTTTTTTTTACCATGCGTTAGGCACAGGATTAACCCTACAATTTGGATTACTTCTCATTGAGAAATACCATAGTACAAGGTATCATAAATTAGAGTTTTCTGAGTTTATCTCACGTAATGCTTGCTAGAGACCCAAAGAGGTAAGTATTATTTCAAATCAATAGGTAAAGGAACGACCTGAAGAGCTCAAGATATGTACTCATGGTTACACAATTGATCATTCTGGAGACAGGTTTCTAATTCTAGGGCCATTTTCTTAATAACTCTCCTATGCTTTGTGATTAGGGGTAGTTTCAGAATTCAGTGAGAACAAAGTTGTTTATAATGTTCTCAAAATAAATTCTTGCGTTTCTGCTTAGTATTTTCTGACAGTACAAAGAATTTCCTTGTCTTTCACACACTAGTGTTTTCTTTTTTTGTCACTCACTTTTCTCCAAGGGAGAAATATATTGTTAATATATCCAAGCTTGTATCATTGGTTGGGTCACAATTAAAAATAGGTAAGATTACTGTAACTTTAAAATCATGGAGACCTATATTCCCTTTCTCTTCAGGGCTTCCAGTTTCAGGCACCAAGGCCAAGATGGCTAATTGCTTGCCATTCCTACTTGAATTTCATATGGCAGAACTGACAAACCAAGTTAAGGACACTGTTAAGGCCTGGTCACCTTGCTTGCTCTATGTAGGCATTCCTGAGAATATTCTTCCTTATTTATATAGGAAGGGGGAGTGTTGAAAGGCGAGAATTAGAGACCAAGGCTTGTATTCTGAATCAACTTTTAATGCATTTGGAATATTAGTTGCTTGCACAGATGTTAGCTGTTATTAAATGGCAATTTGACTTAAGTTCTGTTTTGGTTCCTTATGTAAGGCTCCCTTGGAAACCTCTTGTGTGAAGATAGGAATGGCTTGGGTTGGCAATGGATTGGGATATCTCTTGGATTCAAGGTAGCAATGACTTCAAATGCTATCATAACTTCATCCAAAATGATATTGACCCTTTGTCTGGAATGCATTGAAAAGTATTTTCAAAATTTGTGGTTTGTCCTTTTAAACTTTCTTTAGAATATCTTTCACCATAAGGGGAACTTTCTTGCACTATTGGTGGGAATGCAAACTGGTACAGCTACTCTGGAAAACAGTTTGGAGGTTCCTCAAAAGGTTAAAAATAGAACTACCCTACAACCCAGCAATTGCACTACTAGGTATTTACCCAAAGGATACACAAATACAGATTTGAAGGGGTTCATGCACCCTGATGTTTACAGCAGCATTATCAACAATAGCCAAACTATGGAGAGAGCCCAAATGTTCATCAGCTGATGAATGGATAAAGAAGATGTGGTATATGTATATAATGGAATATTACTGAGCCATCAAAAAATGAAATCTTGCCATTTGCCATGACCTGGATGGAGTGAGAGTGTATTATGCTAAGCTAAATAAGTCAGAGAAAGATGAATACCGCATGATTTCACTCATGGGTGGAATTTAAGAAACAAAACAGATGAACAGAGGGGAAAGAAAAAAAAAGAGAGAGAGACAGAGAGAGAGAGAGAGGGAAACAAACCATAAGAGACTGTTAATAATAGAGAACAAACTGAGGGTTGATGGAGGGAGGTGGGTGGGGGATGGGCTAGATGGGTGATGGGTATTAAAGAGGACACTTGTTGCGATGAGCACTAGGTACTGTATGTAAGTGATGAATCCCTGAATTCTACTCCTGAAGCCAATATTGCATTGTATGTTAACTAACTAGAATTTAAATAAAAATTAAAAAAATAAAGATGAAATATCCACTTGAAAAAAAAGAATATTTGCCATAGAGAAACTTCATGTGGGATGGTAGTTAAATTTGTTAGTCTTTTCCTATATTTTTTCTGACTTTGGTAATATGTTAAGAAAGGCCTTTTCCACTATAAAACTTAAAAAATATATTTGATATTATTATTTTTAAAAGTTTCTAAAGAAAATTAACCATTGCTCTGTCTGGTATTTATTTTTGCATGGTATATGGTAGGGACCTAACTTAATTGTTATCTTCCCCTTCACCCAATATTTAGGCATTTTGTTCCAATGCATTGATTAATATTACTAATTTTGAAATTCCAACTATAATACATCCATTACTTGCCTTTTATTTATTTAAAAAAAAATATTTTATTTATTTGACAGAGAGACACAGCGAGAGAGGGAACACAAGCAGGGGGAGTGGGAGAGGGAGAAGCAGGCCTCCTGCCGAGCAGGGAGCCCGATGTGGGGCTCGATCCCAGGACCCTGGGATCATGACCTGAGCCAAAGGCAGATGTTTAACGACTGAGCCACCCAGGCACCCTGATTACTTGCCTTTTAAATTCTTATACACTCCAACATAATTTGTTTGCTTTAAGCAATCATATTTCTTTAAAAAATTTTGTGCAAAATGTGCATATGCTCCTTTTTAACCATCATAAATAGTAATGTTTGATGTATAATTGAGCATATTTACCTTTTCCTTATTGATTCTCAAATGTGCATGTTTTCTACAGTCACACTGACCACACTAGCCTTTTGTATTGAGAGATATTCTAAGAGATGAATTAAAGGAAGCTTTCCTGTGAACTTGGGGAAGTGAGACCCCAGTGCTAACTTCATGTAGCACAGATAATGCCAAGTCAATGATCGTAGGTCTAAAGCAATTGAGCATTTGATAGATGAGCAAAGAGAGGCCTAGTGAGAAAAACACAAAAAGCCATGCATAAAATTCAGATGAACCATATAATAAATATAATTATGGTACCCACAATGATTTAAATATGTCTGCTATTACAGGCCATAGGTAAGGCATCATTTAAGTTCTTAAAATAAGCACAATACCATTTTCATTTTTTTATGAGAGAAAACTGAGGTTCAGAGAATTCAAATAACTTATTTCATACAATCATCAGTGGTGCAGCTGGGAGCTGGGATTTATACCTAGATTGGTGCAATCTAAAGTCTGGGCTAATTTTTCAGTTTGCTAACTCATCCCTTCTTTCCTTTTACATCTATGCCCAGTGACTAAGGATAGCAAGCTGAATACGGTAATCAAAGAAATGTCTTCCACTGAGAATATCTATGCTCAAAGACTGCCAATCCTATCAATTAAGCTTTGTCTTTCTGCTACATTGCAGGAAAGTCACAGAGAAGATATATTTGCTGAGTGACTATTTCTGTTTAACAAAGATGGAGTTATAGATGAAAGATTTTTGCAACTATTTTAAAGACATTTTTGTACAACTACATATACTTATCTATAATTATACCTATCCTAATGATTTTGCCATATATTTGCAGTTTGTAAACTGTCACCTTCTGCAGGCGGACATTCTCCTTTAAAATCTAATAAAATAGAAATATTTTAGAGTAACAACTTCATTTAAAGGAACAGTCTGAAATGTGCTGGGTATGGCTCCTGGGCTCACTTAATTTATAGGCAGCCTGTTTCAATTTTCTCTAGCTTGCACCCTCATGGTTTAACTAAACTAAATAAGCTTTAAAAACTGAAAAAGAGCGAGGGGGGCTATTTACTGGTAAGAATGGAAAAAAGTAGAACTAGCCCCAATTGCCCTCATCCTAATTTCTTGCTTTAGGCCCCACAGGTAAAAGAGGTAGCTAGAGATGGAGGTGATGATTTTGTCTCTTTTGGACCTATGCTGATTTTGGGTCCTTATCTTAGGTTGCTTGGTTTGATTTTATTATGGAAATTCAGAGGTGTGAGTTGGATCTTAAATAATCTAAACAAGAAAGCTATGCACTGTGACCACTTCTCTTTTCTTCGATTATGCTTCTTCTTCCTCAGATGGTATCCATCAAAATAGGGCTAGCTCTTAACTAGACTCTTTCCCGACGCTATCACATCAGAAATGGCAGGTGGGGTGGAGTGGCTTGATGTTTTGCCTTACCTGTGCATTTAATACTTGGCAATTTTATCTATCTATCATCTATCCATCTATCTATCTATCTATCTATCTATCTATCTATCTATCTATC
>NW_023270433.1:28889436-29016548 GCF_011800145.1 Mirounga leonina | reverse complement strand
ATCTATCTATCTATCTATCTATCTATCTATCTATCTATCTATCATCTATCTATCTATCTATCTATCTATCTATCTATCTATCTATCTATCATCTATCTATTTTTTATCAGGGCTTGAACTCACAACCATGAGCTCAAGACCTGAGCTGAGATCAAGAGTCGGACTTAACTGACTGAGCAACCAGGCGCCCCAATTCTTGGCAATTTTAGAAATTAAGACATGCCTTTAGCTAGACTGCAATAACTAGTAAAAAATTATGTCCAATACATTAATCACATAAAATCTAAACATAATTATTGTTTTAAGCCCTAAATAAAAACTTAGTTTGTAATTTCTACTTTTTAAAGGAGAATAAATTATATTTGAATGTTATTAAAGTAACAATATATTGGAAAATGTCTAAAACTTTACTTTTTATCCCAATTTACATTAAACATTCACAATCAGAGCTTTAAGAAATAACCTCTGCAAAATGAAAGACATATCTATGCAGGAGGAATTAATGGCTTTTTTTGGGAGGGGATGATCCTTCACAAAAATCAAGCAAATCCAATGGACTCCTCGGACACTGCATAAGGAGATGAAGTGATAGTACTATCCTATACTAGACAAAAAAATGAGATGAAAAATGTAAGTATCATTTGTTGCAAACTATTCTCAATATTTGGCTTTTCACAAAAAAGAAAAATGCAGCCCAGAGCCAACACATTTCATCATTTGAGTTTCATTATAAAAATGACAAAAACGTACTGGCTTGGAAATATTAAAGGCAACATGATGGGATGTAGGATCCTGTTAATAGCTGTCAAATCTAGAGAAATTTCAAGCAAGGGAAGAGGGGAGGTGCCAAATGGAAAGTTTCTGAGGCTCTTAAAAAATAAAGTAGTTACAAAATAGTTTCCCAGTGGTTCTCTCTGGGGCAAAACCTAGTCACCATTTGGAACATTTTCCACTCACCTTGTGAGGCCTGGAATTATTATACCTTAAAAAAAGCTTTGCTGGGGCGCCTGGGTGGCTCAGTTGGTTAAGCGACTGCCTTCGGCTCAGGTCATGATCCTGGAGTCCCAGGATCGAGTTCCAGGATCGAGTCCCGCATCGGGCTCCCTGCTCAGCAGGGAGTCTGCTTCTCCCTCTGACCCTCTTCCCTCTCATGCTCTCTGTCTCTCATTCTCTCTCTCTCAAATAAATAAATAAAATCTTAAAAAAAAAAAAAAAAGCTTTGCTGCACTACCAATGGCAGTTAGGGAACGACTGCTAAAGAAGATGGGACCCAAAATGACAATGCTTATAAATCTATGCTTTGTTTCAATAAAAGCATACAATAGAGCAACATTATTAAAGGACGAATATACATACTTGCCAAAGGCTGTCTAGCAGCAAGGGGTCCAGAAAAACCAGATGTGACTTCTAATTGCCTTCCCTCTGTAAGGGCCATATTGGAAACACTTCCTCTCTTGGACCAGGAAGCATGGATGTGTGCACAGAATATCTTGGAACCAAGGAGCTCCAAATGGAGTCTTAGCTATGGTTTCTCATAGCCTGTTGGTCAGGTAGGCATATTCTTCTTCTATAACCAGCCCTAAAAACAAAGCATCCCACACTCACTGCTTGGCTGCAGGGGTCTTGCCAAGATGAGTTGTAAATCACCAATTTCACTTTTATCAATAAACAAAGCTGACAAGATGGCATGAATGGCCCTGAAACTCCTCAGACTCGTGGTTACAAAGCAACACTATTAATCAACATCTTTCTTGCCTTGGTCAGCGATTGTACCTTGCAGGTATTTTAAGCAGAATAATTCAGGTCAATTCCAGCCTTGCTGGGGCTTGAACCCTTGCAAATAGCTATAGACTTACTTGCCCACAGGAACATTCCAGGAAATCATAGTAAAATGTTGATTTCTTGCTAGATAAATGGAATGTTATTATTTCACTAGATTTACCTTAGGATTTCCAATATCCTAATTGAATAAAACAACAACTGTTTTTAGAGTTGTGTTATGGAAGGGATATCATTTTTGTCTTTTAACATCAAAGGTAAGCTAAATCTTGAAGTTCTTTTAGAAAATAGCATCATTTTAATGCTGTGAAATGTATACATTGTTATTCTTTAGGAGGCTCATACTCTTTCAGACAGTACATAGCAGAATCTTGATAACTTAAGTGAAGGCGAATGTATTACTAGTTTGTTCATTTGGGTACTTGTGCCCATTACAAATTCATTGCCTTTTAGCTCCATATCCACCCTTCATTGCCCTGTTTATAATACTGGAACATTTCTTTCTCACCAGCTGGCACAATGCTAATCTTTGTTACTAAAAGTCTCTGGAGGGACATTGGAGGAGGAAGGGGCTTCTCTCCCTGGGTCTGGTGTGCTTTGCTGGCATGCAAGACATCCCGCGGAGATATGTGTATCTCCTTGATAAGTTCAGCAGGTAGTTTTGTGAGTTTCATGGACACTACAGCTGGCTTCCTGGAAGGAAGGTCAGAGACACTCAGCTTTTGGGCAAGTTCTATGGCTACCATAGCTAGCTTCTACAGGGCAAGTTCCAAGGGCACTCCAGTTGGCTTCCTGGAGCCCTCCTAGTGATGGCCTTTTGGTGAGTTCTCTGTGGCAGCTTCCTAGTAGCTTCTGATAATGCCAACTGGTGTGCCAACTGGCTTCTCAGCAAGTTCAACAGCAATCCTAACATATAGCTTCTGGATAATTTTGTGGTTACTCTGGAAGATGGTTCTGTTTCTACCCCTGGCCTGCTGACTTTGAACAAGCTCTAGCCTAGGACATGCAGAACTATTCTCTGTTATCCAGTGGGCTGCAACCTTACCTTCTTCAATGAGGGCTGAGTCCCACCCTAAGGAGGAACTTCACTCCTTTATTTCCAAGTTTATTCCTTTCTTGGGTATCTTCCCTCAGCCCTAGAGTTCCCTTTATTTGCTCTTAATTTCTTATAAAAGGTTAATAATTCCTTATATTAAAACTTCCTTGTTCGAAAAATTACCATGTGGCTTCTGGCACATGTATGCACAACTGATACAGAAATAGAAAGACTGACATGACTGGTAGTAGCCTGGGACGTTTTATTGCTCTCATGAGGTCAAGGAGCCCAATTAAAAATGGCAATGAGCTACTTCAGCTGAACTTAACTCAAAGAACTACATCTTAGCCCCAAATCATATAATTAATAAGAAAAAAAATCTCTTTAAAATGTTCCAAAGTCTTCCAATTCTACCCCCTCTTCACAATGTAAACTTTCATATAGATTGATATGAGGCGGAAGCAGGACGTTAACTAATGAGTTAAGAGGAGTTGTTCACTCTGTCTCTCTCTGTATATGTTCTCGAATAGCCAAGGGTACATGTATATGTATATAAACTGGATCTTCTTTTGCTTCCAGCATCACTAGGTCAGGTGAGTACCAAAATTATGGAAATCTTTAATATCCTCTGGAGGAAAGGTGAAAGCTTTATAAGAAAATAAGAGAAACCAGATTATCATCGGGTAATCCAAACTGAAAAGAGAAGAGAGCTGGCTTTAACACTGCTTAGGAATAAAACCGTGAAGATGGAAAGATTTTTCCTGAATAGCAATAGGAGATAGAATTTTTGTCAGATCATTTCGACAGTTTTGATCCAATTGATGAGTCTCCCTTCAAAGACTTTGTACCACAATGAAATGTAGTTATGAGGAAGGAAGAAATGGATACAAATACTTGATCAATGTCTCAAATAGCCAGGATTGAAACAACAGCCTCAAACCGTGAGCCTGGCGGATACCTAAACAGCTTCTCTGGTGAGGAGGGCCTATATGACACCTCCATCATAGTGACTCTGCCTCCTGCAGGTAAAACATACATTCTTCACCCAGATTTTTTGTTGTCATTGCCACTTACACTACCGAACAGGACTTCTCAGGCTGCTGCTTCTGACCATCAAAAAGGAAGAGTTCTCAGGCCAAAACTATGCAGAAATAATTACTCCTAATTACTGGAACATTAAAGTGCAGTTCTGATGCACCGTTAGGGTTTTCCCAAGAGCCTAATTTTACTCATTTTTTCCGCCTCTGGAGAGAGAGCAATCAGGGAGTCAGCCATCAGCAAACCATTAAGAACAGAGTCCCCAAAGAAACACTGGAGGCAGACTGGAGCAGAGAAAAAAAATTCTTATCCTATACTCCTCACAAAATGAGGCATCTATTGTCAGGATATTTTGCCTAATTAGGAGAGTGAAACCATCCAAAATATAGTCTTCTGGCCCTACTCCCTTTGCCTTTTGTTTTTTTCTCCTTCTCAGGGATTGAGATGAAAGGCACTTTTCTTTTCTCTGAGGAACCCCCACAGGCCCGCATCTTGGATTTCACCGTTGCCCAGCTATCTGGCTATTGGTGGTCATGCTTATCTACACTGCCTTCATTATTTTCATGCTGTCTAGCTTTTTCATTTGTTTACTTATTTTTACATGTGTCTACATCTCGAAGAAAACAGTTTATCTGATGCTGCAGTTTCCACTCTTGTCTTCCATTAGCAGAGTTTCCCAATGACCATGCTGCTGGACCCTGCTGTCTGGCAGAAAAAATCTAATCACCACTTATTTATGATGGATGGGGGAATAGAAAGTCAGTTCCATGCTCAGATCTCCAATATTTCTTCTGCTGAGGAGTCAGAGTTGCCTACATTCACCAAGCAGGGATTAGGTAGGCTCTGTACTCAGTTCCATCTAAGTTTGTAGACACCACCCAGGAAGAGAATGGAAGAACCAGGCAGGAGACAGAAGATTAGCTCCCTGCTTAGATGCTGGGCTGGGGAATCGGGGCTGGAGGCTTTCTTCTGTGGGGCAGGAAGGTGGAGTGAAAACCAAGTTCCCTAGTCACACTATCGCCAACAGTGTGATTTTCCCATTGGGTTTGATTGGATTTGGGCAGGAATTTCAAAAAACAAAGGTTTTCTGCTACCAGGTAATCCTTTTCCAGGTCCTTGGGCTAGGGGATAGTTTTTTCTTGTAGCCTTTTTTTGGGGGGCGGGTGTGTGTGTGTGTGTGTGTGCAGACGTTGTGCCTGTTGGTTGTTTTGGGTTGGAGGCTTCTAGAGTGCTCTGTTAGGGATATATGGAGATAATAAGGAAGTTTAGAGTCTCATTTCCTCAAGTCCTGAGGTCCCTAAGCAGTTTGTCTTCTTTCCACCTTCAGAGTCTCCCTATGTTTGTTTGTTCTGTTGTATCTATGGGTTTTAGTTGTAAGAGAGAAGACCCAGAAGGAATGGCACTACTCTGTCTTTGCTGGAAATAGAAGTCTTCATTCACTTTAATTCTACTGAAGTTGAGATCACTGTATATCCCAGTTTTCCAGGGACACTCTGATTTACTTTTATTTTCCTGGCACAGGTTGTGAGTGATTGCCTCTCCAAAGTATCCCATTTTGGAAACAAATTATACCATCACCCTAATATACTGCTCATCTCTTACCTCATTTTCTCCAGGAAGTATAAACAGAATCTTTACTTCAAATATCACTTCAAATATATTCTTCATAAATGACTTTTAACAAAGCTTCAGTGTTATACTCACATCTCCCATACAGATGTTTCCAACTAGACATTTCACTGTCCTATGGTACTTCATCTTTTCTTCAAATGTGTATTCCTTTTGGACCTCCCTATTCTGTGAATGCTGTACTACTGTCTCAGTTATGGGAGTTTGGAATCATTTTTAACTCTTTCCTCACCTCCACCTCCAATTCCAATTAGCCTACAAGTACTATTGATTCATTTTTGGAAATGGCTTAAGCATCATTGCTCTGATTTCTTCTTCTTCTTCACTTTTACACACTATTTTAGATTATGATATTAAAATGATCCTCTAATATTGTTAAATTTTCAGCGGGCCCAAACTCTTTAAGGATAATTTATTTATTTTTTATTTTTATTTTTTGGCCCAATGGGAAATCCAAAATTTACTGAAAGAATTTATATGATAAAAAGATGAAAAGGAGCAGGTTGCCTTTTATAACCCTGCAGCGTCGGTTCTGAATTAACTCTAATATCTACTAAGATGCAGCAATTGGAGGACCTTCGTGGCCTTAATCCTGAGACAAATAATAGTTATACTTGGTGATCCCACTCAAACTGTAGTTATACCTGGGAATCCCACTCAATTTTAACTTGGTACTCTCTACAATCTCAGGGGATCACAAAATATAAGAGCAAAAAGGTGTGCCTCTCCTTAGCTGTAAGGATATTTCTTAACCTCTGTTTGTTACCTGCCTTTCCAAGATTAATTCCTTCTGTTCTCTAATATGAACTTGTTCCAGCCAGACCCATTGCCTTCTTAGATTAACATAATAGTAAATTAATCAGAACATTTCAGTAGCAAAACCCAGAATTCCAATTTAAAATTTGCAGAGGGGAAAACAAGGAAATTTAATAGATCATATGATGAAAAAAATCAAGGGTAACTTTTCAGGCATAGGTGGATCCAGGTCTTCAAGTGATTAAAAAAATCTCTGTTTTGGCTCTGCTTTCTTCCTTGTGGGTTTTGTTTATACTCCCTCTTCAAGAAGAACACTGGTCACCAGGCATTTATATACTCCCAGCTTAGCAATTCCTACAGGAGAATTCCTTCTTTTCAATATTTTTAGCAACAATCCCATGATTCCCATGTTATAGAATGAACTTGGTCATGGTTATTTCAAGAACTGGAGGTGAAGTGATCCCAAACCAGCCTGAATCATATGATCTGGAAGCAGCAGAGAATGGATCCCCCCCAAAAATGGAGGCTCTGTGATCAGATAAGGCAGAAAGTAAAACAACAGATTTTCACTACCAATAAAAGTTTGTAGGTTCCTATAGGCATGGACTTTGTCTTAAAGATTCCTCTTTTTCCAGCAGGTAAGTATTACCTGTGCTTCCCTCTTAAACTGTGCTTCCCTCTTAAAATGCCTCTCTATTCTTTTATATTTCAAATCTGCACTTGAATCTTGCCTTCCTTACATTGCATTTTCTTTTTTTTTTTTAAGATTTTATTTATTTATTTGACAGAGAGAGACACAGCGAGAGAGGGAACACAAGCAGGGCGGGAGTGGGAGAGGGAGAAGCAGACCCCCCCCGCTGAGCAGGGAGCCCAATGCGGGGCTCGATCCCAGGACCCTGGGATCATGACCTGAGCCGAAGGCAGACGCTTAACGACTGAGCCACCCAGGTGCCCCTTACATTGCATTTTCTAATCACCGCAGCTATTACCAAGCGCTTAAAACTTTTTTTCTGCTTTAACACTCTTGAAATTATATGCTGAATTTATTATTATTTATGTTTCACATATGTGTGTCATTTCTTAGCAATTACATTTAAAAAGAACTTAAAGGTAGAGAATGATCTTATTCTCAAATGATAGTTTCCATGGTATTTAGTGTTTTGTTTTTCAATTTGGATGCAATCAAACACATATGAAAGTGAAGCCATGATTACATGGAGTCAACACAATGAAGTTTATTTTATAGTGATTAAAGATAAAGAGTCATAGATACTAAATTATTATACAAATATTATAGTATCAAAACCATAAAGCAAAATCAATTTAAAATATAAGAAGTGGACAAATGAAAAATTGCTCCTGGAAGTTTTAATACTTCTGTTAAAGTTTCAAGTAAATTTGTACATTACAATAAAGTTGATTACTTGATAAATTCCTAATATTTGCTCTGCGGAGAATATGCTTTTTTTTCCCATTGTCTGTATAATAGCTGTCATATTTTTGCCTCTGATGTATTTATCTAACATCTTTTTAAGGAACACTTATCTCTATTTGGATCACCATTCTCTAACTTCCATAGTTGTTATCTTTCCTGTCATACGTTTTTTAAAATTTTTATTTATTTATTTTGAGAGAGAGAGAGAGAACATGCGCATGTACAGGGGAGCTGGGGGGAGGGGCAGAGGGAGAGAGAGAAACTCAGTCAGGTTCTACACCCAGCGTGGAGTGCAGGGCTCCATCTCACAGCCCTGAGATCACGACCTGAGCTGAAATCAAGAGTCTGATGCTTAACCTACTGAGCCACCCAGGTGCCCCTCCTGCCATACATTTTTTGAATTGTGTTCTGAACACAAAACAGATATTCTTTTTCTATACCCTGAGCCCTATGTCTTCTGTCATTTATTATGTAAGTCTTTTTTTCTTATTCATCTCTCCAATAATTAAGAATGTGGATATTTATGTAAACACATGAACTGTATAGATTGTGTCCCTTCCACTGAATAGGGATAAGCCCACAATAAAGCAATGAGTACAATATGTTTGTATAATAGAAATTCATTTTTAAAGATTTATTTATTTTAGAGAGAGAGAGTGGTAGGGAGGAGCAGAGGGAGTAGGAGAGAGAGAATCCTCAAGCAGACTCCAGCTGAGTGCAGAGCCTGACTCGGGGCTTCATCTCACCACCCTGAGGCTAAGCCAAACTAAGAGTCAGATGCTTAACTGTGCCACCCAGGTGCCCCTAAAATGGAAATTCTTAAGCTATAGCTTTGGACATAAACACAAGAGTAGCACAGTGCAAACAAATTAAGATTTTGTATTTCTTTTTCCCCCTAAATCTTTGAATTGCTGCCTTGGTATATGAATTTGTTATTAAAAAACTTATACTGTGTTTAAATACACTAAACGTTTAATTATTTGAAAGTTCACAATTACACACAGAGTGTTGCTATAGTCTTTACAACCACAGTGCTTCATGTTGGCCAATCATGAATTTTGGAGTTGGCTAACCTATTCAAACAAGTATTTTCTACTGGTAGTTGACAATGAGAAAAGGGCACAGATAAAAGAAGCCATAAAAGGAGCCAAAAGGGTTCTCTAGGAGTCACTGTATTCCTCAAAGAGTGTGTGGTATGTTACACAGACCTCCTTGAGTACTGGATATATGCTCTTTTTTTTTTTTTTTAAAGATTTTATTTATTAATTTGACAGAGAGAGACACAGCGAGAGAGGGAACACAACCAGGGGGAGTGTGAGAGGGAGAAGCAGGCTTCCTGTGGAGCAGGGAGCCCAATGCGGGGCTTGATCCCAGGACCCTGGGATCATGACCTGAGCTAAAGGCAGATGCTTAACGACTAAGCCACCCAGGTGCCCCTGGATATATGCTCTTTAATGCAAATATTCAAGTTATTTTGTGAGAAATACAGTCATTTTAATGAGCAGAGTATTGAGATACACTTTCACAATCTCATTTGTCTTCAGAAACTTAAATCTTGATTCTATAAAAAAAGTGCTAAATTGGGCTTATTTTTTATGAATAAGCTTACTTACCTTTTAATTAGCTGTGTCTCAATCCATGACATGTTTTTACATCCATAGGGAATTAACAAAATCTAGAATAGTGTTTTATTCTTCTAGTTCTCCAGTTCTAATTAAAATGTCCTCATTCTTGAAGGAAAGTTTTTTCCTTCATTTTTTTCTTAGGGAATGCAGCATATAAACTTGAAGCTACAGCCTATTAATAAATTATTGTTTAGCTGTTATTCTCACACCCCATATGCATCAAACTGGGAGTAAATCAGAAACTTCGCTGAACTTGGATTTTTCTTTATTAGTTTTCTCTTGTTGGTCTGTTTTAAAACTGCAGGTTGACTCGGGTCTTTATTCCATTGCTCAAAAGCTGCATTTTGTTCTTTAAGTTTATGGAGCATCCTTAACCATGTAATTGTGAGCTGAGACAGCTCTATAGACTTTCTGTCTTGGTGCTGATGTGTTTTCCCAGAGACCACTTCAAAAGTACTTTCTTATGATCTCAAAGCCTCACCCAAAGCACCCCTGGGGCAACTTACTAAAACCAGTGTCTAGAGAATGGATAAGGAAAATATTCAAATTTTATCATTGTCATGGCTTAAACTGTTGCATTAGATATCCAGTTACTATAGTTTCACCAAAAAAGAAATCAGCCAAAGGCTCTATATTTAGGCTTTTAAGTCTTAATAGGAAAGTCAGAACAAGATAATAGTGTGCAGACTTGGAATCTTGTCAAGCTTATTCATAAGTTTCCTTAAATGGCAAACCAACAGATTTACTTGGGGATTTGTAATGACAAATTTTCCCAGCATGTTTCTCATCCATTGGATTGTGCTTAAGTTTCAATTAGGAGAAGGCCATTTTTGAACTTTTTAATTGAAGCAATGCTAGAAAAAGTAAAACACACAAATTGGAAATTCATTACCAAGGGTGTATTACAATGAAAAATATTTTATTTCTTTTTTTTTTTTTTAAAGATTTTATTTATTTATTTGACAGAGAGAGACACAGCGAGAGAGGGAACACAAGTAGGGGGAGTGGGAGAGGGAGAGGGAGAAGCAGGCTTCCCGCCAAGCCGGGAGCCCGATGCGGGGCTCGATTCCAGGACCCTGGGATCATGACCTGAGCCGAAGGCAGTCGCTTAACCGACTGAGCCACCCAGGCACCCCCAGAGAATTTTATATTATGTATATTATGCCACAATTAAATTTTTTTTAAAGATTTATTTATTTATTTATTTATTTATTTATTTATTTGAGAGAGAGAGAATGAGGAGAGACAGAGAGCACGAGAGGGAGGAGGGTCAGAGGGAGAAGCAGACTCCCCGCTGAGCAAGGAGCCCGATGCGGGGCTCGATCCCAGGACCCTGGGATCATGACCTGAGCCGAAGGCAGACGCTTAACGACTGAGCCACCCAGGCGCCCCTTAATGGCATTTCTTAAGGAAGATTTTGATAGTGTTTGTTCCTATTCACATTCAGTTACAGCCTACTTATTCTTTTTTTTTTTTTTTTAAGATTTTATTTATTTATTTGAGACAGAGAGAATGAGAGAGAGCATGAGACAGGGGAGGGTCAGAGGGAGAAGCAGGCTTCCCGCCGAGCAGGGAGCCCGATGTGGGCCTCGATCCCAGGACCCTGGGATGATGACCTGAGCCGAAGGCAGACGCTTAACTGACTGAGCCACCCAGGCGCCTCAAATATTTTATTTCTTTAGAAGCATTTATATTGGTCTCTTTTGTGGGACAGTTTTTTTTTTTTTTTTTTTACTGACAGTATTGATTCAATGATTTATACGTGTTAAACATCTATTATAGCAAGAAACAATACTAATGCCATTATTAAGACTCTCAAAAAATAATAATCTTGAAATATCTATTTTCTAGCCTCCTCAAAATCTCCAGCTGCAATAAATGATGTTTAATAAAGGCAGGCTCATCTTACTAATTTTGAAGGTCAGCTATTTGCCAATGCCAGGGAAATTTAGTGAAATGCTTTTCATTAGTCCTTGAAAATTGAGAAAAATAAATACAACACATAGTAAGCTTAAACTATGTATATTAATTTAATCAAAAGGACTTTCATTTATTACTATGAAATTTTTCTTTTTTATTTTTGAAAAAACATGAAATTATTTATGAAATAATAGTAATAGTATAATAATTCTTTTCTTAATTTGGCATAATAAAAAGTAGGTAATCTTATGTTATTTTTCTGAATTATTTTTAACAGCTTTATTGAGGTATAATTGATATACAATAAGAGCAGCAGTTTTTCATTCTGATGAGGTCATATTTATCTAATTTTTATTTTAAAAATTGTATTTTTGGTGTCATATCTATGAAATCTTTGTTGAACCCAAGCTCACGTAGATTTTCCTTGCATATTTTTCTAGAACTTTCATAGTTTTAGAAATTTTGTTTAGTTTTAGCTCATTTTGAATTCATTTTGGGGTAATGTGTGAGGTGTGGATCAAAGTTCATGTATTTGCACATGGATATCCAATTGTTTCAGCAACATCTGTTGAAAAAGATAATCTTTTCTCTGCTGAATTACCTGTGCACTCTTGTTGAAGACCAGTAGTCTATATGTGTGTGAGTGTATTTCTAGACCCTATATTCCCTTTCGTTGATCAATTCTTTTTCTGTTTTCACCCATACCACATTGTCTTGATTAGTATGGCTCTATAATATAACTTGAAGTCAAATAGTATTAGTTTTCCAACTTTGTTCTTTGCAAAGTTGTTTATACTACTCTTGTTCTTTGCATTTCAATTTGAGTTTTAGAATCAGCTGGTAATTTTTTTTAAAGCATTCTGAGATTTTGATTTGGAATTTGTTGATTCTTAACTTAATATGGGATAAACTGATATCTTGATAATTTTAAGTCTTCTGATTCATGATCCATGAACACAGTATATCTCTATTATTTTTAAGTCTTGCCTTTTTTCTCAACATTGTTTGATAGTCAGTATACAAAAATTTCACATATTTTGTCAGATTTATCCTTAAAATTTCATATTTTAGTGCTATTATAAGTGGTATTATATTGTTAATTATCATTTTCCAATTTCTATTATGTAGAAATACATTTATTTTTGCTTATTGATCTTATATCCTACACTTCACTAAACTCTTTTTATTAGTGAAATAATTTATTAATAACTAATGTTATTGATAGCATAGAAACACAAAGATACAAAGGGGTTGTTTATATCTGTAAATGTTAATTTAAAAATAAAGGATTTAAAGCAAATACAATTACATATTAACATTTATTTAATATCAATGATGGTTAATGGGTTTTATTTTTTTTTCAGTTTTTTAAATGTTTGACATGTTTTTATAAAAAGATTATGACATTAATTATAGGCTGTACTTTTCATCAAAATTAGCAATCCCTTTATCCAATTAGGGTATTATGACTTAAATTACATTGTCTTTTGTACATAACTTTATTTTTAACTTTTCTGTTTTGTTATCTTTTAATTTATAAATAACATGGAGTTGTAAAATGATGACTTGAAAGTTTTCTTCTTTTTTTTTTGTTTCAAGTTTTATTTAAATTCTTATTTGTTCTGTTACTTTTTTGTAGATTCATCAGCTTTGTGCATAGATGATCATGTTTTTAGTGATTAAAAACAGTTAGAATCTACATGGCTTTTATTTCATTTTCTTACTGTATTGCACTGGTTAGAATTGCCAGTACAATGTTGAATAATGTCATTAGAACAAACATTCCAACTTCTTCTTAATCTTAAAGAGTCTGCAGTGGTTAAGTTTAAACCAGTGATTTTGTCCTGGGTTTCTATCTTTCTCATCTCTTCTTTGTTTCTTTTTTCTTCTTTTTCTGCCTTTTTTTGTACTAAGTATTTTTTACAATTCCAATTTATCTCTATGTTTGGCTTTTTACTTATAATTCTGCTTTGTTATTTCAGTACTTGTTTTATGTTTATAGTACAATCTATCTCTAAGTGCTATAATACAACTTCACAGATAATGTAAGAACCTTATGATAGTATACTTCTATTTCTCCTTTCCTGGAATTTACAACATTTTCATTCTGCATTCATTTTTACCTACTTAATTGAATATCCATCTTTGTAGTTTCATCAAAGATCTTTCTTTTGTCTTTGGGGATATTAATATTCTGAGAGTTCTGGTAGGAAGAATGGGGCATAAAAATAAAAGGTTTTCTTTATCATCTTATAATTCAAGCATAAATAGATATAATTCAAGGCATATTGCTATTAGGAGGTATTCACTAAAAAGTACTGCTAGAGTTCAGAGAGAGAGATCAGAAAAGTTTTCATAATCAAGATTGCATTTGCTGTGGGTCCAGGTGTGGATGGGACACCAATAAATGCTTTTAAAATAGAGAATTACATGAAGCGTGGATGGAGTGAGCACAGGCCTTAGAATCAAGCATGTTTATGATCCTAGTTACAGTAATTAATAACTATGTGATATTGGCCAAGTTTCTTAACCTCTTTGAGCTCATTTTACATATTTTTTTTAAGTTGGGAAAATAATACCCATTTTTCAGAATTGCTGTGAAAAGTAATAATGATATATCTAAAGCATCTAGAATAGTATTGGTCACATCCGCACTCAATAGAGATTAGCATTGTGTGTATGATGTCAGTTATGCTCCAGCAAGCTTAATCTTGATGCAACATATGGGATTATTTAGTGGTAGAACAGACCACAAAATGACACAAAAACGAATAATAAATAGAAAATGGGTGAAGAATTAGAACACTCAGGGGCAGTTTTAGTTTACTGTTGAGTTCTTGCTGAGTTCCAGGAACTATGCATGTAGCAGTCTGGGTCCCATCAGGAGATTGAAAGCAGACAGTAGGATAAGCAGGAAAAACTTAATAAAAACAATGACTAAATATGAGAAAAGAGTAATTATGACATACAAGTAAACTCTATATGGTACACTGGAGCTGAAATAGAGTACTCAAGGAAGTACAGGTTTGGAAGGGGTTCAGACCTTGTTGGAGAAGGTGTGATTTAGTCAACCAATTCACAGAGAAGTTGGCTGGTTTGGCCAGGCTGGGGTTGCTAGGCAGGCAATAGGCAACACCACAGAATGCCGGTGGGGGAGCAGCTGGTCAGTGATTGGTGGCGTAAGTGTGCTAATGGGGACAAAGTGGTCTTCAAAGCATATGGACCATGCGGGGCTGTCTGGTGCCAGTTGGCACAAGAGGCCCTGAGATTATGTCCGTTTCATGAGAGCTCTGCTTTCCGTGTGTTTTCTCAAGGCTGAGGCTATGAGGTCACAGAGGGACTATGTTTTAATCTATGGTTGGGGGAGTTTTCCATCGGATATCCTCATATCCACAACATAGAACCTCAGCCCCTACTGAAAAAGGTAGGAGAGGCTCTTCCTCTTGCAGTGTCCCTTAAGCACCTCTACATGAGCTTAACATCCTGTCCATTTAAATGAGAAATACTTAGAAGGGCTCCACTGCTTATCATAGAACATATATTGAAGAGTACATTCTGAGCAGAAAGGCAAAAAATTGATACTTGACACACTGCCACATGGTGATTCAATGTTGAAGAAAACAGACTTTTTGGCTGAGGACAGTCCTGAGCAGATTTCGGGTAAACAGCTATCCATATGAGTTGCTACAGTTTTTACTACTATGATGAAAAGGCAAAGCAAATGAAAATAATATCAATATATAAAAATTTCTTAGGGGAACATTTTTTTAATTCTAGAAAGTCATGATAATCTTTGAAGCTAAGATGTTTTTTTAAAAGATCGCTTTTTTTTTCTGTTTTAGATAACTTTCTAAATTATGGTAAAAAAAAAAGACATTTCTTGCTCTGGGAGAAAAAAACTGGTTTTTCTTACACTAAATTTCCAACTTGCCTAAAGGGCATAATGCTGATTAGATTTTAACCAGGATACGCCTATTTTCTCTCTGGGTCAATCTTGTACTTCTCTGCATGCCCACATCATAAATCTAGGACTACTTTTTAATCTTTGGGTCATATCCTATTTTAAGATGTAAAACTCAGAATGGTACTTTAAAACTGTTCAGAGATTTGCTTGTTTATGTATATCTTTCGGGGGTATGAAAATTAGGCTTTAAAACATTTCTGAGAAAGTTGTTCCAGGCTTATTAAACAAGTCACTTAAAGACAGTCTGGTTTACAACCAGACTTCAAGTCTGAGCAAAGGCCTTCCTATTTTTAGGGTCCTTCACTCCATTTCAGTGACAGGAATGGAAGGTGAGGGAGACCCCGTAAGAGGATCAGAAGCTTGCTCCATGCAGAGGTGAGTCCCAGAAGGCTGAACTGACTTGAGCAATTTTGTATAAATACAAGGACATGTCTGGGAGCCGGCTAGAGAGTTATTTATTTCCATTTCAGGAACGGATCTTATATCTTGAAGCATGAGTTCTTTTTTCTGGTATATGTTAGGAATGATTTACAAGTGTTAGGCATGATATAATGTTGCTAATAATGCTGAGCATCTTCTTAGGCTATGGTTCATATTTCTATGTTCTCTGAATATTGTTCCAGTGAAGAGATGCAAGTAGTTTTTTTGTCTTGCCAAAAATATTGTGGCTTTTTAATAAAGCTGAAGGCTTATGCCCCTGCAAACTCCACAGCTCAAACTGGATTAAGTCTTGATGATGTCATATATTTGCAATTAAAAATAAATTGGAACCATGATATATGGAACAGAGAGATTCAGATCTTTCTAATTCAAGAAAAAGTCAACATGAACAGAAGGCTTTTTATGACTCATTTATGCTTGAATCCCAGTGCCATGAGAATCCAACAGTGTAGGAATAGCACCCTGGTATATACTCAACTCACCTCATTCCTGATTTTGAAACTTGGCATTTTCATTCTTGAGCGCATGTTTGCAAATCCTCATTTTCTCATAAAGTTAAACAATGGCTTTGTGAGAAAAACTTCTCTTCCTAGATTCTTACTCAAACGTTGTTAGCCCTGATTCTACGCCTTTTGACCAACTGTTTTTCTGCCCATAGTCCACTTCATTTTAATGGTCAAACTGTAGTTGCCTGCTTTTCTCCTGGACAGCCACCCCCCCAAGCGCCTCTGCAGATAGACCCATAGCCTTCATGCTCCCACACATCAGGGGCACCTCTATTTTGGTCCTAGATTCAAGGGAATGAGTGGCAATAAATGGAATTTTTCTCACTGGTCCATTATCAAGGCATAAGCTGCCCTTTCCCATTATTTCAAACCTCAGGAGGAAAAAAAACCCTTTCCTTTTCAAAAGAGAAAAGGAATAGGTAGAGAATAGAAAGTGCAGATAAAAGAGAATTGCTAACCTCAGGCTTCTGAGATTTGACCTCCTCTTCAGCTGTTGCTTCAATAGCTGGTTACATTGTTAGGGCCATCTCTCCTTGAAGATGAATCTGCTATTCAAGGCCGTGTTGCTCGGTATCTAGCAAAACACCAAGGACAGGACAGGCATTGAACGAATTCAGAAATACACTTGTGCTAGCGTTCATTAAAATATATATATTTGCTTCTAAAGTTTTGCTTTTGATTCCAGAGTAAAAAGAGTTGTCTAATATCTCCCCAAGATATATGATAGGGATGATGGCTCAGTCCCCAAGAACCAGGTGAATTATTTTTGGTTGATGCACTGCCATAAAGCTCAAGATAGATATCAGATACATCTTCACATCATATTTTTGGGGGAAAGCCTTGGTGTTTGCTAAAGAGCCTTCTTTGCAGTTTCTGGAGGCAAAAAATATTGGAGTCCTCTTAGAAGTTGAAGGGTATCCATGTAGATTGACAACTGTTAGTCTCCTTGGTACATATTTGAATGTAATTCTATATGGGAAACAATCCATTTTCTTTTCAACATACTCTTTTATTTGACTTATATTCAGACAATTTCTGCCTGTCCATCAAAAGCTAAATACAGATTTGTAAATAGTGCATGCTTAACATTTTCCTGTCAGATATAGCAGAACAGCAAAATGCCTTTTCTTTTTAAAGACAATACACATTTATTAAACAAAAAAAATTGATACAGGGGTATAGTAAAAAATAATAGTCAGACAATAGCCATTCACAATTAGCAACCCGAGTTTCAGTGGGATGTGACATGTCAGCAGAATCTCCAGAGGCCCCATCAGTCAGTGTTGACATGAAGTCAATGATTTTTTCCCCACACCCTTAAGTATAGTTAGGTATCTCTCAAAAATGACTTTCCCTATGTGTTTAGGAATATACTTCTGTTTCTTCCCTCTTAAAATTGTATGTTAAGATTTTATTTCTCTCCTCTAACACTGGTCTATCTCTAGCCTTCCTATTCTAGCAAAGCTTCCTAAAAGTAGACTCTGTGCTATCTTCATTTTATCCCTGTCATTTTATTTTTTAAAATTTCCTGTAAATATTGCAATGTTATATTTGATATGTATACAAGAACATATGAGCCTATATACAGTTATAAACCCATCACCTATGCAAGAAGAAGGTTACCAATATCATTCCATTTACTAAAGTGTTTCTTCCCCCCACCCCACATGCATACTTTGACTCTCATTGTAAGATGACCATTATTCTGAATTCTGTGTTTGACATTCTTTGGTTTTTTTATTATGTACATACACTTTTTTATTATGTACATATATATTATATACATACATAAATATGATGTGCTTAGTTTTCTTAGCTTTATAAAAAGATTCTACTCTGCACAATTGTCTGAGACATGCTTCTGTGCCTGAGATTCATCCATCATGTTGCATATGGCCATATTTATTCCACTTTGCTGCTGAATGTAACATGTTTTTTATCTATTCTTCTGCCAATGGACATTTGAGTTGTTTCATTTTTTCCTCCAGGATTAACACCACTACTATACATTCTACTTACAGAAATTTTGTCTATGATATAAACCTAGGAATGAATTGCTGGGTTTTCCTTCACTCATTAGCTTACTACTATTGCCCCCGCCCCCACCCAAAACTGTTCCCACTGAAGTTGCTAGTGAGTTTTTCTTTTTAATTTTTTTTTTTTTTGAGATAGAGGCAGAGGGAGAGAGAATCCTTTTTGTTTTTAGAGGGGTGAGGAGCAGAGGGAGAGAGAGAGAGAATCTTAAGCAGTGTGGAGCTTGATGCGGGGCTCCATCTCACGACCCTGAGATCATGCCCTGAGCTGAAATCAAGAGTTGGATACTCAACCGACTGAGCCACCCAGACACCCCACTGCTAGTGAGTTTCTAATTATAATATGTAATGAACATCTTTCTGCATTTCTTATTATCGATATTATTCACCCTCACTCTCCTTCTTGATATTCTCTCTCCTTTCTTGTCTTTGGTGCAATTTATTCTTGATTTTTCTCTGGCCTCTTGCCTGTTTTGTCTCAGATATCTTAAAAGACCTCTCCATTGAGAGGGCTGTTCTGCTGTTTACTGGTTGGCATCTATTCTGATTATTTATTGCTGTATAACAAACTACTTCAAAAATAGAATGGATATATATATATATACATATGTACATATATATGTATATATATACACAAATATATTTAATATATTTTCATTATATAACATACATGTATATTGGTGTGTGTGTGTGTGTGTGTGTGTTGTCAGTCAAAAATTCAGGCAGTGTTTGGCTGGGCAATTTTTTTGCAGCATACTGACTGGGGTCACTTGGTGGGTAGCTGGTTGGGTCTGGTAGGCCCCCAATTTTCTCACTCAAATATTTGACACCTTGGTGGGAATGGTGGAAGGCTGACTCAGCTGGGCCCTTCTCCTTCAGGGCCTCTTCATGTCATCCCTCCAGCAAAGGAATGGACTTCTTGAATGGCAGTCAGGGTGTAAAGAGACTAGGGTATAACCTGCCCATTGGTGATGGTTAATTTGATGTGACAACTTGACTGGGCTAAGGGATACTGACATATCTGGTAAAACATTATTTCTGGGTATTATCTGTGAGGGTGTTTCTGGAAGAGATGAGCATTTGAATCTGGAGACTGAGTGAGGAAGACTGCCCCTCACAATGCAGGTGAGCATCATCCAATCTGCTGAGGGCCTGGATAGAAAACAAAAAGGCAGAAGAAGGGTAAATTTGCTCCCTGGGACATCCACCTTCTGTCCTCAGACACTGGTGCTCCCTGTTCTCAGGCCTTCATACTCAGACTGGGACTCAAACCAATTGGCTCATCTGGTTCTCAAGCCTTTGGGTTGGACTGGAGCTACACCACTGGGTTTCCTGGGTCTCATCTTGCAGATGGCAGATAGTGGGACTTCTCAGTCTCCATAATAGTGTAAGCTAATCCCTCCTAATAAATCTCTTTAAATTTATATATCTTATTGGTTCTGTTTCTCTAATAAGCCATCTTCTTAAAGATAAGTACTCTATTTGTCAAAACTATCTAATGGGTAAAATACGTTTTCTCATTATTGTTTTAATTTGTATATTCTTTTTTTTTTTTTTTTTAAAGATTTTATTTATTTATTTGACAGAGAGAGACAGAGCAAGAGAGGGAACACAAGCAGGGGGAGTGGGGGAGGGAGAAGCAGGCTTCCCAAGGAGCAGGGAGCCCGATGCGGGGCTCGATCCCAGGACCCTGGGATCACGACCTGAGCCGAAGGCAGACGCTTAACGACTGAGCCACCCAGGTGCCCCTTAATTTGTATATTCTTGATTATTAATTGTGGGCTTCCTTTAATGTGCCTACTTACCATTTGCTTTTCTTTTTCAGAGATTTGGCAGTTTTAATCCTTTATTTTTTGATTCAGTATTTTTTAAAAAATAATTTTTCAGGTATCTTTCTGTAATATGGACATTAATTCATTGCCTATTTTGTGTTTTACAAATATTTTTCTTCCTTCTCCCAATAACTTTCATTTGCTTTGTAGTATATTTTGGTATACAGAATATCAAAAAAATTAGTGTAATCAAATTTGTTCATTTTCCTCCTTTATAGCTTTTGAGTTTGCTGCCTTGCTTAGAAAGAATTATCTAAAGATTTGTGGCAATATAGTTTGCTAATAGCAGTACAAAATAAACACACCTTCCATAATGTTCTTTAAAGTAAATAAAATAATCATAAACATATCACCATATTGAGTTCAGTTTAGAATAGCTCTATTATAATGATATATGGGCATTAACTTGAAGGCTTGATTAGCACAAAAAGAAGCACAAGCCTTTATATGAACCGAGCTTTTTTTTTTTTTTTTAAAGATTTTATTTATTTATTTGAGACAGAGAGAATGAGAGACAGAGAGCATGAAAGGGAGGAGGAGACTCCCCGCCAAGCAGGGAGCCTGATGCGGGACTCGATCCCGGGACTCCAGGATCATGACCTGAGCCGAAGGCAGTCGCCCAACCAACTGAGCCACCCAGGCGCCTGAACCGAGCTTTGAAAGAGAGGCTATTATCTCCTGGGACTTTATTTAAACCAGACTCCTGGCAGCCATGTGTCTTTTCCCTGTGTTTAGATGATGTGTCCCCAGGAGGAAAACTCCTTACGCATCCTTCTCAGCTTATTTACTGTAGGCAGACACTCCAGCGCTGTGGGAACAGTGATATATGTGCAGAGAGGTCCATTCAAAGGTCTGGGTTCCCTTCCTCCTCTGTCCTAACTGTATGCTGGCTTCAGATATTGTCAATTTCACCTTTGGTGAAGTCTATCCCTTCCCCAACCTGCCTGTTTCAGGTCAGCAGCTGCAGCCTTCTATTTGTGCCACCGCTGCGCTTATACCTTGGGCCAGAATCCGTCTTCCTGTCTGTAGGCTGTAGCCCCCGTCAGCGGTGGTCACTGCTGGTAGCCCAAGGCTTTGGCTCCCTTCAAGTTCACTCTCATCTAAGCCCCTTATCTGAGGGAGCACAAAAAGTGAATGGGATCTCAGCTAGCTTAGGGTTCCTGACGAATGCAATCACCTACAGCTACCTCTCCTTCTGTTACAAAACTAGACTAGTTCTCAGAAGTCTGAAATGGAGACTAATTAACTGGGAAGTGATGCTGAGGCGATTTTCTTTTCCAAAACTCTCTTTGTGGCCATGACTAAGTGAATGTATTCACTGACCGTCCCTTGTCTGGGACACAAGGTGTTTTTGTTTGTTTTTTTAAAATTTCTCTTTTAAGGAGTTCTGGTATGGCCAGCTATAGAGAGTCCTCAAGGTATGTTGGCTGGAGTCAAGTTAACCTGGGACCCAGTCTCAGCTCTGCCACTTATGAAGTCAAGTCATTTAGCCTTTTTTAATGCCTGGGAAATACTAACATAAATCTCATCTTACAGGACTGTCATGAGAATTACTGATAATATATGAAAATCATCCAGAACAGTACTTGACCCACTGTCAAGTGCTCAATCAAACGGCAAGTTTAATGTCCTGTATTTCTTATGAGTATCTTAATCCATGTAAAGGGACCTGGCTAGACTTTGTAGTAATTTTTCTCAAGGGCTCTCCCCAATAAAAAGAAACCTTCAATGTATATCAGCACCATCTCAGGACTCCCAGAGAGTAAATATGTAGAAAAAGTTTCAAAAAGTGTTTTAGGGCTACATTAATTTTCACATTCTGCATCCCATATTTTTCTCATTGGTCTGTGTCACTAAAAATATATATGCTTTAAATTAAAGAAGATAAATAAATGTTAACTTATTCCACTATAGAAATTGTACATTTGCCTGAACTATTTTCTGATATCAGAAAAATGAGTTTCCAGGATTTTTGTGGACTATCTTGAGATTTTAATTCTCTATTTATGGTTGAGATTTTAGGAGAGGAAGAAATAATCACTTGAAGATTGTAAGTCTAGGGCCCCCCCCCATCTTTTGGGCTTGAAATTCCCAATCAAACTTTAATACATAATCCTTTTCGCACACTAGTATTAGACCAAACGTGAAGAGGGAGATTATAAATAGATAATTTATTAAAAATTATATAATATAGCTCATTTCTTTGTAAGATGCTTACATCCCTTTGTCCAAGATCAGTGTCCAAATGTCGCATCCCAAAAAGTTCAAAAAGTCAAATAAACAATATTCTTCCCATCACTTCTCTGAGCCTTCAACAGAAGCACGCTTAGACCCTATCTCTATTCTTCCGAGGAACACCTCTAGAATGTTACATCAAAGATACTCTGCTGTTTCCTGTTATCCTTAAACTTTGGCTTCTACAAGGCTGATCATTTTATTTTAATTGCTTGATCCTTAAGTGTAATTAGTACTACCAGCTGTGTCCTCTCCCTGGGCTTTCCTGACACAGTGAAGCCCATATGAACACTAATTAGAGATACTGGGATTGATCACATTATCTCTTCTACACAGTTTCTGCCATCGACATGATCAGTTGTTGCATATAAATGTCCCATTACACACGAGTAGAGAGAGGACTGATGAATATGGCTTGCTCTGCTCTCTGTTGTTACAGGATACAAATTCCTGGGTGGAATAATCTGACAAGTCAGAACATGCTCAGTGAAGAACATGATCCGGACTGATCCATCTCATTTTATATTTCCTAGCATTTATGTAGCGTCAATGCCATTATCTCCCAATGTTGCATGGATGTCCTATATCCTTACTAATTTTTAAATTGCTTAGGATCACACTACAATTTTTTTCTTTTGGGTTCCCAATCTCCAAGGTGACTTAATGTTTAAACTGGAAGGTTTTCAAATGTATCAATAAGGAAATTTATAAATTCTTTTTATAATTCTAAATTGTTTTTGATTATTGTTTTGCCATTCTCATTTCCAAGTTTATCTTTTATAATTCCTTACTTCTATTTCCAAAGGTGTATTTTGTTCTGATTTTAACTTTTAAGTTAGTAATTGTTGGAGGAGGTAATAGAGAGGATGTGACCACTGGCTAAACTGCGAGCTGGATGTGGGCAATCGGAGGCTCCTCACCCCCTTCCCTGCCCTTGGAATGTATGTTCTGCCCACTGTTCCCATAGTGGGAGTCATTTTCAAGGATGCAGCCTTGAGAGAGCAATGTGTTGTTGAGACCATCCGGACTAGATGTGACTGAAGCCCCTTAAGCCCTCTACATAAACTTTTTTTTTTAAGACTTATTTTTTTATTTGAGAGCGAGAAAGATTGAGAGAGAGAGAGTGAGCTCGTGAGTGGGGGGAGGGGCAGAGGGAGAGCATCTCAAGCAGACTCCTTGTTGAGCACGGGCTGGATCCCAGAGATCATGACCAAGATCTGACGGAGCCACCCATGTGCCCCAAGGCCTCTATGTAAACTTTTAAGTTTCTGGTGGTGCAGAGACTTCTCCATCTTGTGGCTGCCTAAGACAAGCCTCATAAGAAGTTCCCTTGCTTTTTAAACCTGCTACCTGCCAATCTGGAGTGACCTGCCTCTTTCTTCTGTCTCTCCTTGCCCTCCATGTACAGGGGTCAACTGGCAAACCAACAGTGATTAACTGATCTATTTTTTCCTGTCTAGTGAGTAATATGTTTAAGGCAGGCTTCTCCTCTGAGTGCATATATTAATGGGTTTTCAGTTCTAGCCCTTTCTCATTGTTGTCAGAAGACATAGTCTTTATTTTTGTTCATTTGGAATTGCCCAGATTTTCCTTGTGGCTTAACATATCATAATTTTTATAAATGTCTCATGTGTGATTGATAAAAAGCATATTCTTTTCCTGCAGGTTGCATATGTAGATATTTTCTATTAGCTATATAAACCTTATTAATTATATTTCTCTATTTATCAAATGTTAACATTTCCACTATAGTTATGCCTCTCTTTTGTATAGCACATTTCACTTTATAACTTTAAAAAATGTTCTTTTTCTATATGTTTCAGCATGTACTTTTTACGAATAAGAAATTTTCTCACATAATTGCAGTACAAGTACCAAAATCAAGAATTATAACAGTGACACAACACTATTATCTAATCTGAAGTCCATATTCGAATTTCATCAATTGCCTCAGTAATGTCCTTTATAACCACCTTTGTCCTGGCTCAGTATGCTGTCCCGGTCATGTCGTGCATTTAGTTGTCATGTCTCATTATTCTCCTTGGTCTGAAACAGTTTCTCAGCCTTTCTATGTTGTCCTCCACCTTAACATTTTTGAAGAAGACAGACTGTGTGTGTGTGTGTGTGTGTGTGTGTTTGCGTGTTTATGTTTCCTCATGATTAAATGCAGGCTATACATTTTCAGCATGGATATCAGAAATGATATTGCATCCTCAATGCATCATATTCAGAAGCCACATGATATTGTCCTAAGAATGGTGATGTCAGCTTTGTTTACTGGGGTAAGATGGTAATTGCCAGATTTCTCCATTGTAACTTGACTCTGTTTCCCTTTGTAGTTAATAAATAATTTGTGGAGTCTTTGAGACTATGCAAATACTCTGTTTCTCATCAAACTTTTTCTCACTAATATTTCTAAACATTGATAATTTTTCCCCTCCAATATTTCTTCTATATTTATGACTTGGCTTGCTCAGTTCTTTGAATAAAATATATAGAAGGGATGTTAAAGAGGGTAGCATGGGGAAAAAAGACAGGACTGAATTCTTTTTGGTTTTAAAGGTTTCCTTGCTAATCACAACTAGCTAAAAAGATAAAAGTGTATGCAAACTTTTCAAAGTTTTGAGAGTTATCACACTGGGACTATGGTTTCTTAATCTTTCCACTGTAGAAACTTGGTGCTGCCCCATTTGACTTTTAATCTCTCCATTTATTACCAAAAGTAAAGCTAAGTGCTGTGACAAATCACCCCCATATTTCAGTCATCTCAATTAGGTGGCTTTGTATTTCTAAGAACCTGCAACAGGGTGACATCCATATTACCAGGATTTACCCCACATGAGAATGGTCACCAATTTTAATTTCTCATAACTGTTTCCAATGTTTCCAGGTCTTGCATTTAGACCCACTATTGGGAAATTTAGAAAATTCTTAATTTGAGATCTAAGCTTCCCTCCTGCAAAGGCTGTTTATTCTATTCACTGTGATGTGTCTTCTGTATACTGAGTGACTTCCTTCTGCACTAGTCCAGATATAATTGTGTAGCTCCTTCACATGTGTATTCACCAAGTTCTCACTTGGTGTACAGACGGTAATTTATAATAATAGAATCTACATCCTCTATTGGCTGGAAGGTCCCATTTCAAACTATAGCAATAGAGTGTTTTTTGTTTGTTTGTTTTTCAATAGAAGAACAGTATAAAGAAATTTAGGAAATAAAAGGTTAATCAAAAAGAACTGACAGTAAAATATTACAGAAATAACTATAGTGCCATCATATTCCTAAAGTGACCGTGAAAACGAAATACACATAAATGTCAAAATTGGGATTGATTTTACCATTAAAATATAATTTATTTATCAGAGGCTGATCTTTATTATCCAATAATATTCAAGATGTCCTTTACTCAGCAGGACATCCGCAGATCTGTCGTTTGATTTAGAGCACTTACTTTACATGGAAGCAAAATGCTTGTGTGTGTGTGTGTGTGTGTAAGTGCCTGGGTGCAGCATGTGTAATAGTGGGTACATAGAGTGATATTGCATTTACAAGATTCTTTTAGATGTTGATTCAGGCAGTAAGAACAGATATAATCTTGAAAATAGCCTCTCTTACAATGGGTCTATAAACATAATTTAATTATGAATCTTAGAACTTACTCTGTTCCTGCTATCATAATTAGGGTTTGGCAATTGAAACAAGGGAAATGAATTTGTGGTATAAAAAGTGGCACAAAACAATACATTGGTTGTTATTATGGTTCATGAAGTGGTAAAAGGGGGAAAATTTGTTTTTATAGTTAAACTTTATACCATAGCTATGTAGTGCTAGGACTTAAAGGCTTCATGCCTGTAGTTTTCACTGGATACCAGTAGATGGCAGATTTATTTCCTTTATCATGAGGCCAGCTGTATCCTATTTCTCTTTTAGTGAAAAGGGAATAAAAGAAATCTTAGATTTATCATCTATTGAATGCTCTCTTGACAAATTATAGTCTTACTCACTTTATAAAATTTACTCACAATAGTTTTCACAAACAGATAGTTGGAATATGGTGAATGAGTTCTGCTTGGGAAATTGAAACAGATCATGTGTGTGCCTGTAAGATACCTCTTATAAGTATATCATTGTTAGGGGTGTTCTTGGGGGCTAGGTTCAGCTGAAAGAGTTTTTTTTTTTTTTTTTTTAACTAAAGAGTAATTTATGTAAGTTTCCAGGCAGGAAAAAGAGATGGAATTTAAATCAATAGAACAGTTTAAGTCAAAGGCTAAGAAAAATCGGACCAAGTGTCCAAATGGGAGCTGAGTAACTAGGCTGTAAATAGTTATGCAGTTTGTCAGAAGTCAAGGACATTACAGACTGGAGCCTAAAAGGGGCCAAATCTGAGGTTAAGATAGGCTAGTATCTAAATCCACTAGTACTGAATTACTTTCGTAGTGTTGCTGTAACAAATTGCCATACATATGGTGTCTTAAAAGAACCCAAATTTATTATTGTACAGTTCTGGAGTTCAGAAGTCCAAGATGGGCCTCACTGGGCTAAAATCAATGGTCACTGAGGTTGTGTTCCTTTTTGGAGGCTCTAGGTGAGAGTCCATTTTCTTTCCTTTACTAGTTTCTAGCTGCTATAATTCCTTGGATCATGGCCCCCTTCCACCTTCAAAGCCAGTAATGGTCTGTTGAATCTTTCTCACAGTATATAACTCTGACTCTGACCCACTGCCTTCCTCTTTCACTTATAAGGATCCTTATGATAACATTGTACTCCGCTGGACAATCCAGGATAATCTCCCCATCTCATATCAGCTGATTAGCAACCTTAATTATTTTAATTCCATCTGAAACCTTACTTCCCCTTTGTTATGTAACAAAACGTATCATCCAGAGGTTCTGAGAATTAGGGCATGGACATCTGTGGGGGACTGTTATTCTGCCTACCATAGACATTGATCATGTTTCTCACATAGCTGGCTGGAAAAGAGGATGTTTTCTTTTTTTTTTTTTTTCCATTTCTTTTTTTTTTTAATTTAAGTTTATTATGTTATGTTAATCACCATACAATGTTTTCTTAGAATAGTGTTATAAACTGAATGCTTGTATTCCTCCAAAATTCTTATGTTAAAATCTTAACTCCCAATGTGGTGGTATTAAAGGTGGGGCCTTTGGGAAGGATTTAGCTCATAAGGGTGGAGCGCTCCCAAATGGGATTAGTGGCCTAATGAAAGGGACTTCAGAGAGCTCTCTAGCTGAAGTCTGAAACCTGGAAGAGGACTCTCACCAGAACCTGACTGCTGACACCCTGATCTTGGACTTCCAGCCTTCACAACTGTGAGAAATAAGTTTCTATTGCTTATAACTACCCCGTCTACAGTACCTTGTTAAAGCAACCCAGAATGATTAAGACAAATAGTAAAAGTAAACCAGGCTGGACCAAATAAACATATAATTCTATGTTTACCTCTGGTTCATATAAATTGCAGGCTAATTCTCTGCACAGTGATAACAGCTAGAGGTGAGGAAGAACTATGTTGGGATCCAAATTGTTTAAATGGCAGGCATGAAATTTGTGTGTTTCTTTCATTCTTTTGAGTACAAAGCATCTTTTCAGCAGTTTCTATAATATATCTCTATATCCTGGCCATATCTGTTCCCCCTGAAGCCAAACAGATTAAGAATCATAGCTTTGCTTATAATTTATTGAAATATTCAAATTAAGTGAGAGTCTCTTTGTGTCATTTTTGGTGTTGACATTTAGAGCCTCAACTCTGATTTTGTTAATATATTCATTCAGATTACTATGGCATTCATAAAATCCTAAAAGCTAAGAAATCTTATCAAGTAGTATTGTAAATTAATAGGTAATCAAGAATTATCTCATGGCTGGGGCGCCTGGGTGGCTCAGTCGGTTGGGTGACTGCCTTTGGCTCAGGTCATGGTCCTGGAGTCCCAGGATCGAGTCCCGCATTGGGCTCCCTGCTCAGCGGGGCGTCTGCTTCTCCCTCTGACCCTCTTCCCTCTCATGCTCTCTGTCTCTCATTCTCTCTGTCTCAAATAAATAAATAAAAAAATCTTAAAAAAAAAAAAAAGAATTATCTCATGGCTCATAGACATCCTCTATTTCAGTGGTTCTCAAACTTGCCTCCGCGTTAGAATTATCTGGGGAGTTTTAAGAAATACTGTACATGGAGTCCACCATCCCAATTAAGTTAAAATCCCTGGGGATGGGGCCCGAACATTAGTATTATTTGAAAGCTCCCCAGGTATCTTGAATGTGCAGTCACAGTTAAGAATTACGCTGTTTTTCCCCCCTATTTTTCATTCTTCTCGTTTGCCTTTCTTTCTCTCTATTCTGGGCTTGGCTGAAAGATTACCTTTTCCATGTAATAGAGGGAGTTAATTGGAAGCCTCCGTTTTTACTGAAGCCGCCAGGCCATATCTCCTGTAGAAAACCGAACTGGCTGGCTCCTGACAGCAAATACTTCACTTGTTTCTCTGAATCAACAGATAAATAAAGGTACAAACATATTCAAACACATAACACTAGAGGTTTCTCTGCAGGCACAAAGTGGTTTTAAGTTACTCATGTGTTTTATACTGTTAATGATAATGTTTTTACAAAGAGATGCTGGGTTATGATTACCATAAACCATGGGCAAGTTTGCCATTTCAAGTTGGAAGTGTATGTGCGATGTGAGTCATTTGCATTTATCTCTTTATCACTTGAAACTGGCCAGACTTAAGCTACTTAGAACTGACTTCATAACAGATTACCATTATGTAGAATGTTTGGACATGAATAATGTCAAAGACACCGTGAGGTGTCACAAAAATTAAGTGCCTCTTGTGTCATGGCATCCCTGAATGCTATTTTATTTGCAGAGCTCTGTATTCCACAAATATCTGGTAGCTACTGTACAGGGATGATATAGTATTTTATTCTGAATGAGTATAACATTGCATTACTGATTTGGAAGAAAAAGAAGTTAATTTATTTATCTCCCATGTGTCTGCAGCCAACAATGTAATTGTACTTTTCCATGCCAGAAGATTTTTGTCTGTCCTTCTTTGTGTGATAATGGATTTGGTCATTTAAAAAATATATATATTGTGAATATATTATTATGAAAAATTAAATATTATATACAAGTCTTCCTGGTTGAAGGCTTGTTGAATTGCCTGTTAATAAAGAGTTTCTTTTTACTACTCTAGCAGTGTCACCAGAATGAGAGCCTCAGCTACATACAAATGATCAATTTGTGCATGTCTAGGCTTGTCCTGAGTGCTCACTGCATCAGCCAACTGAGAACTGATTTACATGCTGAACTACACAGTTTTACAGAAAGGACACCTGACTGGATTCTGACATGATGTAGACTTTCAGGACTAAGACATCAAAGCTACAGTGATAGAAGGGTCTCCCCTCATTGCAAGGTGCTCAAAGGGGAAGGGACTCATTTTGAGTAAAGGGAAGGTTGAGGTGCATAATAACAGATGGGGGCACCAATGGCCAATATATGCTGTTCTAAGACACCAAGACTATCTTCCGGCCTCCACACTGGTGTCAAAACAAAACTTGCACTGATAAATTTAAACAGACAAGGAAGACTTTATTTAAGACTATTGGAACAGGGAAGGAGACTGAACTCAACTACACTGAAACAAAACATGGGAGGCTTTTAAGCATGGGGGTGAGCTAGTGGACAAATACTGGTGGACACTAGGGAATAGGTTGATCAATGAGATGTGTTGAGCACATTGAATTATTCCTGAGTTTGCAAATGTTTTTCTAGGCTATTAGACCATTTATGCTTGCTAACTGGCACCCACCCAAGTTAGGTTCCTATTCTCCCAGAGAGACTGGAAAATTTGAAACTATCTCCTTCAATGTTTAACATTTCAAAGAGATGGTTCCCTGGTCCTTGAGAAAGACATTTCTTGGGTTGTAAAACTGGCAAGAGGCTGGGAGATTTACATATATTTCAGAGAAGAAGAGAAATAATTTACAATTACAAATTTTGTAGAGTAAATGTTCTAAGAAAAGGGAGGTCAGGGGCGATATGGTCAGGAAGAAAACTGTGTAAAGTTTAGTCAAGCTGAGGAGAGTGTTAGGCCATCTTTGCCATTGGAATAGTGCTCGTCTCGAGGAGAAGTGACCTCAATAAAGCCTGATTCAAATAGAAAGTGATGACATGAAAGTCTGTAATAAAACAAAGACCCAGGGCCACGCTGAGAAAGGAAGGGCATTTCTCTATGTCATGTCCGCACAGGAATCACTGAAGCAGAGAGGAGGAAAGTCTCCATCAAGGCCAGTGAAGAGCAAGGGTCCGTGAAAGATCAGTGGGGGGTAATGGAGAGCTGACAGCCAAGAAGGATTCCTGTAGTCGCACCTTTTTGGGAGTAGTTGGGAAGTCTGTTTCTCCATTTGGGTGTTACGACAACCTGGGTGCCAAGCACAGGAAAATCAGTGGAAGTGATGGAAGACGGCAACTACTTCTCATGGGCAAATATGAGCATGCTGTGCACCACTCTGGGATCAAAGGGAATTATTTGGAAGTGGCTATTGTTTCAGTGACATTGTTGGGAGAATTCATCCTAGAAATATGCCGTATTTTTCTTCTTCTGATCCTGCAGTACCTTTCAGATTGGTGTAATTTTGGAAGCAGCATATTTTACTGAAAAATAATATACCTAGCCCTGTTTTTCAAATCAAAATTCCGATTTCCGTTTTGCCACTTATCTGTGTGATCTTGAGCAAGTGATTTAAATTCCTTGTGCTTGAATTATATTTTTTCTTCTGTGAAATAAAAACAAAAATACTTGCATGATTGGTATAATGGTGAAATGTATAAAAAGCATAAAACCCAGTGCCTGGTGGGTACCACAAATGTAAATACCCTTCCTTCATTACATTCCTTGTTTGTTTTTTAAAATATTTTATTTATTTATTTGACAGTGAGAGAGAGCGAGCACAAGCAGGGGAAGTGGGAGAAGGAGAAGCAGGCTCCTCACTGAGCAGGGAGCCTGATGTGGGGCTCGATCCCAGAACCCTGGGATCATGACCTTAGCCAAAGGCAGACGCTTAACCGACTGAGCCACCCAGGTGCTCCTACATTCATCTTAATGTACAAAGATGATAAGTACCAAACATACCAAATTACAAATACATTTCAAGGCAGAAGATGAAGAATACTCAAGAATTTAACTGATACTGAAAACTTGACTAAATTATCAGCTTTCCCAAGATGGTCTCTAGGCACAGAAAGTTTAGAGACTTGAGAAAGTCTTCAAATGATGGATGCTTGAAACCTCTGGCCTCAATTACTTGGATAATTCAGATGAAAAAGATAAAGTATTTTCTTAGCATCACTATATCTCAATTCTTTGATCTATTTTGCATGTTTAGACATAGCAAGTCAGAAGAAGTGGAACAAAATTACAATTTGCAACTAGAATATAACTAAAATAGTTGTAGTAACAAATTCTGACAAGGGGAATTTTCATCATGCAACAAAGCACTAATATGTTTGCAAGAAATCTCTAACTTTTCCAATACTTTACTAAAGGGATAGATACTGTGTCGTCTTGAACACTTATTTTATCATATCTAGCCTACAGAGCACATATGAAAATATGTAATCTAAATGCATGATTTACAAAGATTTTATGCCATTAAAAATAACATCAATAGCAAGTTATATGAAAAAGGAGGGATAATTTTTGTGCCTCTCTGCAGGTGTGTGTGTATATGTGGGGCTGTGAGATATGAATTGTATCAATTTTACTGAGTTTTGGTCTATGTAGTAGGTACTTGAATTTTTTTCCTGTCTCTGGCTTTGTGTAGCACCTGTTTCTGTGTTACTATTTTTGTGAACTTCTCCAGGTAATTGGTTTCATGTGATTATACCTTTTCCCAGCATTTCTAGAAACATCTTAAATATCAATACCTAAAGGAGCAGGAGAAAGAGCAGCAAATAAAGCCTAAACCCAGCAGGAGAAGAGAAATAATAAAGATCAGAGCAGAAATCAATGAAATAGAAACCAAAAGAATAGTAGAACAGATCAATGAAACTAGGAGCTGGTTCTTTGAAAGAATTAACAAGATTGATAAACCCCTGGCCAGACTTATCAGAAGAAAAGAGAAATGACCCAAATCAACAAAATCATGAATGAAATGAGAGATCACAACCAACACCAAAGAAATACAAACAATTATAAGAACATATTATGAGCAACTCTATGCCAGCAAATTAGATAATCTGGAAGAAATGGATGCATTCCTAGAGATGTATCAACTACCAAAACTGAACGAGGAAGAAATAGAAAACCTGAACAGACCTATAACCACTAAGTAAATTGAAGCAGTCATCAAAAATCTCCCAACAAACAAGAGCCCAGGGCCAGATGACTTCCCAGGGGAATTCTACCAAACATTTAAAGAAGAATTAATACCTATTCTTCTGAAACTGTTCCAAAAAATAGAAATGGAAGGAAAACTTCCAAACTCATTTTATGAGGCCACCATTACCTTGATCCCAAAACCAGACAAAGACCCCATCAGAAAGGAGAACTACAGACCAATACCCCTGATGAACATGGAGGCAAAAATTCTCACCAAAATACTAGCCAATAGGATCCAACAGTACATTAAAAGGATTATTCACCACGACCAAGTGGGATTTATCCCTGGGCTGCAAGGTTGCTTCAACAATCCACAAATCAATCAATGTGATACAATACCTTAATAAAAAAAAGAACAAGAAACATATGATCCTCTCAATAGATGCAGAAAAAGCATTAGACAAAGTACAGCATCCTTTCTTGATCAAAACTCTTCAGAGTATAGGGATAGAGGGCACATACCTCAATATCATAAAAGCCATCTATGAAAAACCCACAGCAAATATTCTCAATGGGGAAAAACTGAGAGCTTTCCCCTTAGGGGAACACGGCAGGGATATCCACTCTCACCACTGCTATTCAATGTAGTATTAGAAGTCCTAGCCACGGCAATCAGACAACAAAAATAAATAAAGGCATACGAATCAGCAAGAAGAAGTCAAACTCTCACTCTTTGCAGATGATATGATAGTTTATATAGAAAACCCAAAAGACTCCACCCCAAAACTGCTAGAACTCATACAGGAATTCAGTAAAGTGGCAGGATATAAAATCAATGCACAGAAATCAGTGGCATTCCTATACAGCAACAACAAGACAGAAGAAAGAGAAATTAAGGAGTCGATCCCATTTATAATTGCACCCAAAACCATAAGATACCTAGGAATATACCTAACCAAAGAGGCAAAGAATCTGTACTCAGAAAACTAGAAAATACTCATGAAAGAAATTGAGGAAGACACAAAGAAATGGAAAAACATTCCATGCTCATGGATTGGAAGAACAAATATTGTGAAGATGTCAATGCTACCTAGAGCAATCTACACATTCAATGCAATCCCTATCAAAATACCATCCACTTTTTTCAAAGAAATGGAATAAATAATCCTAAAATTTGTATGGATCCAGAAAAGACCCTGAATAGTCGGAGGAATGTTGAAAAAGAAAAGCAAAGCCGGCGGCATCACAACTCCGGACTTCAAGCTCTATTACAAAACTGTCATCATCAAGACAGTATGGTACTGGCACAAAAACAGACACATAGATCAATGGAACAGAATAGAGAGCCCAGAAATGGACCCCCAATCTATGGTCAAGTAATCTTTGACAAAGCAGGAAAGAATGTCCAATGGAAAAAAGACAGTCTCTTCAACAAATGGTGTTGGGAAAATTGGACAGCCACATGCAGAAGAATGAAACTGGACCATTTCCTTACACCACACACAAAAATAGACTCCAAATGGTTAAAAGGCCTCAATGTGAGACAGGAGTCCATCAAAATCCTAAAGGAGAACACAGGCAGAAACCTCTTCGACCTCAGCCGCAGCAACTTCTTCCTAGAAACATCGCCAAAGGCAAGGGAAGCAAGGGCAAAAATGAACTATTGGGACTTCATCCAGATAAAAAGCTTTTGCACAGCAAAAGAAACAGTCAACAAAACCAAAAGACAACCGACAGAATGGGAGAAGATATTTGCAAATGACATATCAGATAAAGGGCTAGCATCCAAAATCTGTATTCTCAATATCAACACCCAATGAACAAAGAATCCAATCAAGAAATGGGCAGAAGACATGAACAGACATTTTTCCAGAGAAGACATCCAAATGGCCAACAGACACATGAAAAAGTGCTCAACATCACTCAGCATCAGGGAAATCCAAATCCAAATCTCAATGAGATACCACCTCACACCAGTCAGAACGGCTAAAATTAACAAGTCAGGAAATGACAGATGTTGGTGGGGATGCGGAGAAAGGGGAACCCTCCTGCACTGTTGGTGGGAATGCAAGCTGGTGCAGCCACTCTGGAAAACAGTATGGAGGTTCCTCAAAAAGTTGAAAATAGAGCTACCATATGATCCAGCAATTGCACTACTGGGTATTTACCCTAAAGATACAAATGTAGGGATCTGAATGGGTACGTGCACCCCGATGTTTATAGCAGCAATGTCCACAATAGCCAAACTGTGGAAAGAGCCAAGATGTCCATTGACAGATGAATGGATAAAGAAGAAGTGGTGTATATATATACAATGGAATATTATGCAGCCATCAAAAGGAATGAGATCTTGCCATTTGCAACGACGTGGATGGAACTGGAGGGTATTATGCTGAGCGAAATAAGTCAATCAGAGAAAGACATATATCATATGATCTTACTGATATGATAAATTCTTAATCTCAAAAACAAACCGAGGGTTTTTGGAGTGGTAGGGGGGGTGGGAGGGATGAAGTGGCTGGGTGATAGACATTGGGGAGGGTATGTGCTATGGTGAGTGCTGTGAATTGTGTAAGACTGTTGAATCACAGATCTGTACCTCCGAAACAAATAATACATTATATGTTAAAAAAAAAAGAAGATCGTAGGAAGGGAAAAATGAAGGGGGGGAAATTGGAGGGGGAGATGAACCATGCGAGACTATGGACTCTGAGAAACAAACAGGGTTCTAGAGGGGTGGGCGTGGGGGGATGGGTTCGCCTGGTGATGGGTATTAAAGAGGGCATGTACTGAATGGAGCACTGGGTGTTATATGCAAACAATTAATCATGGAACACTACATTGAAAACTAATGATGTAATGTATGGTGATTAACATAATAAAAAAATAAAAAAATAAAATAGGCTAACCTTCCACCATGTAATATTTACACTATTATAAGAAATTAAATTGCTTTCTTACTATTCTGGTTCATTCTGTTAACATTCTGTCCGTAATAAAATCGTTGCTCTCAAAAAAAAAAAAAAATCAATATATCATTTATCACAAATTATAGGAAAATGATGATCAAAAATGACTATGTTGGACCTTATGTAGGCATGCCCCTGTGCTTTGAGCATTTCTTCTTCTAATATCTACCTCTGAAAGCCCATTTGTCTTTGTTGTATCTATTGATATTCTATATCCTTGTTTTGTAGGCAGAATAATGACCTCCAGAGATCTCCACATTTTAATCCCTGGAAACTGTGATAATGTTACCTTCCATGGCAAAAGGGACTTGGAAGGTATAATTAAGGATAAAGACCTTGAGTTTGCGAGATTATCTTGGATTATCCAGATGGATCCAATCTAATCATACAAGTCCTTAACAGTGGAAAACCTTTCTGGGCTGGGGTTAGAGAGAGAGGTGACATTAGGAGGAAGGTCAGAGAGAAGCAACAGTTAGAGTTTTGAAGAGAGAGGAAAGGGCGATGGAAGATCAAACAGGAATGGAGACAGCCAGCCTCTAGAAGTTTAAAAAGGCAAGGGAAAAGATTTTTCCTAGAAAGGAAGGCAGACCTTCTGAAATCTTGATTTTAGTCCAATGAGACCTGTTGCATTGTTTTAGGCCACTAAGTTGGGAGTAATTTGACAGCATCAATAGAAAACTAGTACAGCCTGCGTCCACATATACAACCTGGTGTAAGCTAGATGCTAGGAATGGCATGGGGAGGGGGTATTCAGTTTATAGTATAACTGTAAGGACTGCCACTTTCCTGGAATTCCACTGAAGACACTAACTTGAACAGCTTTCAAGACCCATTCTGGACACATCTTTGAACGGGTGTGTTGATCCCTTTTTTCTCAGAACCAGTCTTTGTGTACAACATACCTTCCATTTTGGGGCTGTGTATAAAACCTTCCAAACTGAACCACTCCACCTGTACTGCCATCTTTACACATTCCTAAGAATCTACAAATCATGTGGTTATCACCAGCTACTTAACCTGCTCATTCAACCCATGCTTTCACATTGCTGAACTCTTCCTAATTTAGCTGGTGGAGATTTGTACCTTCTTTCTCTATCCTTAGGGACTGTAGTATTTCTCTTCTTATTGCCTCTTGAGGTTATTTCCTCCTAACTAGTCCACAGAACCCTTCTATATATTAACACCTACAAGAATCGGGGTAGGGGTGGTGTCTTTGTTATAGTTGACTATAGAAGTGGAGGCTTCTCATCAGGGAAATGCATATCAAAACCACAATGAGATACCACCTTACATCAGTTAGAATGGCAAAAATTAACAAGACAGGAAACAACAAGTGTTGGAGAGGTTGTGGAGAAAGGGGAACCCTCTTACACTGTTGGTGGGAATGCAAGCTGGTGCAGCCACTCTGAAAAACAGTATGGAGGTTCCTCAAGATGTTAAAAATAGAGCTACCCTATGACACAGGAATTGCACTACTAGGTATTTACCCCAAAGATATAGACATAGTGAAAAGAAGGGGCATGTGCACCCCAATGCTCATAGCAACAATGTCCACAATAGCCAAACTGTGGAAGAAGCCGAGATGCCCTTCAACAGATGAATGGATAAAGATGTGGTTCATATATACAATAGAATATTACTCAGCCATCAGAAAGGATGAATATCCACCATTTGCACTGACATGGACGGAACTGGAGGGTATTATGCTAAGTGAAGTAAGTCAAGCAGAGAGAGACAATTATCATATGGTTTCACTCATTATGTGGAACATAAGGAGTAGTGTGGAAGACCACAAGGGAAGGGAGGGAAAACTGAATGGGAAGAAATTAAGAGGGAGACAAACCATGAGAGACTCTGGACTCTGGGAGCCAAACTGAGGGTTACAGAAGGGAGGATGGTGGGGGGATGGGGCAACTGGATGATGGGCATTAAGGAGGGCAGGTGTGGTGATGAGCACTGGGTGTTATATGCAACAAATGAGTTGTTGAACACTACATCAAAAACTAAAAAACTGAAAAAAAAAAAGAAGTGGAGCCTTCTTATATTGTTTCAATCTACCTTTCTATTTGTGATGTGGATGTTTTTGTTGTTTCTCTTTTCCCTGTAGTTGACTTTCTCAGTTCCTATCATATCAACCTTTGCCTTTGTGTCTTTATAATATAGAACTAAAGAGTGAATTTATGTTCATGCATGTATGTGTGTTCATCCACATGTGTTTATTTAATAGCAATTTAGATAGAACTTGTTATTCATTTCTATATACATACACATATACACACATATCTTGTATGGCTTGAAGCAAAACAAGTTAAAAATAAAATAATTAACATTCGGTAATTTTACTTTTGATTTTTCTCTGTAGGCCTATAGGTCTTGTGGTCTTGATGGGAATGAGTCTATAAGCTGCTAACATCCTGAAGGTCTTTTTTTAGTCAGGGTTTTAGCTGTCAGCCCTTATTGAAATGTTCTGATTGCCAATGTTTGTGTTTGGTTCACATCAAAAGGCCTTTATTTGACTGATGCCTACTCTATCTCCTACCCATGAAATAATTCATTGAACAAATATGTATTTTTGATAATTATATGCCACACATCATTGAAAGAGAATGTGGACACACTCTTTTTTTTATCTTAATCGAAAGTATAGTAAAAATAGCATGGTTGAGTAAATATATGCTTCTAGCCAGTCTTTGATTTATCAAACCTTTTCACTATTTAAAATGTACCTAAGCTTCCCCAGTTTCTACTATCTCCCAGTCTTGTTCCCACCTCTCCATTATTCCTCCTCTACTGTCTTTCTTATACATATCCTAAAATAAATAAAATAGTCATTATAGATAAATCCAAACATTGTTTTAAACAAAAGCTAACTATTCTGGTAGTGATAACACTGCACGTAACCCAGAATGAGTGCCTTTACACCACTTAGGGAGCTAGAAGATGACTTGCAGCAGGTGAGAGGCAGACACACGTATAGAAGTTATTTTGGGGATGAAACTTGTACTATAATAAGAAATTTGGAGCAAGTGAAAAGAAATTAGAAGGAGCTGCTGCAGAGAGCAGATGGTAGTCCAGGGGGTTTTATGACTTTTAACTTAAATAGTTCTATGAAGCAAGCATCCAAAGTAACCAAGCCCAATTTCTTCTGAATTGCACTTCAGAACAGAAAAATACAGGAGTGATAACAGTCCAATGTTACTTAGAGACAATTCAGAAATAGCTATTCTTTTCTATTCTAAGTTGATTATAGTATGAACATAGAATAGGAAAGGGTAAAACATGACCATTAAAATCTCTTCTTGTGGTACTTATATTTTTTACATCATAATCTCATGGCACCAGCTGTATTAAGCTGTTTGCCATATATTCCTGTTAAATAAATTATGCTTTCTTGAGTGCTAACTACTCATGGACATGTTCTGATAACTCTGGGGTGAATTTATCCACTTCAGTGAGCACAGTAATAAGCCAGGCTCTCTATGCTATGTTCTAGTGGAATTAAGATACAAAGTGCATGGCATTACAAATCTCTGGAAGGAGCAAATGCAGTCAACCAAATGCTCTTCTCTAACTGGAAGATAACCTAAAAAGGTGAGGATTTTTTGGGGGATCATTTTATATATATGCATATAAAATCACCGTGTGTGTATCTACACACACACACACACACATATGGGTTTGTAATGACACAAGGCTTTATGGTTATATACTTTTTTTTTTCAGCTTTACTAAGGATGACAAACAAGAAGAGAAGATAGACTTTAAAATTATTACAGTGTTGGGGTTTTGTTAGGCTTATGCAATAATGCATTTAGGGTTTATGAAATATTTTTTCAGATGATCAAGCATCAAGTCTAGACCAACAATGGAAGATAACCCAAGACAGATGTGATATAATGGTAGAAAATGAGAAGAAAAATGGTTTTGAAATTTCAGTGAGGTTAAACTAAGATTAGGAATGAAAGTAAGAGGGTAGACAAAGCACCCAAGAGTAAATAGTATTAGAATCATAATGGAAGTTCAATATTTCAAAGATGGGACCATTTTAGTTAATGACAAGAATGTATGACCAAACTGAAGAGGACTTGAAGATCATTAGAGTTGAGGTCAAAGAATGATCAGGTCTTGTATATTCATATGGTTTTGAAATCCCTCAGAATTATGAGAGAATTTAGATATATGGAATTAATTGTGGTGTATAAGTATTCAAAGAATGTGGAATGACGAGATTAGTAAATATCAGGGATGAGGAGAGACCAGTATGGCTCAATTAAATTCCAGGGAGCTAGGATTTAAATGAGGGTAGAATAGTAATTATAGCAGACAGGTTTGGGAAAAGGAATCCTATTTCATTTTCTGACTTGGAGGTCCAGGCAGAGTGCAAGAATGGTTAAGTCTGATTGGAGGTATCTTCTGGCAAATCTGGGTGTTTCAGGGAGAGCCTAGTCTGAGTTAAGGACAACAGATAAATAAATTAAATATGGACAAGGATTCCAGTGCGTGGAATCAAGGAGGGGTACCATTGAGCAGTGTGGGGATGAGAAGAGGGGAGAGGAAAAATGTAGAGAAAGGTTGGCAGTTAGGGAGATTATCATTGATAGCAATGTAAAAAAATGGTGTTATTAATCATCTTGCTGTTTTAAACATAACTCTGAAAACCAGTTTCAGTGTTGATGAAAATTGAGGCCCCAGGTACCATCAGAAGCCTGGTGACTCACTGCTGGCAGCTGGGTCTGGACTGCAGGTGCGGTAGGACAGGGCTGTCACAGACCTTGGGTGGCTACAGCCCCTGCCTATAGGTGCAGAAGCTGTTGTAGGAACAGATGCCGAGTAGCTGGAGAGACAGCAAGGAAATACAGTAACTCCTGGTGGTGAGAGACCTTACACGTTTCACTACATGTACATACACTTCACAAAGAAGCACAAAAATGTATTTTTATTTATACATTAACTTTGAATTGCCTTATACCTCATTAAGTGTACACTACACTATTCTAGTTGTCCAATTTTCACATTAGAAAGGTAGAAAATGTTCTAACGTCTCAGAGGCTATGGACGGGGGTTAACAAAAATAAATACTGGCAAAGTGAAAATGTACACTGGTAGTTTAGTGCATATCACATTAAGTGCCTGATTTGCTTGAACATTTTTTCTGTTGAATGGAATATTCTGGTTTTTATTTTAGCTTTTGTATATAACCAACAAACTTCTAAAGAAATTAATATTCACTGCACAGGGAATTTTACAGCCTCTTTCAGATGGGGAACTGACCTGCCCTGACTTTTTAATAGGGCAGCGTGATAATTGGTAGAGTGGTGTGGTGGCAGGTTTAGCCAGCTGGTCACCTGCACAGAGAACAGCTTTCCTATTAAAGTGAATCCATCCATGAAGGACATTTGAATGTGCTGCTTCTGCAGAGTGGGTGCTCTGCTGATGCATTCTGCTTAAACCCCAAATGAAGAAATGCTTGGGTTATTTTTGATTCAAAGCAAGCAAGAGGTAATAAGCAACTGTTTGTTCAATTGGAGCATATGCTCACTGAGTTCTAATTCTCTTTTTGCTTTGGGACCAGATGCTGTATCCTAGTAATTCCCAAACCTGGCCAATCTTCAGAATCATCCAGGGGGCTTTTAAAAATACCAGTATCAGAAATTTCAATTTATTATATCTTGGCTAGGGTATAGAAATTTGAAATAAGCTCCAGATAAATATTTCAGGTTTGTAGATCATTGCTCTATATCAGTGGTCCAAATCTTGGTATGGGATGGAGTGGGGAAGAAAACTCTGCCTGTTACTCAGTTACATCCCCCACTCCCAGGCTCTCTATTCCCCAATGAAAATCGTTGTTCTAGACTACTTACCAGACACAGATATTTATCAACCTGATGGGCATGCTCTGGGATAGCACTGTTTACAAAAGTATAAAAGATGAAATGGTAAAATGCTTGACTCTTTGACAAGATACATAACTGGGGTCACTGCCTCCCTTACCACATATACCCTCCTTAGGATAAAGGCACTACATCCTTCCTGAGTTAACTTGTTCTCAAGTCACATGCACTGGCCTTAACATTCAATTCTCTTCATTAGGAAATAAATCTAAATACTTTAACCTAATCATACTCCAAAAGTAGAATAGTGTGTAAAAATCAGACTGGCTATTTACGAATAGAGCTGTCTGTAAGGGCAATATTCAGGTATGAGAGGTCTGGGGCTACATTTAGAAGGTTCTTTAGTAAAGTGAAGAGTATGCTGGGCTAGGAGAAGAAACGTAAGTTAGAATATGGGGAGAAAGGTCTTGGAACAAAGATACAGAATGGAGTGGCTGGGCAATAATTGGTAATAGATGCACCAAGGGTGAGAATCAGTAATAGGATGACCGGAAAGAACAAGGATACCTCAGAGTGAGGACATTTCAAGAACTAATACTGTTTGCAAATACAGCAGAAATATTTTTATATACTGCTCCATGGATTTCTTGGACTAGATGGAGGGAGGACTCATGAATGACTGGATAGTGCATTACAGATGGTGAAGAGTCCTGCCATGCACCCCAATCATGTATTTCACCTCTCATTCCTTTCCCCATAAAATGATCACATGAAAATATAAGGTATCCTTTACAATGGATAGCTGTTGTTTTTATTGGCTCAGCATTGATCACCCTCCATTTAGTAATGGCATTCTGATCTCTGAGGAATTACGCCCTTCCTGGAGACATTTTACTCATGGTAACAGTGATGGGTATGTTACCAGTTAGACCTGATGAGACTCATTCCTGGGCCAGTTGTTGAAATATTTATGAGGGGCATGCATGCTTTCCACTGGAGCTTCTAGGAGGATTGAGTATAAGCCTAGAATGTCTGTCTGGCAGCCATCTTGCTAGGACACATGCCTACCAAAAAATGGAGCCACCCTAAGGAAAATAGGACCAGTAAGTTTAGGTCATGAATTCAGCCATTTCTCAAGATGATATTAACTGAAATTTCCTGGGATGTGAGGCAAAACCTCCTCTCTTTTAGTCAAGTCCATTTGAATCAGTCAGGTTTTCTAGTGCTTTCAAATCAAAAGTCATGATTAATATTTTCTGAAGGAGAAAGTTATTTACTTGTTGAAAGCTATGTTGCCTACATTTTAAAATTTAGTGGGTAAGAAATTAAGCCTTTGGAAAAAAATGCTGATAATAATCATTTGTTGAAAGAGTGGAACCAAGTAAAGCTATTTAAAATAGCTGTGAGAGGTAGTTCCAAAATATGCTTAAAATTTTCAAAGTAGCAAGGGAACAGAGGATAAGAGTGGGAAGAGGGAGAGAGGATGGAGAAAGAAAGAGTCTGACAGAAACTTGGAATTGACTGATAAGAAGAACCTACAACACATATAGAAATTTGAAAGCATGAGGCCTAAGGGATGACTTATTCTATAATTTAATGGCTATTTTTTCAGTTCCTCCCTCTCATATTTAGAGACAGAGAAAGAGTCAGGGACATATATATTACTCTTCAAGTAGTAACTGGCTATCAGCTAAAATAGACAAGTAGATGAGAAAAAGTGAAAACATTGTGGGAGTACTGGTAGGTAGCAGACTGTCATAGAAGCTTTTATTCTTAGAATAGGAGCATAGAAATTTTATTTATTTTCTTATTAGTTTAATCTGGTAATAGTTGTTTTAATTCTTCTTCAGATCCTGGGTTAAGCTTCATGTGATCACTCAGTGAGAGGATTTCTGGGCGAGTCCAAACTTGGAGCATGTTTGCACAAGGCCGAGACAACACAGTGGGAAGGAAAGATTGACGGGTGCATGATAAGGTGTGTGGCTCAGTTAAATTCAATTAATCTGTTTTTCATCCTACTTGAGCTATAGCTAAATTAATAACTTGTAAGAGTTATTATTTATGAGAGAATTCATCTTAAAGTAGGACTCGATGAGCTTGGTGATCTGGGGGAAGAGAGATTTTGAGTCAACACTGGTGAGGGCAGTAGGTCTACTCTTCACTCTCTGACCATGGCTGTGTATTAGAACATAGGAATGCATGTACAAGCTAGAAACTCTGTTACACAAAGGTATTAATAGGAGAGTAAGCTGAAGCAGCACAGCTTCAGTATCTTTGTCAAGAAGTGTAACAAAGAGGAGAGAGGCAATCACACCCACTTCACCACAACCTCCAGAGCACTGGGCAATTTCAGGGGACTATAGGAGGACAGGGTTTCTGCGGCAGGTATGTGCCATATATGTCGGGGACAACAACGGCATCAGGCAGAGACGTCCTGACATGGCACAGAGTATGGAACTTAGCAGTAGTAGTTGTGTTAGCAAAATCAGAGTAACCTGCTTGAAAAGATATCTTTGTCTAGAGTAGTGGTGGTGTCTAGTGGGCATGGCTAAACCTAGCAGGAGACAAAGCAGTGTCCTTCATAACACCCATGTTGGAGAGGAATGGCAGGACCTGGTGGGAGTGGAGTCCAGTGTATGGACTGGAACCCAACTGAAACAAGAGTGATGTTCACATCATCAGAGTGCGAAGGGAAGAGTGGAACCCAGTGATTTTGATACAGCCAGAAGAATCAGTGATGCCTAGGGAATGTCACGTGGTAGGTGTTAGAACCATTTGTGACTCCCTGACTGGTCAGTTGGTTTTCTCAGGGTGTTGGGATCCTGCATTACAATGTAGGAAACAGAAGGCAGTGAAACACGGCTCATGGCAGAAATAGAAATCATGCACACATATGCACAGACACACTAATATTTTCAAGGTCAATTTCTATCTGTTTCTAACCTGCTGTCCCATCACAAAGTAAATTTTAGTTTCTATGAGTATTGAAAGGCAAAATACTTCCCCTCCATTAAAATTAAGAGTTGGTTTTAAAATCATTTAGACAACAGTTGTCAGCAACAGAGGCTTTAGCAACAATGAAAAAAATCTGTTCCTTTCATTCCCTATTTTCCTAGAGCAATGAATCCACATAATGCCATTTTGACATTGTAGAGACAAGTCTATTAAAATATGAATTTATGGTTACTTTGTCTCTTATGTTGGTCCATTTAGCATAATAGTTGCAATTGACCTAAATAGCAGAAAGTACATTTTATTCTAAGTGTTTGAAATTAAAATATATTGAATGATTTTCTTGTATATATCATTGTCGAAGTTTTTGTTACACTCTAATTAATACAAATAGCAGTAATAACACAACTGGATGCACCTGGCATGTATTATTGGATTTATCCCAAGCCATTTTTTCATAATTGGGCATTTCTATCCATGTAACTGAAACTCAGTAATGTTTTTAATGTTTTAAAATTAGAATGCTTTAAAAATCAAACTTGCAGAAATATAATCAATAATGGAAGCAAGACAAGAGATTGTGGCAGCCTGTAAAATAAGAATTTACCACCTTTTTCAAATGTGTTTTGGCAACGTATATTGAAAACCATAAAATGTGCATATCCTTTGATCCAACAATTCCCTTTCTAAGATTTATTCGAAAGATAAAATTAAAGATGTACGTAAAGATTTAGCAAAATTCTGTTCATAACAACATTATATGCCTAGTAAAACAGTAGAAGTAACTTAAATACAAAAGGCATTTGGAATTATAAAATACTGTATATCCAAACACTGAAAGATTAGGTACATTTGAAATTAACTTCTTATATATTTTTATTTTACAGTGAAATGCAAATATGGAAGACCGTGTGAAATATGTACAGCTTAATGAGTTATTTTGAGTTGACTGCCTCTGTAAACAGCCCCAGCAGGGATTCTCCATGTGTCCCATCTCAATCCCATCCCCTCCAATCTCCACAAATAACCACTATTCTGACTTTTAGAGCAATCACTTCCTTATTTCTTTATTGGTTTCATCACTTGAATATTCATTCTTGCCACTTAAAAAAAAAACCAAAAATACAAAGGAATTTTGATATGCCTTGTCAGTCTCTCATTATCTGTAGGTTTTCTTCTGTGTCTTGTGTTTCTTTCTTTTCCTGGCAATGTATATATTGAAGACCCTGATAGTATTTTGACCTGTAGAGTTTTCTGGTCTGGATTTCATAAGTTGCATATGCTTGGTACACTTTAATTTGTTTTTCTGTCCTCTGTATTTCCTGCACACTGTCAGCTGGATCCAGAGGCTTTTTAAAATTAATATCTGATTCCTTTTTGCAAATCTGTCAGGAGTGGTGTGCTCCTTCATTAAAACATGCATAATGTCAGATCATTTCATATTTTATGATGCTTGTAGCTGCTGCTGATCACCTTTAGATCTACTAAGTATTCAGGGTTGTAAATTAGTCATATTCTATCAATTCTTTTAAAATTTGTTAAGTGGAAAAACCATTATAAAGATATGATTTACCATATCTACTATTTATTTTGTAACCAAGTGATACTATTTCTAGAATTCTAATCACAGGCAGGATTGTTTCCCTGTATTTGTCAGTTTTCAAGGTTACTGTATATTCTCCTCACACCTTTATTTAGTCCTAGTTCTAAAAGGAATTAGCAGTCCTTATGTCAATGTCTCTCCAGTCATTTTGATTATTTGAAGCTCTTTCTCTAGCAGATTGCTCAGGAAGCTCTCATAAGAAAAGAAATCTACTAGTTCTTGTATGTCGATAACAGTTTGTACACTTTATAGAAAGTGAGTTTTGTTGGATAAAAATCCTTGGCTCATATTTTCTTTCCTTGAGTCTCTTAAATATACTTTTACATTTTTTTCTGACATAAAACATTGTGTTGAAAATAAAATAATTTAATTTTCTATCCCAGTATGTCAAGTACTGTTTTTTCCCTAGATGCCCAAGGAATGTTTTGTTTCTTTTTTTCCTAAGTCTAAGAATTTTGCTGGGTCTTGTGCATCATTCTGGACTGATATTCCAAAGAATATGGTATACTCCTCAAATCATCTTTTATTTTAGAAATTGTTCTGAAGTTATAGTTTTTAGTATTTGCTGTTTCGTCGCATGAAATTGATTTTTTAAAATTGATTTTCTTATTCAAGGGTTCCTATCACTTTCTCTTAAACCATCCTGTATCTTCCTTTTTGATTTAAAATGGTCTTCTTTTTTACTTTTTCTTGAATCAAAAGGGTATTTATTCAGTCTTGTGTTTCTTCTCGTATGAATTCATTTTCTGATCTTTTTCTTTTCTTTCAAATCTATCCTGAATTCTGAACGTTTCTGAGATTTTCCAATTCTGATTTCTGTTATACTTGCATCTTTTGTATTATTTTCTTAATGCCATGAAAGAGAAGATTCAATTTTTTTTTTTACTTTTATTATGTTATGTTAGTCACCATACAATTTTAATTTATTTTGTAGTCATGTCTTTTTTGGTCTGTAGGGAATGTTATTCTGATCTTTATTTTCTTTTTTCTTACATTAACTTTGCATGGGGATTTGGCTTTGATACTTTTTCTCTTGTTAATTATTATGTAAATTTAGTTTTCTAGAACTTAATCTTTATGCAAATTTAGTTCTCTTGAACATAATACTGAAGTTCAAGGTAATGTTTTTAACTTCACAGATCTTCCTTTTCTTTTTTTTTTTTTTTAGATTTTATTTATTTATTTGACAGAGAGAGAGACAGACAGAGAGGGAACACAAGCAGGGGGAGTGGGAGAGGGAGAAGCAGGCTTCCTGTGGAGCAGGGAGCCCGATGCGGGGCTAGATCCCAGGACTCTGGGATCATGACCTGAGCCGAAGGCAGACGCTTAACGACTGAGCCACCCAGGCGCCCCACAGATCTTCCTTTTCTATTGCTTTTTTGTAGTGTTCCAAACTATGGAAATTTTGTTATTTTTCTGCTCAATTCTGATTCTACTCCCAGCACTCGCTCCTCGGTGTGAGCCTCTGCCATGGCAGGGAGGGAGGTTGCACTCAAAAGGAGTAAGGTGCTGTCTCTGGGCTGTGGGATTAATGTGCTTCCTGTTTCAGTCCCTCTCCCTCTCTCTTTCATTTTGCCTACAACATATTTTTACTGTGAGTAACAGAACTTCAATTTTAAATGCAAGTGTAGGGAGGGTAATTTTGAGAGAAATTTCAACTTCAGTAGATTCACTGCTTCATTCATAAAACAGATATTAACCAAACCTGTATGATATGCGGGTCACTTGGACTTTACCTGTAAGCCTTACCTGTAAGCTATGGCACTTAAGGCTCTATCAACAAACTGGTAAGAGTAAAGTTCTTCACAATCCTATCTATGAGGTCTATGCAGCCAGGACGCACTCCAGCAGAATGTCGTCTGACTGGTAAGCTCAAGTTTTTTTTCACATATGAAGATCACTGTTGCTTTTATTTATCTATTTTTCTTAAAGTCCCTCCTGGCACATATTACTCAGGATCTTTTGATGATTTTTTCCTCACTTTAGATTCTTCTGAAATAGCCTCCCTCACTGTTATCTTCACTTTTCAGGTTCTGTTGATACTTCTTATTTGACTTTGGATTTAACTCCTTAAAGTTATTTGGGAAATAGTTTCCATAGAAGCAGATTACCTAAAGAAAGTTCTTTTGTTTTTCTACAAGAAAAGTTTATAATTTTTGCAGTGGTCTTAAACTCCAGTATTACACCTCATTTTTTAACTGTTCTTTTTAATAGCTCCCCGTACTATTTGTCTGGAATCCAGGAGATTAATTTTTGGTGGGTTGATTTATTCTGTAATAAACTGGAGAAATTCCTATGCTTTAATGTATATTCCCCGGAGATTTAATTTATTCTTCAAGATAAAACATAAAATAGTTTCTGTTTAAAGAATCAGATGTAGAGTTTATCTGAGTAATTATAAAACAGTTCATGAAACAAAGATGATCTTATAAAACCAACATAAGCCCATAAATTTTCCTTCATGATGAAAGTTCTCTTTCACAGATGAAAAGAGACAGACTGACAACAATGATAAATCACTTTATCCACTTTACATATTGACTTTAAAACTGATGAAAGACAAAAACAAAGTTGGGTGTGGAAGATGCTCTGCTAGTTGATGCTTTAAGAAATGAGAGATGGTTTTATGAGCCAAATAATATTTAACCTGGGAAAATTCACAGTGTGCTAGAGTCCTTTAGGAATGATTTGGAAGGAAATGATGAGACAGCTGTTAATAGCTAGGTATTATAGAACTAATGTTTAGTTATTCACAGTAATAATGGGATCACAGATTCTAAAACTTAAAACAATCAGTTACTAATTTTCTATGTAAAGAGTTAAAAGATCTTTTTGCAACTCTTATATATATCCAAAAATTATTTCTTTTGTCACACCCACCTAACAAATGTAAGCTTCTGGCCTAAATCACCCATTTTTTTCTGACTAACCCTGAAGCCAAGGAACATATTCTACAACTTACTTAGAATGTTTCTTTCCCTGGTCAAACTTGAGCTCACAGGATGCATTTTTCTATATTTTCTTACAATAAGCCATCTACTTCTGAGAATAGAGTATTTGCTTTGTATCTTGTCCTTAGGACCTGCCTAAGTACCTAACTTAAGTACCTCTAACATATGAACTCTATGTTAACTGCAGCAAGTGAAGTTTTCTCTTTCCTCGGTTGTTTTTTTGTGGTCTCACATTAGGGCCATCAGTATCATGAACTTATTTACTACCAATCTCCATTATGCTAGGCATACATAGAAAATCTAAAATGAAAATCTAAATCTGAGAATAAACAAAATAATCTAAAGAAATTCAACAGAAAGAAAAAATATCATTGAATCTAAAAAAAACAAAACAAAACTGGATAAAGACAGACACTTCACCAAAGGAGGCTATATGGATGGCAACTTAGTACATGAGAGATTTCACTATTATCAGCCTTTAGGGAAATGCAAATCAAAAGCACGCCATGATGAGACACATCTGTTAAAGTGGCTAAAATTTAAAGTACTGACAATGCCAAGTGCTAACAAGTTTGTAGAGCAAACGTAAGTCTCATGCTTTGTTGGTGAATATGCAAAATGGTACAGCTACTCTAGAAAGCAATTTGGCATTTTTGTAAAATTAAACATATACTTAGGATATGTCTTAGAAACCTTACTCCTAAGTATTTACTTTAGAGAAATAAAAATGTATGTTCACACAAAAAATCCATACACAAATGTTTAAGCAGCTCCAGTGATAATTTTCAAAACTGGAAACAATTCTAATGTGCATCAATAGGTGGATGATAAGCTATGGCACATCTATATGATACTACTCAGCAACAAAAAGAAATGAAATATCAACACATAAAACAATTTGGGTGAATCTCAAACACATTAAGCTCTGTGAAAGAAACCAGTCTCGAAGAGGTACATGCTGTATGATTCCATTTATGTAACATTCTGGAAAAGACAAAATTATAATTACAGAGGACAGATTGGTGGTTGCCAGGGTTGGGAAGTTGCTGTGACTACAAAGGGATAGTATGAGAGCTTTTTGGCTTTTGGAATTGTTCTGTATCCTGACTATAGTGGTAGTTACATGAATCTATGCATATATTAAAATTTATAAACTGTACATAAAAAGTAAATTTAATTATGTGATAATTTTATATATAAACAAAGAATAAAATATAAACCTTCATATCTTAGGATCTTTGGGTCAACTAAGTATTTCCTTTGAATAAGTATGAACCTTCCTAATAGCGTCCTATAGCAATTTACAAGGGTGACTTTATACTGGGAAAAGGGAGACTACTAGACCTTCTGGAGATTATTGGATGTCAACTTATAATATACTCTTATTATTAGAGATCCAGAAGTCTTCCATGCTTCTTGAGTCATAGCAGGACTCCATGGAGGTCACAGGATCAACAGTTTGAGTTCCAGTTGTGTCTCCTGGGGTCGTGTGGTCCTTTGTCCCACTGTGGTTACCTCCCCATTCTTAAAATATATGATAGATAAATACATACATACATACATACTTAGTAACCACAGGATTCATACATTGATTCCTGACTGAGAGAGCAAGGACTTTTTACTCCACAAAGTTATTATCTTCATTGATCATGACATATTAAGGGTCAACTTCCTTAGGGTGATTCAACTCCAATTTTCATTTCCTTGGCCACACAAGACAGCCACAATCTCCAGTGCTTTGCTTTCTCTTTGGTCTCTATGCCATTGTCTCTAGTTGGTATATGACCCAATGGAAAACTGATAGAGAAGGTCACCCTCACTACCTCAATATGTCCCCCCCCCCCCCCCCCCCCCCCAGATCTTGGATCATCAGGTCTTCAGATCATAGATGGTTGTTCTCCAAAGCAATGCCTCCAAAGAGCTGTTCTGTTGTTGGTAGTGGGCTATTTAATTTTAATTTAAAAAACCTAACTCTTGTACCTCTTCTTTAAAGGCTGGGTGAGAAATTTTTAATTGTAAGTTAACTTTAATTTAACTTACTTTTTGTTACAAAAGAAAGTAGTAGTGCATCTGTTCTCATCTGTTGATTAGCAGAATTTGCTATATGAATATTACATGGATGCCCTAAATCCACTGAGCATTGGCTGGGTTGCTTCCCCACACTGTGACTGCCGTCTTACCAGCTCTGTAGGCTCTTCTGGCTCTTGCCAAAATGTGTCTAAAGGCTGCCAGTTTTGAGTGGGGCCAGAGCAAGAAAAATCTTGCAGCAGGTCCAGGCTGTGCTACAAGCTGCCCCGTCATTTGGGTCCTTATGACTCAGCACACCCAAATATATTGGCAAGGTCTGTGGCAAACAGAGATGCTGTATGGAACCTCTGGCAATCACTAGTAAGCTCCCTAGCTTTGGAATAAGTCATGACATTTTCTGAGGACAACGTAGTCTCCATTGAAAGAAGCTTCTGTGGATGGGACCACTAAACCACTATGACTGAATTCATGATTGTTGGACACCAAACAACAATTTGAGTCAAACTAATTATCATGAAATATGTCTTACTAATTCATTGGACCATACAGTTTGCATGCACTGGAGTGTGTTTCTGCATTTCATTGTGAAATAGAAATACTTCCTAAGAGTCAGTGGCAAGTCCAGGAGGTTCCAGGAAATGGCACAAGCAGATGCATCTGCTCCTATTGCCTTACTGCCTCTCCCTCAACACACATTTCACGAGGAATTCATTATCAGATTTCAGTGGGTAGGAAAAAAAATGATGGATTTGTATGCCTTACAAACACCTGCCAGCGGAGGATGGTTGCTACTTTACATCCATGCTCAAGAATTGCTCCAAAAGAGTTGATACCTAGTGGCATATCTCTGGATGTTACATTTGGTTATGTCATGTGGGAAGTACTACTGCCTGAGTTATGCATTACCCTGTTTCATGGGCAGTTGCTAATGGTTTGGTTGACTAATGAGAAACTTATAAAGGTGTAAAGATAGAAAAACTGATGACAAAGAGGTTTCAAGAAGTATGTGAATGAACCTCTTGGATCAGGCATTTTTATGACCTACATAAATACCACCAGAGTGCATTTGTTATTAGGTGAAATTCTAAATAATATGATAGGTTGTTCTTGGATGTCAGCTTCCTCCCCCACCTCAGCCTTCTGATGCTTGCTCAATGAATCTATATACGAAGTGGCCCTAGTCTCAGAGATCAAGGCTGTGGCGGTTGCTGCCAGTGCCCAGCCCATGTGTCCCGGACCGCACCTTTTCAAGGTGTTTAGATGCATTTACACTGCCAACATCTGTACTTGTGCTCAAACATTTTTTGTGGCCTTTCTTTTCATATATCAGACAGAAATTTCCTGGGAATTACTACCACTAGGAGTAGACTGCAATCAACGACTAATGGAATTGATGTATAAATACCTCAGTTCCCATATATTAAATTGATTGGTTTTGAGATATGTGTTTTACACTTCTTCTCAGTTTCCCCTTGAATTAAGTCTCATTTGCTCACTGTGGTAACTGGCTTAATAACTCAGCCCCTATTAGCTCTCTTTTTTCCCCCCAATCATTTCACTATTCCACTGCTTCTTTTTTCCTACATCTCCTAAGTAAACCACTGGCATTTCAACCATTTTATCAGTATCTGTTTTGAGGGGAACTAAAGCAGTTTTGGCTGCTATTACTACTGAGTGCCCAAATTTCCATCCACAGAGGCTAAGGCTAAACCTACAACATGTCACCATTTCCGGTGGATGCCAGTGAGTTCCCCCATAAATGATAATTATATTAGACACAGTCCATCCACTGACCAAAGGATGGTGATGTTACATAGAATAGAAACATATTCCTAGTATATATTAGCTATCTAAACATAAAGCTCTTTGCTGGCACCATATTTAGGACTTTACAGAATGTGTTATCCATTGACATGGTATCTCATACAACAATGACTCTGACTAAGGGCATACTCTGGAATTATGAAAGTGGCTCACAACTGTAGAATTCATTAGTCTAACTCTGTGTTCCACTAATAAGAAGACATTAGATTGAGAGCAAGATGGTAGAGGAGTAGGAAACCTAAATTTCATCTGGTCCCAGGAATTCAGCTAGATAGGGATCAAACCATTCTGAACACCTACAAACGCAACAGGAGATTGAAGAAAAGAATAGCAGCAACTCTCTGAACAGAAAAGCGACTACTTTCTGGAAGGTAGGATGTGTGGAGAAGTGAATCCCAAGTGATATATGGGAAGATAGTGTGGGGAGGGAGCCTCCATCAGCCGGCTACCGGCAAGTGACAGAGCAGCAGAGCGAAAAATCGGAACTTTTAGAAGTCTGCTCCGCTGAGGGATGTCACTCCAGTGGCTAAGCAGGGGGTAGAACCCTTGCTGGGACAGTGTGGTCTCAGGACCCTCGGGGTCACAGAAAGACCGGGGGTGCCTGAGTGTGGCAGAGCTCCCAGGTATCAGAGCAGGGAAGCCGGTTCCAGAGACAGAGCTGAGGAGTGGGCTCTCTGCTCGGGGTTGCCATAAACCATGATCCATGGCACAGTCGGGCCACTGCTCTTCCAGCAGGGACCCAATAAGTGGCAGATCCGGGGAGACTCCCCTTCCTCCCCCGGGAGGAGCAGTGTGGGAGCCCACCACAGAAATCTGCTGGGTTTGGAGACTCCAAACAGGGTCCTGTGCCAGAGACAGAAATGCTCGGTCACAGGCTGGGTGAGCACGGAGTGTGGCCGGAGACTGGGAAGATGGGAGTGATTGCTTTTCTCTGGGGGCTCACTGAGGAGTGGGGCCCTGAGTTCTCGGCTCCTCCAGGCCAGAGATTGGGAGGCCGCCATTTTCACTCTTGTCCTCCAAAGCTGTATGGAAAGCTTGAAGGGAACAAAAGCTCCCGAGAGCAAACCCGAGCAGATTACTTAGCCTGGCCCCTGGCAAGATTGGGGCAATTCCGCCTCCAGAAAAGACATTTGAGAACAACTGCAACAGGCCCCTCCCCCAGAAGATCAGCAAGAACAGCCAGCCAAGACCAAGTTTACCGATCAAGGAGAACGGCAGAATTCCAGTGCTAGGGGAATACTGCACATAGAATTCATGGCTATTTCCCCATGATTCTTTAGACTTTCAAAGTTAATTTTTTTTAACTTTTTCTTTTTCTTTTTTTTTTGAATTTTTCTTTTTCCCTTTTTCAACCAACATCTTATCAATCCCTTTTTTAAAAATCTTTTTTTATTTTTCATTTTTAGAGTCATATTCTATCCCTTCATTGTAGTTAACCTTATTTTTGGTATATATATAAGTTGTTCTCTCTTTAAAATTTTGGGATACAGTTTCTTCTAACAGACCAAATATACCCTAAATCTGTAGTGTATGGCTTTGTTCTAGTCTCCTGCCTGATCACATTCTCTCCCTTTTTTAAAAAATTTCTTTTCTTTCTGTTTTCAAACAACTTCTTATCTTATCAATTCCTTTTATAAAGTCTTTTATAATTTTCATCTCTACAGTCATAGTCCATCCCTTCATTGTATTTACCCTTATTTTTGTACATATATGTTTTTCTTTCTTTAAAATTTTGGGAGGCAAAATTTTGGTCTTCTAACAGACCAAAGCTAGTGTGTGGCACTGAACTTTCAACAGCCTGATCATATTTGATCACATTCTTTTTTTTTTTTTATCTTTCTTTCCCTTCCTTTTCCCCCAGTTTCAGGTCTCTTCTGATTTGTTTAGTATATATTTTTCTGGGGTTGTTGTTACCCTGTTAGCATTTTGTTCTCTCATTCATCTATTCTCCTCTGGACAAAATGACAAGATGGAAAAACTCACCTCAAAAAAAAAGAACAAGACGCAGTACCAACTGCCACATTAGTAAGATGTCGAAACTAGAGTTCAGAATGACGATTATAAAGATACTAGCTGGGCTTGAAAAAGCATGGAAGATACTAGAGAAACCCTTTCTGGAGAAATGAAAGAACTAAAATCTAACCAAGTTGAAATCAAAAAGGGTAATAATGAGGTGCAATCAAAACTGGAGGCTCTAACTGCTAGGATAAATGAGGTAGAAGACAGAATTAGTGATATAGAAAACCAAATGATGGACAATAAAGAAGCTGAGAAAAAGAGAGATAAACAACTACTGGATCACGAGGGCAGAATTCGAGAGATAAGTGATACCATAAGATGAAACAATATTAGAATAATTGGGATCCCAGAAGAAGAAGAAAGAGAGAGAGAGGGGCAGAAGGTATATTGGAGCAAATTATAGCAGAGAACTTCCCTAATTTGGGGAAGAAAACAGGCATCAAATTACAGGAGGCACAGAGAACCCTCCTCAAAATCAATAAAAATAGGTCAACACCCTGACATCTAACAGTAAAACTTACGAGTCTCAGAGACAAAGAGAAAATCCTGAAAGCAGCTTGCGACAAGAGGTCTGTAACCTACAATGGTAGAAACATTAGATTGGCAACAGACCTATCCACAGAAATCTGGAAGGCCAGAAAGGACTGGCATGATATATTCAGAGCACTAAACAAGAAAAATATGCAGGGGCGCCTGGGTGGCTCAGTTGGTTAAGCCACTGCCTTTGGCTCAGGTCATGATCCTGGAGTCCCGGGATCGAGTCCCGCATTGGGCTCCCTGCTCAGCAGGGACACTGCTTCTCCCTCTGACCCTCCCCCCTCTCATGCTCTCTCTCTCAAATAAATAAACAAAATCTTAAAAAAAAAAAAAAGAAAAGAAAAATATGCAGCCAAGAATACTAGCTCCAGCGAGGCTGTCACTGAAAATAGAAGGAGAGATAAAAAGCTTCCAGGACAAACAAAACATAAAAAGAATTTGCAAACATGAAACCAGTCCTACAAGAAATATTGAAAGGGGTCCTCTAAGCAAAGAGAGAGCCTAAAAGTAACATAGACCAGAAAGGAACACAGACAATATACAATAACAGTCACCTTACAGGCAATACAATGGCATTAAATTCATATCTTTCAATAGTTACCCTGAATGTAAATGGGTTAAATGCTTCAATCAAAAGACACAGGGTAGGGCGCCTGGGTGGCTCAGTTGGTTAAGCGACTTCCTTCGGCTCAGGTCATGATCCTGGAGTCCCAGGATCGAGTCCCGCATCGGGCTCCCTGCTCGGCAGGGAGTCTGCTTCTCCCTCTGACCCTCCCCCCTCTCGTGTGCTCTCTCTCTCTCTCTCTCTCACTCTTTCAAATAAATGAATAAATAAAATCTTAAAAAAAAAAAAAAGACACAGGGTATCAGATTGGATAAAAAAACAAGACCCATCGATATGCTGTCTGCAAGAGACTCATTTTAGACCCAAAGACACCTCCAGATTGAAAGTGAGGGGATGGAAAACCATTTACCATGCTAATGGACACCAAAAGAAAGCTGGGGTGACAATCTTTATATCAGACAAATTAGATTTTAAACCAAAGACTATAATAAGAGATGAGGAAGGACACTATATCCTACTTAAAGGGTCTATCCAACAAGAAGATCTAACAATTGTAAATATCTATGCCCCTAACATGGGAGCAGCCAATTATATAAGGCAATTAATAACAAAATCAAAGAAACACATTGACAATACAGTAATAATGGGGGACTTTAACACCCCCTTCACTGAAATGGAAAGATCGTCTAAGCAAAAGATCAACAAGGAAATAAAGACTTTAAATGACACACTGGACCAAATGGACTTCACAGACATATTCAGAACATTCCATCCCAAAGCAACAGAATACACATTCTTCTCTAGTGCCCATGGAACATTCTCCAGAATAGATCACATCCAGGTCCAAATCAGGTCTCAACTGGTACCAAAAGATTGGGATCATTCCCTGCATATATTCAGACCATAATGCTTTGAAACTAGAACTCAGTCACAAGAGTAAAGTCAGAAAGAACTCAAATACATGGAGACTAAAGAGCAACCTACTAAAGAATGAATGGGTCAACCAGGAAATTAAAGAAGAATTAAAAAAAAATTCATGGAAACAAATGAAAATGAAAACACAACTGTTCAAAATTTTTAGGATACAGCAAAGGCGGTCCTAAGAGGAAAGTATATAGCAGTACAAGCCTTTCTCAAATACACAACCTAACCCTACACCTAAAGGAGATGGAGAAAGAACAGCAAATAAAGCCTAAACCCAGCAGGAGAAGAGAAATCATAAAGATCAGAGCAGAAATCAATGAAATAGAAACCAAAAGAACAGTAGCACAGATCAACATAAAAAGGAACTGGTTCTTTGAAAGAATTAACAAGATTGATAAACCCCTGACCAGACTTATCAAAAAGAAAAGAGAAACGACCCAAATCAACAAAATCATGAATGAAAGAGGAGAGATCACAACCAACACCAAAGAAATACAAACAATTATAAGAACATATTATGAGCAACTCTATGCCAGCAAATTAGATAATTTGGAAGAAATGGATGCATTCCTAGAGATGTATAATTACCAAAACTGAACCAGGAAGAAAGAGAAAACCTGAACAGACCCATAACCATTAAGGAAATTGAAGCAGTCCTCAAAAATCTCCCAACAAGAGCCCAGGGCCAGACGGCTTCCCAGGGGAATTCTACCAAACATTTAAAGAAGAATTAATACCTATTCTTCTGAAACTGTTCCAAAAAATAGAAATGGAAGGAAACTTCCAAACTCATTTTATGAGGCCACCATTACCTTGATCCCCAAAACAGACAATGACCCCATCAGAAAGAGAATTACAGAGCAATATCTCTGATGAACATGGAGGCAAAAATTCTCACCAAAATACTAGCCAATAGGATCCAACAGTACATTAAAAGGATTATTCACCACGACCAAGTGGGATTTATCCCTGGGTTGCAAGGTTGGTTCAACATCCACAAATCAATCAATGTGATACATTAATAAAAGAAAGAACAAGAACCATATGATCCTCTCAATAGATGCAGAAAAAGCATTTGACAAAGTACAGCATCCTTTCTTGATCAAAACTCTTCAGAGTATAGGGATAGAGGGTACATACCTCAATATCATAAAAGCCATCTATGAAAAACCCGCAGCAAATATTCTCAATGGGGAGAAACTGAGAGCTTTCCGCCTAAGGTCAGGAACATGGCAGGGATATCCACTATCACCACTGCTATTCAACATAGTATTGGAAGTCCTAGCCACAGCAATCAGACAACAAAAAGAAATCAAAGGCATCCGAATCAGCAAAGAAGAAGTCAAACTCTCACTCTTTGCAGATGGTATGATACTTTTTGTGGAAAACCCAAAAGACTCCACCCCAAAACTGCTAGAGCTCCTACAGGAATTCAGTAAAGTGGCAGGATACAAAATCAATGCACAGAAGTCAGTGGCATTCCTATACAGCAACAACAAGACAGAAGAAAGAGAAATTAAGGAGTCGATTCCATTTACAATTGCACCCAAACCATAAGATACCTAGGGATAAATCTAACCAAAGAGGCAAAGAATCTGTACTCAGAAAAGTATTAAAGAGACTTTAATACTGAATGGAGCACTGGGTATTATACACAAACAATGAATCATGGAACATTACATCAAAAACTAATGATGTAATGTATGGTGATTAACATAACATAATAAAATAAAATTTAAAAAAAGAAGTCATTAGATTGATATTCGAGTGGAATGGGTTGTTTAAGGTTTAGTTATGGCATCAGCTGGGAGATAATACCATGAGAGTTATGGATGCTATCTTAAAAGGCTCAGTAATGTCTTAGAAACAATGATGAATTACCTCATAGTTAGAACACACAAATTGGAAATCAGGTGGTGAAAATATGTGTGACCATTCTAAACAAAGTACTTAATAACCCACTTCAAAGTTTTTATTGTCTGCCCCAACCCCTTTTGATATTGGTCAGTATAATGGTCCTTATGTCCAAAGGAGGAACTGGTGGACAGTCATGGGTCTACTTAACTAGAAGCTGAGAATACCACCTGGCATTTTTGGCTCCTCATTCTTTGGAACCAATGGTAAAAGGAGTCAGTGTGATTGATTCCAATTCCAATTACCACATTAGAAATGTGGTTTCTAATATACAATGGGGGCAAGGAAGACGATTTCTAACATACAGGATTCACTGAGACACCTTTTAGTATTCTCCTGCTGAGTTGCCCTGATAAGTGGAAAACCAGAGTGGGGTCCTGGGAGAGATGAACAATTATATGGAATGGAGAGTAGAAGTATGTAGTTGTGATTAACTTCACCTTCGCCATCAGCTACAGAAGCAGTGGTTAAAAAACATTTGTTTTATGCTAATTAGGTTTCTTTCCTCTACATACTTTTCCTGCATTACCTTATATGAAGAGCATTGCTGGCAGCTAATATTTTTTATTTCAGATGGGAATCTGGCCAAATTGAAATGATCTCACAATAATAGAGTAGCTGATGGGAATTTTTGTGCCTTTTTATTTTGAGAACACAAAATTCTGTTTGAAAAAAGGACAATAAATTAATCTTAGGGGCAAATATAGTAATGATACACTGAGCATTGTCTGCTGTTTTCCTTAAATTACCCACACATGTACCGATTTTAAAAAACTTTTCTCATATACCCAGTTTGAGTGTGCATCTATTTCCTGCTTCAACTGTACTAGATACACTGTTTGAAATCATACTTTCAGAGGAAGAATATGTGTATACTGTACAAAATATTAAACCCTCATTGAGATAAAATATCATTTATTGTACTAGTTCAATATTTTTCAAAATTTTATTTTATAAGTTATCATCACAGTTTTTTTTATCGAGTTCTATCAAAATTGAGATTTTTTTTTTGTATAGGTTCCTTCAGCGTCTTTTATCTTCTGCTAGATTGCAGACAAATTAAGGGCAGATTTTATATGTCATCTGGATGTTCATAATGCATATAATCCAGTATTATATACCTGGTAAACACTAAATAAACATTTATGGCATAAATTGCATTATCCTCAAAATATGGTAAGTAAAATGAGGCATATCAGGAGGAATAAACCTTTGAATAATGAGCTTGATAGTCCCGCCCTTCCATGTAGAATGCTTTGGTTTTGAATAATAGAACCATCTTAGGGAACATCTCCATTGTTCAGAAACACTGACACACTGACAGTGTCTTCGTCAAGTGAGGTGAACATTTACAGCCCCTAGTAGTCAGGAAGAAGTCTGAAAAATGATGACTATATTTTACTCATAAAATTCATTTAGATTTCAGAGAAAGAATGAAGAATAGGGGGAATTTGCATGGTTTGATGAGTTTCTTTATTTAGTCATATGTTTTTCTTTCAGGCCCCAGAGTAAGATAAATACACCCAAGTAGAATAAACTGTCACAAGCCCCTTCAAGCTTGGTTCTGTTTCATTTTGACATAATCCCAACCAGGCTTTAGACTCTTCCTTGTTTTCTGCAGGCACCTGGGTGGCTCAGTCGTTAAGCGTCTGCCTTCTGCTCAGGTCATGATCCCAGGGTCCTGGGATCGAGTCCCACATCGGGCTCCCTGCTCGGCAGGAAGCCTGCTTCTCCCTCTCCCGCTCCCCCTGCTTGTGTTCCTGCTCTCGCTATCTCTCTCTCTCTGTCAAATAAATAAATAAAATCTTTAGACTCTTCCTTGTTTTCTGGAACTATATACTAAATTGGTATTATACTTTTTCTGGCCTAGAGCTAGAATCAACCATGCTCCAAGGAATTCTTTAGTAGGAAATAGTGCTACTTGGATATCTACATTTCTAGACCTCCTTTCAGTGGAAAAAAAGATGTATATAGAAATACAAATATATTCATGAATTTACAATACCTTGAATTCAATTCATAGATTTCTCCTCATCTTACATTTCTTACTGATAACTCATTCTCCCTCAGTGAAAATCCAGGCTCCCGACTTTATCAATACATTTACTCATTTGCTCAATACTATGATACTGATAAAACAGCTACAAAATTACTATACCAATGCCACTACCCACAACAAACTATTAATTAAAGTCTAAGAACTCTTTGAGTTATTTGAGTTATTTCTATCCTTAGACTATATTACAATTAGGGTCTATAGTCAGAGTAAATATGTGTATGTTACTATGTTGTGGTAGCCCGCTTAATTTACTACATTGTGTTGTTATCAATTTGACAACAAACATATTTATTTGTATTTGTATTCTAAAATATTTTGGATTTGTTCTTTTAATTATTTTGACTTAGTTTTTAGAATTTGTGAAATGTTAACATGTTTTCAAAAGTCAAAACTATATAAAAGATAAGTATATAAGGTAAGGGTGAGATCATTTTCACCCTTATTCCTTATTCTCTACCCTTTCCTCACTCATCCCCTGCAGGTGACCATTTCCTAAGTTTTTAAAAATCCTTTATATGTTTCTTTTAGTTAAAAGAAATAAACGTAGAGGCATATATATATATATCTTTCCCCTTTTCAAAAAATTGAGATATAATTGACATTTAACATTATATTAGTTTCAGGTGTACAACATAATAATCTGATTTTGGGGCGCCTGAGTGGCTCAGTCGTTAAGCGTCTGCCTTCAGCTCAGGTCATGATCCCAGGGTCCTGGGATCGAGTCCCACATCGGGCTCCCTGCTTGGCGGGAAGCCTGCTCTCCCTCTCCCACTCCCACTGCTTGTGTTCCTGCTCTCGCTCTCTGTCTCTGTCAAATGAATAAATAAAATCTTTAAAAAAAAAAATCTGATTTTGTATAAAAGTTAGCATATTACTTATTGCTTTTAGAATCTAGGCTGCATTAGTATTTATGAGCTCTTTTTATTAAGAATTTAAGAATCAATGGGATTCTTCCTTCTCTAGAAATTACCTTATGCCTTTGTTGATCCTATTTATACTTGTTATTTTTTTGTTCACTTCTATTCTTCACCAGGAGATGTTGTGCTTGGATTTCCTGCATCTATTGGGGTAAAAATGTATAGTTTCTTCCTCACTCTTTCAGTTCATTGAAACATTTCAGTTCATAAAAACATTAATGCAGGTTATAATGTCAAAATTTTCCTTGATTCTTGAGACAACTCATATTGGGTCATAATAATTAAAAAATGTTTCTGAACTGTTAGTATTGTAAACATTCAGAAATGAGATTTATCTATGTTTGTTTTGTATTGTCTCATTTGGTTATGAAATCAAGGCAACATTACCCTCACAAAATCAGTTTGGGCACATTCTTCTTTATATTTTCTGGAATATTTAGAATAACCAATAGTTATCTGTCACTTGGAGATTTGGGAAGATTTATGTGTAAGATTGTGGGATAGGTGCTTTTAATGTGAGAAGATTTTGACTTCTCTTTAAAACACTTTAATCATTACAGGTTAATTCATATTTCTTATTTCTTTTAGGCACTTAAAATTTTATATGAAATTATCTATTTTACCTGATTTCAAACTTACTAGATTACAGTTTAAATACTACTGTCATAGAAAAAATTGCCTACTATTTTTATAGTTAGGCTTTCTCTCTAATTGTGGCATCCCTATTTCTGCTTAATCTAATGTTTGTCTATTTCATTTGATATTTTAAGACAATTTCCTATTTTTCCTTTGTTTTCTGTTTCATTAGTTGCTGCTATCATCTTCATTGTTTTCTACCTTCTTTTCCTTGGGGGGTTTATGTGTTGTTATTTTTCTAACTTTCTGACTGGACTACTAATTTATTTCTAATATTTGTTTCTAATATTGAACCCATAGGTTATTGGTTTCTCTTTAACTTGCCATTTTATTTGCATCCTCAGGTTATGATATGTATTGGTTATATTATTATTTGTTATAAACATTATTACATATCCATTATAATTTCTCTTCTGATACTTAAATTACTTAGGGGTATGTGTGTGTGAATACGTGTGTTTTTGCTTGTTTTTCCAAATGTAAGAGTTACTTTTTCCCATATTTTTTGTCCTTGATTTGTAATTTCATTGATTTATGGTCAAATAAAATGTTCTGTAATATCAGCTCCCACCTTCTAATTCTAGCTTTTTTTTAATTTAAATTATATTATGTTAATCACCATAGATTACATCATTAGTTTTTGATATAGTGTTCCATGATTCATTGTTTGCATATAACACCCAGTGCTCCATGCAGAATGTGCCCTCCTCAATACCCACCACCAGGCTAACCCATCCCTGCACCCCACTCCCCTTTAGAACCCTCAGTTTGTTTCTCAGAGTCCATAGTCTTTCATGGTTCGTCTCCTCCTCCGACTTCCACCCCCCTTCATTTTTCTCTTCCTACTATCTTCCTTTTTTTTTTTTTTTTAACATATAATGTATTATATGTTTCAGAGGTACAGCTTTCTGTTCATTTTTATTTGATGATTTCCTTTATTTCAAGGTTAGCTTTGTATTAACAATGAATTACCTAATTTTTATAGAATTTCTATGTTGGGGGAATGGGTGCATTCATCAATATAATTTGTCATGTCTCAGTGACATGACCCCAATATTTTATGGATGGAAAAAATGCCCTGTTTGTTATAGAGCTTAAGTTGGAAGTGGGGAATTTTCTGATGTTTTCTATAGCCTACTACATTTCAAATACTCTATCTGAAAGGTAGATATTTTCACCAGATTCAGGAATAATAAATAATTGTTCTAAAGTCATATAATTAGGAGATTTAGTAGTGAAATCTATATCCACAAACTTTCTAAAGCACTATCTACTATTTTTCAATTACTATAACTTGGACCCCTGACTCCTAGTCCAATGCACTGTACTGTAAACTTTATTGATATGTAGACAATTAAAACACACAGAAATGCAAATATAGCCCAAGAAAGACAAAAATAATGAGACCCTTGTATAGTCAGAAAACTCTTTTTTACTAATGAGTAAATAAGCTTAGAGAAGTAGTGCCAAAGAATAGAATTTAAACAAGAGAATAAAGATGATGCAAAATAATGAGAAATCCATTTATAATGTTTAAAAATTAACTTCTTAGGATTAAATTCAATTGGTAAAATTTCAAAGCAATAGTTTATAAATTCTTGAAAAATAATTGCCTATACTATAATCTCCAGGAAGGCAGATGAGGGTGGGAGTAAATATTAAAATTATTTAACTTTAGTTTCAAGTTTCACTATGCTATTGTGCTATGCTGACTTCACATTTTAAAAAGAACAATTAAAAGAGGTTTTTTTTTTTTTTAATGTAGCAAACACTGGACATGAAGGTAAATATGGGCAGTTGGTTTTTCCAGTCGTTTCTTTGTCCTAGTCCTCTCTGCTCTAATGAGCAAACCCATTCTTTCCCATAGGCCTCAGGGTCTATATTTTAAAGAAGTTTCTTACAATCTTAGCACAAAGTTAAGACTTATCTAATTAGCCTCTGACATTGAGCAAGACTATAATAAAATAAAAATGATAGCTTTCTACTTTCTTTGTGATCATCCTTTTTTCTAGTTCGGAGATGCATACATTGTTCAAGAATATGCCTCTTGTTCTACACCCAACTATTATTCAATAAGTGAAAATGCTGCTGATGGCCAATTTCTGCTGGTATCAAAATATGGTACTGACCTCTGATGCTTTCAGAAGGTACTATGTAGAGGTCAGTAAGGAAAGTTTGAGCCATGCCAATTTGAAGTCGGTTATGTGAGCATCTGTGATGAATGCCCCAAACATGGTGTACCCAACTAAGCTGTAAGCTCTGTATTTATTCTTGAGGTCCCCTATCTGTGGCTATGTCTCGTTGGCTGGATTTGTAATTTTATGACATTTTGTGGTCTATGTTATTGACAGAATTTCTTGTTTAGCCCTGGTACTGGTACTTCTATTGCATTTTAAACTTTCCATTTGTGAAATAGTTTTAATTATTAATCAGGAAATGTCAAAATCTGTACCTTTGGAGCTACCTTCTGAGTTTCTGACCAATATATATAATTTCCTACTTGAAAATTTCACTTTGACATTGAGAAGGCACCTCAAATTCAACATACCTAAATCTGAGCATTTAGTCTACATTAGGCCATCAACAATGTTGCTCAGGCCAGAGGCATGCAAGCTGTCTTTGAGTTATCCCTCTCTACTAACCAATGTCTACTTTCATTACTAGAATATAATGACCAGAGGGTCAAGAGCTACATCTGAATTATTTACTATTGCATCCTAGTGCCATAAAAATTGCCTGGCCTTTGGTTAGATGTTCTGAAAACAATTACAGAATAAATTATTAATAACATTGACTCTATAGTCAGAACATCCTGGGTCAAATCCTGGTTCTGTGTTTACCAACAATCAACTGAGTTGATTAACATTTCCTACCCATTTTCTGGTCTCTAAAGTGAGTCAAAATATTATCTATCTTATAGAATTGTAGTAATGATTACTTTTGATAATGCATCTTAAATGTCTGGCACCTGGTAAGCAGTCAAAATCACAAACTCTGAGGACCCCTGCTGTATGTGGTCTGCATTATTTCCATGGCTTCATTGCCTAAACTATTGAAAAATTCCTCTATTCCCATTGACCTTTTAGTGAAAGTCCAATGCATTAATTTTTTTCTAGTCATCTAGAAAGGAGGATATCTATGCATTAACATGGAAAGTTAGTTGTAAATAAATGTGTTCCTTGAAAGTATTTAGCTTGAAGCTGGCATTTCATCTTATAGGGTTATACTCCTCATTGGGAAATAAAATAGTTTCTTTGCGACTAGTGTGAAATAATATGGGTTCTTCATATAAGAGTACAATATTTGTTCATATGCTAAAATAAAAATATAAAAGGCATGAGAAAAGCATTTATTATAAGTCAAAAATTCTCTTTGATTCATGGGTCACATTCAAATGTAAGCTATTTTAAAATCATTATTCAGTCATATTTGGATTAAATGATTCCCAATCCTACATCCTATTACAAAATGATACTAACTTCTCTATAATTTTATTTTATTAATATGAGTTGAAATTTTTCTTTTTCATTCTATTTTCCAGGAAATGCGTGAAGTAAAGGAAATGGAACTAGATAGTTAACTTATAACTTAAATTCTAGAACAGAAGGTGGGCTATACATTCTTTTTTTTTTTTTTAAAGATTTTATTTATTTATTTGTCAGAGAGAGAGATAGAACACAAGCAGGGGGAGAGGCAGGCAGAGGGAGAAGCAGGCTCCCTGCCGAGCAAGGAGCCCAATGTGGGACTCCATCCCAGGACCCTGGGATCATGACCTGAGCCAAAGGCAGCCGCTCAACTGATTGAGCCACCCAGGCATCCCGGGCTATACATTCTTTGTATCTACCTAGCATGCTGGCTACCTGATCACATCCCACATTGGTTTACCAATTTTTGAAACTAAGAAAAATCAAAATATTTTAAAGGAATTTTAAAGTAGTAAAGAGTTAAGTTCAGGATATTTTAAAACATATATTAGAAATCTCCTTTATTGAAGCCTGCTTTCACTTTAATGTAGGGATAGGGTCTTCCAGTGAATGCACCCATTGTAAATCCCACTGTAAGCACACACAATAAAATAAGCTGTTTTCAGGTCCTCACATGAAATTAAACTGAACAGTTGGACTAGTAAAATATAAAATCTAAGAACAAGATCAGTCATATGCTACTATTTTCAGATTCATGGAACATTCAAGAAATAATTGGCTGAATGGGTTCCAGCAAACTATTTTGTATAAGTATTGGCTACTTTTCTTCTGAGATCCTATAAACATATCAGAGAGGAATAAAAAAGATACAAACTCACCAACATAAAGAATGTAAGAGGGAGATAAAGAGTGAGTGGAAAATGCTTAATACTTTTGCTATTTATGGAAAGTATAAATTGATAAAGTAAAGTGGACGAAGCCACAGCCTAAAGTTCATGAAGATGAATGTAGCAAGAGGAATTCCACTTTCTCGACTGAATTCAGAATGGGCATTAAATAAAATGGAGGAGGGAAATAAGTCATGAGATGAAGATGGGGGATTAATTCCATTTATGCAGGCATCAGGGATATTATGCTCATTCATAAGAGTAGAATGACTGAAATCCAGAGGTTTAATATATGAAAAAAAATGACTTTTTGTTTTCAAAATGAATTGAAAAATACAACATGGCTTGTATGAAGCACCTCTACTTTTTGGAATTCATTGGTCTACCAAGACAATTACTGGATCTATACCTTTGTATCTAAGAAAAAGGCTCTGAACCAACAAATATCACCAACCTATAAAGAGCTCATATTCATATTGTTTTCTGTTTTTCTTAAATATGAATGATCATGAATCACCAAATACCTTGTAATGTGAAAGAGAAACACACAGAGAAACAAATGACTGTGGAAGAAATAGAAAACCTGCCAAACCCTCAGAAAGATTCATGAAATTCATGAAACAAGAACAATATGCTATAAAAAAAAAAGAAGCAATGAGGGGGGCCTTGGTAGCTCAGTCAGTTAAACATCTGACTCTTGATTTCGGCTCAGGTTATGATCTCAGGGTCATAAGAATGAGTCCCGTGTCAGGCTCCATGCTCAGCTGGAAGTCTGTTGGAGATTCTTTCTCTCTCCCTCCCCCTTTGCCCTTCCCTGCGCTGATGAACTCTCTCTCTCTCTGAAATAAATAAATAAATAATCTTAAAAAAAGAAACAATGATAGTATTCACCAATTTATAAGTATCGCAGGCCAGGAGATGTGCAGAAAGGAGAGAAACCTACCATAGCTAGGTCATACTTTTTAATAACTGAAATTAAGACCATAGAAGATGGCACTTACCATAAGATTAGATTCAGATGAAGAAAGGACTAATGATTTGGAATACTGGTTAATAAAAAAAAGTTCTGACTAAAGCTGGGGAAAAATATGATGGAGAATAAAGAAATAAGTATAGCAAATGTATAAATCTCCATAAAAAGTCTAACATATGTCTGCAAATGGAGTCCCACTAAGGAAGAAGAGAGAATGGACAGGAAAGAAGCAACATTTGAATAAATAATAGCTGATAATATCTCCAGAGTGATGAAAGGCAAAACATACTATTCCCTGCAAGTAAACTGAATACAAAGAAAACATACCTTGGCATATCATAGTAAACTTCCTGAAAATAAGATCTCACAAACACCACACACACACAAGAATTCCTAAAGCATTCAGAAAAAAATATAACTGGGGTATCAACTTCAAAAGGAAAATAAAATTGATAACTAATTTCTTACTAGGACCATGAAAACCAGAAGATAATGGAATGACATCTTTAAAGATTTTATATATTTATTTGATAGAGAGAGAGAGTGCACGCGTGTACGTGTGCGTGCCTTGGTGGGGGGGAGGGGGCAGAGAGAAAGGGAGTTGCAGACTCCCTGCTGAGCAGAGAACCCAATGTTGGGATTGATCCCAGGACCCCAAGATCATGACCTGAGCTGAAGGCAGATGCTTAACTGAGCCACCCAGGTGCCCCTGGAATGACATCTTTAAAATGGGAAATAAACTAACTGCTAGAAGCTTATAACCAGAGAAAAATACCCTTAAAAATAAAGACAAAATATTTTTAGACAATTAAAAACTAGAAGACTTACAGCCAGGAGACCTAGCACCCCTCCCCCTAGTTCTTACTAAATAAAGTTCTTCATGTAAATAGAATATGATCCTCAATGCAAGCAGAGAAAGGAAAGGAAGAATAAAGAGTAATGGAAAGGGTAAGTGTATTGGTAAATCAAAATGCCTCTTGACTATAATGCAATGATTATAATCTCTTTTGAAGTTTAATGAAGAACAAAACTGATGATAACAATAGCTTAAAAGATAGGAGGAAGATATTGACGAAATGTCTTAGAAGTGTCTTGCTTTGTCAAGGAAGTGGTAATAGTATTCATATATAATAGAATCTAGACAAGAATCTATGTTTAGGGACGCCTGGTTGGCTCAGTCCATGGACTGTGCGACTCTTGATCGTAATGTTGTGGGTTCAGGCCCCGTGTTGGGTATAGAGATTACTTAAAAATAAAATCTTTAAAAAATAAAAAAGATATTTTAAAAAAAGAATCTACATTTAAATCTCTAGGGCAGACACTAAAGAAAGGTAGAATTTATATCACAAGTTAGTAGAATTAATAGCAGTATTAATTTAAAAATTTAATTGATAAATAAGAGAAAATAAGAGAGAAAAAATAACAGAAGAAAGATGGGACAAAAAGTAAGAAGGTTGAACATTCCAAGTACATTAGTAATATCTTTATCAGCAAATTGAATATATGCTCATTTAAAAACTGAGTTAAATATATGCTCATTTAATAAATATAAATATAAATATATGCTCATTTAAAACTGAGTTAAAAAAATTGTGGGGTACCTGGGTGGCTCAGTTGGTTAAGTATCTGACTTTGGTTCAGGTCATGCTCTCGGGGTTCTGGGATGGAGTCCCACATTGGGCTCCATGCTCAGCGGGGAGTCTGCTTTTCCCTCTCCCTCTCCCTCTGCCTCTCCCCACCTCGTGCTCTCTCACTCAAATAAATAAATAAATAAAATCCTTTAATCCCCCCCCAAAACACAAAAAGCACTATATGTTGCTCATAACAATATGTATATAATCATATACGAAGTTTGAAAATAGAAGTATGTAAAAAGATTATGCAAACACAATACAAAAAAATAATTGATATAACTGTTTTGATGTCAGGGAACTAAAGAGGATTTAAGGGACTGTAGCTAATGAGTATGTGGACTCCTGACTTCTTTATCTTTCTTCCTGTGTCCTTTTTGGAACTGAAGAAATGAACTTGGATTTGAGTTTCTTCTATAGCACAGTCTCCTATATTAAAATAGCCAACCTCATGACCAAGGTCTCTTTACTGTGAATGAATCACTATGATTTTAGTCTTCTATGATTTATTTATATACAGAGGTATATGAAATTTAGGAAAGTCTATACCTCTGATGCTCTCTGTGTATTGTTTTACTTTGGATGTTAGAAGCTATTTACTATTTTTCTCTCTAAATTTCTGCTGTACCAACTCTTATCCCTCATTACAAGAAAAATAGTTGTCATTTGTCCATTAAAGGGGATTATAAGCATCAAGATGATCAGGAGAAAAACAAACTGATATTTTTAATAAATTATAGTGTACAGGATTTTCTACTCTGTGTATGATACTTATACTTAATATTATTTTATTTTATATTTATGACCTGAAGTCTATTAAAGCAAACTTTTATGCTTTAAGCCAAAAAGGTTTATGTAATTGTATCATTTCAGATACCAATAAAGCAAAGACTTTCTTTTTAGTCCAACCTCAACCTAGATCTGAAGCAGTCGATTTAACTAAGATATATGGTGAAACATTTTGTCACTATGAGCCTGCTGATCGTGAAAATTTAAATTCATCCCATTTTTTTTTTGTCAGAAAGAAGTCTATGGTTTTCTCATGTCTTTTTACACACTCTCATACCTCAACCCTGTGCCTTTATATGGACCATTAATGTAAATAAAGTGGGTGAAAAGGCTCATGACATGCAAGTAGACCAGGCAAGCCATGAACCTGAATGTGGAAATAGTCCTTACATCTACTAAGTGACATCCTCAGGTGAATATCACTTGCTATACTCCTTGTTCAACTGGCCATTATACTGACTTCAGGCAAGATTGCAAATCTGCCTGTACCTAAGTTGATTTGTTTGTAATATTTGAGGATTATTATTATACCAACACTTTTTGTGTAGTAAAGATAAAGAAGATAGTGTTTATAAAATAATTTCCTAATTTTGAAGTCCACTATATTTATTATTGGTGTAATGATAGTGGGCTTTAGGTAAAAATGATAAATTGGGATTTTATTATATATAATAATAACAGTCTTTTACTTCCTAATTTTCATCTCTCTCAGACACTGAAACTACTTTATTAACAAAAAACAAGTTTAAACTCCTAATCTACCTACCTCCTAAAATATTTAAACTAAAACACCCAAGGAATGTACAGAAAAAAGGATTGATATGAAGAGTATATGTCTAACACCTCTCCATTTTCTCTATTTAAAGCTAATTACATGTTATATACAATGAAAGGCATTCTGCATGCATTATCTTATTTGATCCCATGGAAACTTGTGGGGTGAGGCATAAACCCCATTTTTAAAGGTGAAGTAAATTATGGCCCCAAAGGTTTAAAAATTGACCAAGATCACTCAACTCATAAATGGCAGAGCTAGTTATTGGCCCGATATTGTCTGACTTTCAAACCCATGTGTGTCAGATGATAGTTTCCTCTGGATATCCATTTCCCCTTTTTTCTTAGTAATGTAACCTTGGGCTTTAGTTCCGCACATGGCTGCCCAATGTAAAGAGGACATTTTCCAGCCGGTCGCTTACTAAGATCTGGTGTGTGGGATGTCAACAAGTGTCAATGTGCAACTACACTGTAGCCAACTTTACAAACGGTATCTCCTACTTCTGCCTTTCTTTATTCCTACTCGCTAAAATATGGGTATTATGGCTACAGTTTAAATACTGATCACATTCATGATGTAAACATCATACTGAATATGGTGGCGCACCCATGGTGATGGCAATGACAGGGAACCACGCTATCATTCTTGGAGTACTTGCAGGTCTATGTATGGAGAAAAATAAACCTCTACCTTACTTAGGCTCTTCCTATTTGGGATTTTCAATCACTTACATTTAAACTAATCCAAACTGATAGGCCAGACACATTCTATTTCATCAAACCACTGATTTAAAGCATTGAATCCACCTGTAAATTCTTATTGCATTAAGGAAGATGGAGACCATGGCTGTTGATATACAACATGCTAAGATTTCATGCCTTAATCTATTTCAGAATGCTTAACTGATTCAAATTCTGCCACACTAGGATGTGAAGAGCAGAACAATAGGTGTTTTAAGTCAGTTTTAAGGGAAATTATATAAGGTACTGAAGTTTTGTTAGTTGGAATTAAGCCAGAGAACAAGCAATAACAGCTGGGCAAAAGCCCAAAGCACTAGGAGAGCTCCCTCAAAGGGGAAGTTCTTCCTTTGAAATGTAACCTGAGAGGTGCTGTCAGACACTGACAATCCTTCTTTTTTTTTTTTTAAGTGTTTCTTTCTTTTTTTTTTTTAAAGATTTTATTTCTTTGACAGAGAGAGACACAGCGAGAGAGGGAACACAAGCAGGGGGAGTGGGAGAGGGAGAAGCAGGCTTCCCACGGAGCAGGGAGCCCGATGCGGGGCTCGACCCCAGGACCCTGGGATCATGACCTGAGCCGAAGGCAGACGCGAAACGGCTGAGCCACCCAGGCGCCCCGGACACTGACAATCCTTGATGATTATTATAGACAAACTTTATTTATCCATCTTCTTAGAATTTATTAAAATTTCTTGGGGAGGAGAAACATACATTACTGAAAATATAATTTAAGACTCAATATGGTAGAAAGAACATCTGTTTGGAACCACATAGATCTGGGTTTAAAACTCAGCTTTCCTAATTAACACTGAAGCACTAGATATTTCCCTTAATCTAACTGCAAAAGAAAAAAAAAATCTCTCAGATTTGCTATGTGAGTTAAGTGATATAAAATATTTATAAGTATCTAACGTACGATTTGTCTTAAAAATATTAGTGATCTAAATCTATGTTCCCTTATCGAATTCCCTAAATTCTTAGAGGATACAAAGGTAGCTATCATGATTTGGGTTGCCTTAAAATCAGGGCTTGAAATGAGTTGGGTGCAATTTATTTGAGAGGTGATTCCCAGAAGTGAAACTGAGGGTAGGAAAAGTGAGTCAAGAAATGGAAAAAAGCCAAATAAATGTGATACTGAACTGACTATCCCTAGAATCAACACTGGGATTCAGCCCTTCTGGGGATCCACTGAGAAATCATATAGAATTTGCCTCTAAATGATCCCAGACAAAAATAGGGAGTCTGAGTAAGTATCCACTCAGTTTGATCCCTTGCTGGTTGTTTCTTGCCCTCGGAGGAAATAAATGCTCACCCTCTGGGCCATGACTACAGAAAAATTAAGTGGCTTTGATGACTCTGGAGAAAGTCCAAGGCAGATAAGCAGAGGGACACTGTGAGGTGCTCATGAAGTGGAATGCTGGTGATGTGCGTGGACTTTTTGCCTCATCTGCACTGGAATCTGATGAGTCAAGAAGATTTGGCCAGGGTACCTCAAGGGTCTGCAGAGCAGTGAATGTGTGTATGTGTGTGTGTTTGTGTGTGTGCGCCCAGTGGAAATGTCCGTGCTGCTATCAACAACTGCAAAACCTAAATGTGACACTGCACAGAATAAAAAGGCAGGCTGACAAAAATGCCAGACTTTTCTGAGTTTCACTGCTCTTATACCATCTCAGTGTATCAACAGTGGGTTTTTTCATGTTAATCAGAAAACAGTTCTGTTGACTAGCAATCTTAAATGTCTAGCCTATGAGAAAGGAAGTAATGAAGGATTCCTAGCTCCGGCAGCCTTTGAAATCATTGCTTTAGTGTTAACTATGTGCTAATAATTATTTTTAGAAAAACTGGGTGATCTCCGTGATCTTTTTGTGAAATAAGACTTTTCCAAAAATAAATGTCACTGTGAAACTGTTCTCTATATATTTAATAATGGAACAGAAATGAAAGCCAGTAGTTTTATTCTGCCAAAAAGTAGTAACAAATAACAGAAGACTTCAGTTCATATATCTTTAAAAATACTGTTTACTCAGGCAGAACATTCTATGAGCTATTTTGGTCACCTTTAGTAAATAACATGGTTTTAAGTATCTTTGACAATTCACTGGCACTAATAAAAGCATATTGTAACAGTGTTTAATCTCTTCTATATATCTGCAGTTTTAGTAAATATTTTTGTTTTTTTGTGTCTTTTTTTAGTTGTTGTTTGAAGAGTTGTGATTATTTAATTCCACCTGCTTTAGAAAGGAATTAAAAAGAGAGAGAGAGAGAGAGGCATACCTAAAAGAAAACAATAAGTAAAACTACCTCCCCAAAGGACATCAATTAAAAGGAAGTGATGGAAGAATAAACATACTAGGGCCCCTAAGTTAAAGGAAAATCTTTTTTTTTTTTTTTTAAAGATTTTATTTATTTATTTGAGAGAGACAGAATGAGAGAGAGCACATGAGAGTGGAGAGTGGGGAGGGCCAGAGGGAGAAGCAGACTCCCTGCCGAGCAGGGAGCCTGATGCGGGACTCGATCCAGGGACTCCAGGATCACGACCTGAGCCGAAGGCAGTCGCTTAACCAACTGAGCCACCCAGGTGCCCCATAAAGGAAAATCATTAATGCTTCCTCATAATTAAGACAATAAAGAAAACATTGAGTTATAGACCACTTAATAATTATATCTCCTTTTCTACACATATTTTCTTGCCCAATTTATATTTAAATTGAATTACCATAAAGCTAGGTTTCTTAACAAACTGGAATGCATTTTTTAAATGGGAAAAGATCCTAAAAGAATTGCTGATTTACAATATTTATGGAAGCTATAAAACACGTTTAGTTTTGATGATTTAAATACATGTTTTAAGATACATCAAATAAACGGAATCCATTCAAAAGGTGACTGTAGGGGCGCCTGGGTGGCTCAGTCGGTTAAGTGACTGTTGATTTCTGCTCAGGTCTGCAATTTCATTTTAAGTCAACCAAGTGAAGATATAACACTAAACAAATTAGCCTGAATCCACAGAGAATGAACAATAGAAGAGGGTTCCTCTTCACTGAACTGATTAATCTTTCTTTGGATCATGATATTACACTGAAAGGAATATGAACAAAATTAAAAGCTTCCAGAAATGAGTGACCAGAAGAGAACAGGACTAAAAGCTGACTCAAAGAACCTCTTCTTTTTGTCTCATATTCCACTTCCAAACTACCAGGAAAAACGGTTGGCTCTATGTTTAAAACATCCAGAATCTGACCAGTTCTTACCTCCTCCAATATTACCATTCTGTTTCAAGCTATCGCCACCTTTCGCCTGAATTATTGTAAAAGTCTAAGAGGTCTCTTCTTTCACTTCTGTCCCCCTAAGTGTTATCCTTCACTCAGAGAAATCCCTTTAAAACTTAAATATATCATGTTATTCTTCTGCATAAAAACCTCTAATAGTTACCCATTTTACTTCTAGTAAAAGCTATAATCTTTAAAATGCCCTGCAAGACTCCACATGATTTGGTACCTCTCTAATTTAATCTACTACTGTAGTCCCTCTTTACTAGGCTCAAGGAACACCCTCGCCCCAGGGCTTTTGCCTGGCTGTGTCCCTATAGTGTAGCTAACTTTCTGTCCCCTTTAAAGTCTTTGCAAATCTCACTTTCTTAATGGGGCTGTTCTGAACAAGCTATTTAAAACTGCAGCCTTCCTCCCTTCTGTAACTCTTGATCCCCTATCCTCATTGTTTTTTAAACAGCTATACTTAAGTATAACTGACAAAGTCATCACAAGTATTTAAAATGTGAAGTTTGATAAACTGTGACAAATTCACACACCTATGAAACTATTTTCACCATCAAGAAAATGAAGGTATCATCAAGAACAAAGTTTCCGGGGCGCTTGGGTGGTTCAGTCTTTTAAGTGTCTGCCTTCGGCTTGGTTCATGATCCCAGGGTCCTGGGATCGAGCCCCGCGTCGGGCTCCCTGCTCCGCGGGAAGCCTGCTTCTCCCTCTCCCACTCCCCCTGCTTGTATTCCCTCTCTCGCTGTGTCTCTCTCTGTCAAATAAATAAATAAAATCTTAAAAAAAAAAAAGCGCAAAACAAAGTTTCCCTGTGCCCCCTTATAATCTTCACTCCTGCCCCACCCCACCCTCCAAACCCATCCACAGGCAACCACTGATTGTTTTCTACCCCTAGAGATTAGTTTGCATTTCCTAGAATTTTACATAAACAGTATCATATGGTATGCATACTTTTTGTTTGGCTTCTTTAGCCATATTTGTGTACATCAGTAGTTCATTCTTTTTTATTGATGAATAGTAGTCCATTGAATACTGTCACTATTGTAAATTTACTTATATTTTGACAAAAATTTATTGTCTCCAATTTTGGGCTATTCCAAATAGAGCTACTTTGAACTTTTGTATAGAAGACTTTTTTTTATGAACATATGCTTTCATTTCCCTTGAGAAAATACCTAGAAGTGGGGGTTGGATCATATGGTTGATCTATGTTTAACTGCTGAACAGTTTTTCCAAAACACTTGTATCATTTTGCATTCCCACCAGCAGTATACTGCAGTTCTAGTTTCTCTATATCCTTAAAAACACTTGGCATGACAAATCACTTTAATTTTAGCATCTTTTCGTGTGCTTATTTGCCATCTGTGTATTTTCCTTGATGGCGTCTGTTGAAATCTTTGGCCAATATTTTTATTGGGGGGTTTGCTTCTCATTATGGAGTTTTAGGATCCATTTTCTGTTTTATATACTATTACTTTATCAGATAGGTGATTTCCAAATATATTCTCCTGGTCTTGGATTGTCTTTTAATTCTTTTATCCGTGTCTTTCAAACAGAAGTTTTAATTTTGATGAAGTCCAATTCCCATTTTCTTTGACTGGATTGGGCTTTGTTTGTCAGATCTAAGAAATCTTCGCCTAACCCAAGTCACAAAGATTTTCCCATTTGTTTTCTTCTAAAAGTTTTATAAGCCTTACACTTAGATCCATGATCCATTTTGAGTTAATTTTTGTATATGGTGTGAGGTATGGACGAAAGTGTTGTTTTGGTTTTTTTTTTTGATAGGAACATGCAATCGTTTCAACATAGTTTATTGAAAAAAGGGCTATATTTTCTCTTCTCACTTGCCTTTGCATCTCTGTGTGAGTGTATTTCTAGACTCTATTTTGTATGATTGATTTATTCTTCTATCTTGATGACAACAGCACATTATCTTGATTATTGCAGCTTTATAATAAGCCCTGAAATCAGGCAGTGTTATTAGACTATAACTTTTCCCCCTATTCTTTCTATTAGTTTTAGCTATTTTAGGTCCTTTGCTTTTCTATAAATTTTTAAGTCAGCTTTTAAATTTCTCAAAAAAAGCCTGCTGGGATTTTGTTTAGGACTGTATTAACTTTATAGATCAATTCAGAAGAATTGACATCTTAACAATCTATTTTTTAGGCCTCTTTTCATTTCTCTCAAAAATGTTTTGTAATTTTTCAATGTACAGTTCTTTCAGATTGTTATATTTATCCCTAAGGCTTTTAGAATTTTTGACACTATTTTGAATATTATGTTTTATAAATTTGAATTTCTGATTGTTCTATCATCTATCTATCTATCATCTATCTATCTAATCTATCATCTATCTATCTATCTTCACAACTGTGCTAAACTCATTGGCTTTGTTCCATCAGATTTTCTACAAGAATTATCATATTGTCTGTCAATGAAGTCAATTTTACCTCTTCCTTTCCGATATGGTTGCTTTTTATTTCACTCCCTTGCATGACTATACTAGCTAGAACCTCCAGTGAAATGTAGAAAAGAAGTAGTGGGAGTAGACATCCATGTCTTATTCCTTTTTTTTATATCATAATTTTTATTTTATTTTATTTTATTATATTATGTTAATCACCATACATTACATCATTAGTTTTTGATGTAGTGTTCTATGATTCATTGTTTGCATATAACACCCAGTGCTCCATGCAGTATGTGCCCTCCTTAATACCCATCACCGGGCTAACCCATCCGCCCACTCCCCTCTCCTCTAGAACCCTCACTTTGTTTCTCAGAGTCCATAGTCTCTCATCGCTCGTCTCCCCCTCCGATTTCCCCCCTTCACTTTTCCCTTCCTGCTATCTTCTTCTTCTTCTTTTTTTTAACATATAATGTATTATTTGTTTCAGAGGTACAGGTCTGTGATTCAACAGTCTTAACACAATTCACAACGCTCACCATAGCACCATGTCTTATTCCTGATTTTAGAGGCAAACAATCAGTCTTTCATATTTAGTATGATGTTAGCTGTATGTTTTTCTTAAAATGTGTGGGTCCCATACTTTAACTTAAAAATTCTGTCTACCTTATTCCTCACTGTCTCTCTGCAGTTACTGGCTCATTACTATACTTGTTCTCAATGCTAATAGTCCTTTTACTGTAGCCTTCCAATTTCCTGTTTCTAATACACAAGGAGTCAAGAACTAACATCTGTAAGTGCCATGTGCAAGTGTTGTGCTGGGTGCTCTTAAATCTCATTTGGTGGACATGACAACTTTGCCAGGTTATATTTTCATCATTTTATATGCCAGGAAGGCTCACAGAGGTGACATGACAAATGAAAAGTTACATTGTTGTACAAACAGGATTCAGTCTATACTAGTAACATCAAGGACATAGAGATGATATACAGTGCAGAATATACAGCATATACTAGGTTCCCCTTCTTGAGACATTCATGAGCTAAGAAATGAACTGAAGCCTTTGCACTTTCCACTGTGCCTCACTGCCTTCAAAGTTTGCTTGGGACATTAGAACACCACACTTTTTAGAATAACATAGAATAATATGAACAAATAGGTGCTGAGTGAGGGCTTGAGTTTTGCTCCACTGAGGGAAATATATAAATTTCAGTATTTGGGTTTTTTAACCAGCTCCATTGCTTTGTGGTCCCTTTACTTTTATCCTAGTTCTCATTTGCGTTTCAAATTGGAAAATCTATCTGATCACAATCTTGGAATAAATAGGTTGTGCTGTGCTTGCTTTCTCATTCTGTTTCCAAAAGAATTATTTATGGAATTATAGTAGAACAAGAAAAATACATTCTTGGGGTAAATATCAAAAGTGTAGAGATACTCAGTTTTGACATAGCTATTCTCCATGCTTAACTCTCATTTTTATAGTGCATTGTTGTTTTTGCAATTTTAGAGAACAGACTAAAACTTGCTGCTTTCTAGCAATTTCCATCAAACACATCCAGAAACTGGACTCCTTTATCTCTCCTCTCTAGAAATTCTTTGCATTTGAGTAGTTGGCTGATGCAATGAGTTTTCTGTCTAAATGAAATTATAAAGCCTCAGAGGAAGTGGTTGTGCTTTTCAAGTAGGGATTAATACAAGATCATGCAGCTGCTACTCAGCAAACAAGAGATGTGTGTGTTCTAATAACCAACCAGTATAATGCTCTGATGGGGTAATGCTGTTGGGCTGATGCCAAGTTGATTATGGATATTTGCATAGCAAATTCCAACCAACATTTAACTTATGCTTCATCTGCAGAAGCTACCACAAAGGCTTGATGGCCTGCAAATTTTCCATTATTCTTTCTATCTAATGCTGCTCCTTTTCTTGGTTCTTCCATCTTGGCAATGGAATATTTAGTATTTCCAATTTTTTGAATCTTTATTTTCAGGGCATCTCTACTTCTATTTTTTTTTTTAAAGATTTTATTTATTTATTTGAGAGAGAGAGAATGAGAGACAGAGAGCATGAGAGGGAAGAGGGTCAGAGGGAGAAGCAGGCCCCCCACTGAGCAGGGACCCCGATGAGGGACTCGATCCCTGGACTCCAGGATCATGACCTGAGCCGAAGGCAGTCACTTAACCAACTGAGCCACCCAGGCGCCCTCTCTACTTCTATTATAACAGAATAATGAAATTATTTTTAAGACCTCCAGTGACTAATACCCATCACATCTCAAATCATCCAGATTGGGGTTCCCAGAGAAACAAACTCACTCGTTTATTAAAAAATATTCTATGGCTTTCAATTACCTATTTCAATTAAAAACTTACATTGCTTAGTGTTCTTAAGTATCCCTCCCAATTTTATGATCAAGCTTTCTAGCTTAATTTCTGACTACCCACTTCTACTCTTCGGGTACTACTACCACCACATCAGACTATAAAATAGCCACCGTTATTTTTTATATGCTGCCTAGAAAACTCTATACCCTCCTTTGCCACCTGGGTATTTCCACCATCCTTCAAGAATCAATTAAGATGTTATATCATTTGTGGAGCTCTTATTACTTAACTCCCTCCTCCCAACAACTACTCAAGATTGTTTACTTGGAAGAGTGAATAAAACTATGTTTTAGAACATGAAAAATTCAACTCAGTCCAAGTTTAGTTTACATAGTTTTTGGCAAATTATCTATCTCTCTGAGTCTTGCTCAGAGACTCACTCTGCCTTACTGTACAGAAGTAGAGTATGGTTGTAAGATGAAGATCCTCGTTACTCAAGGTGTCATCCGAGGAGCAGCAACATTGGCATCACCTAGAACCATGTTAGAAATGCTGCATCTCTCCAACAAGAAGATCTAACAATTGTAAATATCTATGCCCCTAACATGGGAGTAGTCAATTATATAAGACAGTTAATAACAAAAGCAAAGAAACACATCAACAACAATACAATACACTGAAATGGACAGATCATCTAAGCAAAAGATCAACAAGGAAATAAAGACTTTAAATGACACACTGGACCAAATGGACTTCACAGACCTATTCAGAACATTCCATCCCAAAGCAACAGAATACACATTCTTCTCTAGTGCCCATGGAACAGTCTCCAGAATAGATCACATCCTAGGTCACAAATCAGGTCTCAACCAGTACCAAAAGACTGGGGTCATTCCCTGCCTATTTTCAGACGACAATGCTTTGAAACTAGAACTCAATCACAAGAGGAAAGTTGGAAAGCACTCAAATACATGGAGGCTAAAGAACATCCTACTAAAGAATGAATAGGTCAACCAGGAAATTAAAGAAGAATTAAAAAAATTCATGGAAACCAATGAAAATGAAAACACAACTGTTCAAAATCTTTGGGATGCAGCAAAGGCAGTCCTAAGAGGAAAGTATATAGCAATACAAGCCTTTCTCAACAAACAAGAAAGGTCTCAAATACACAGCTTAACCCTACACCTAAAGGAGCTGGAGAAAGAACAGCAAATAAAACCTAAACCCAGCAGGAGAAGAGAAATCATAAAGATCAGAGCAGAAATCAATGAAATAGAAACCAAAAGAACAGTAGCACAGATCAACATAAAAAGGAGCTGGTTCTTTGAAAGAATTAACAAGATTGATAAACCTCTGGCCAGACTTATCAAAAAGAGAAATGACCCAAATAAATAAAACCATGAATGAAAGAGGAGAGATCACAACCAACACCAAAGAAATACAAACAATTATAAGAACATATTATGAGCAACTCTATGCCAGCAAATTAGATAATCTGGAAGAAATGGATGCATTCCTAGAGATGTATCAACTACCAAAACTGAACCAGGAAGAAATAGAAAACCTGAACAGACCTATAACCACTAAGTAAATTGAAGCAGTCCTCAAAAATCTCCCAACAAACAAGAGCCCAGGGCCAGATGGCTTCCCAGGGGAATTCTACCAAACATTTAAAGAAGAATTAATACCTATTCTTCTGAAACTGTTCCAAAAAATAGAAATGGAAGGAAAACTTCTAAACTCATTTTATGAGGCCACCATTACCTTTATCCCAAAACCAGACAAAGACCCCATCAGAAAGGAGAACTACAGACCAATACCCCTGATGAACATGGAGGCAAAAATTCTCACCAAAATACTAGCCAATAGGATCCAACAGTACATTAAAAGGATTATTCACCACGACCAAGTGGGATTTATCCCTGGGCTGCAAGGTTGCTTCAACATCCACAAATCAATCAATGTGATACAATACCTTAATAAAAAAAAGAACAAGAACCATATGATCCTCTCAATAGATGCAGAAAAAGCATTAGACAAAGTACAGCATCCTTTCTTGATCAAAACTCTTCAGAGTATAGGGATAGAGGGCACATACCTCAATATCATAAAAGCCATCTATGAAAAACCCACAGCGAATGTCATTCTCAATGGGGAAAAACTGAGAGCTTTCCCCCTAAGGTCAGGAACGCGGCAGGGATGTCCACTATCACCACTGCTAATCAACATAGTATTAGAAGTCCTAGCCACAGCAATCAGACAACAAAAAGAAATCAAAGGCATCCAAATTGGCAAAGAAGAAGTCAAACTCTCACTCTTTGCAGATGGTATGATACTTTTTGTGGAAAACCCAAAAGACTCCACCCCAAAACTGCTAGAACTCATACAGGAATTCAGTAAAGTGGCAGGATATAAAATCAATGCACAGAAATCAGTGGCATTCCTATACACCAACAAGAGAAATTAAGGAGTCGATCCCATTTACAATTGCACCCAAAACCATAAGATACCTAGGGATAAATCTAACCAAAGAGGCAAAGAATTTGTACTCAGAAAACTATAAAATACTCATGAAAGAAATTGAGGAAGACACAAAGAAATGGAAAAATGTTCCATGCTCATGGACTGGAAGAACAAATATTGTGAAGATGTCAATGCTACCTAGAGCAATCTACACATTCAATGCAATCCTCATCAAAATACCATCAACTTTTTCAAAGAAATGGAATAAATAATCCTAAAATTTGTATGGATCCAGAAAAGACCCCGCATAGCCAGAGGAATGTTGAAAAAGAAAAGCAAAGCTGGCGGCATCACAATTCCGGACTTCCAGCTCTATTACAAAGCTGTCATCATCAAGACAGTATGGTACTGGCACAAAAACAGACACATAGATCAATGGAACAGAATAGAGAGCCCAGAAATGGGCCCTCAACTCTTTGGTCAAGTAATCTTCGACAAAGCAGGAAAGAATGTCCAATGGAACAAAAACAGTCTCTTCAACAAATGGTGTTGGGAAAATTGGACAGCCACATGCAGAATGAAACTGGACCATTTCCTTACACTACACACAAAAATAGACTCCAAATGGTTGAAAGACCTAAATGTGAGGGTGCCTGGGTGGCTCAGTTGTTAAGCGTCTGCCTTCGGCTCAGGTCATGATCCCAGGGTCCTGGGATCGAGTGCCGCATCGGGCTCCCTGCTCCTTGGGAACCTGCTTCTCCCTCTGCCTCTCTCTCTCTGTGTCTCTCATGAATAAATAAATAAAATCTTAAAAGAAAAAAAAAGAAAGACCTAAATGTGAGACAGGAGTCCATCAACATCCTAAAGGAGAACACAGGCAGCAACCTGTTCGACCTCAGCTGCAGCAACTTCTTCCTAGAAACATCGCCAAAGGCAAGGAAAGCAAGGGCAAAAATGAACTATTGGGACTTCATCAAGATAAAAAGCTTTTGCATAGCAAAAGAAACAGTCAACAAAACCAAAAGACAATTGACAGAATGGAAGAAGATATTTGCAAATGACATATCAGACAAAGGGCTGTATCCAAAATCTCTAATGAACTTCTCAAACTCAACACTCAAAGAACAAATGATCCAATCCAGAAATGGGCAGAAGACATGAACAGACATTTTTCCAAAGAAGACATCCAAATGGCCAACAGATACATGGAAAAGTGCTCAATATCGCTTGGCATCAGGGAAATCCAAATCAAAACCTCAATGAGATACCACCTCACACCAGTCAGAATGGCTAAAATTAACAAGTCAGGAAACAACAGATGTTGGCGGGGATGTGGAGAAAGGGGAACCCTCCTACACTGTTGGTGGGAATGCAAGCTGGTGGAGCCACTCTGAAAAACAGTATGGAGGTTTTTCAAAAAGTTGAAAATAGAGCTACTATACGATCCAGCAATTGCACTACTGGGTATTTACCCCAAAGATACAAATGTAGGGATCCAAAGGGGTATGTGCACCCCAATGTTTATAGCAGCAACGTCCACAATAGCCAAACTGTGGAAAGAGCCAAGATGTCCATCGACAGATGAATGGATAAAGAAGATATGGTATATATATATATGATGGAATATTATGCAGCCATCAAAAGGAATGAGATCTTGCCATTTGCAATGACGTGGATGGAACTGGAGAGTGTTATGTTGAGCGAAATATGTCAATCAGAGAAAGACATGTGTCATATGACCTCACTGATACGAGGAATTCTTAATCTCAGGAAACAAACTGAGGGTTGCTGGAGTGGTGGGGGGTGGGAGGGATGGGGTGGCTGGGTGATAGACATTGGGGAGGGTATTGCTATGGTGAGCGCTGTGAATTGTGCAAGACTGTTGAATCACAGATCTGTACCTCTGAAACAAATAATACATTATATGTTGAAAAAAAAAAAAGAAGAAGATAGCAGGAGGGGAAGAATGAAGGAGGGGAAATTGGAGGGGGAGATGAACCATGAGAGACGATGGACTCTGAAAAACAAACTGAGGGTTCTAGAGGGGAGGGGAGTGGGAGGATGGGTTAGCCTGGTGATGGGTATTAAAGAGGGCACGTTCTGCATGGAGCACTGGGTGTTATACGCAAACAATGAATCATGGAACACTGCATCAAAATTAATGATGTAATGTATGGAGATTAACAGAACATAATTAAAAAAAAAAAAGAAATGCTGCATCTCAGGCTCCACCTGAAATCTACTGAGTCAGAGTGTACATTTTAATGAAATCTCCAGGGGATTTGTAGGCACATTTATTAGTTTCAGAGAAATACTGACATAACTGCATCTAGCATTGTCCTCTTCAACCAGAATATCCTTTCACTAAATACTAGTTTGTCCTCCCATTAAGCTGTTCATCTACAATACTCTGAATATGATAATCATTTATAACAATCATTTGTTTGTGTTTCTCATCTATTAGATTGTCAGCTTCATATTGGTAGGGATCTTTGTATTCCAAAGACTTGGCTTTATGTTGATACATAGTAAATGCTTAATAAATATTTATTGACAAGGTAATTAACAAATGTGCAACATTTAGATATGTATAATGAAGGTAAAAATGGTGTCTAGACACTGAAATTCTAAATACCACACTAAAAATTCTAGTTGATTAAGGCAATGGTATCATAAATCTTTGGATAGTATACATGAGTTCACTTGTTGATCGTAACTTTAGAATTCACTCATCTATGAAGATGAATTAAATTTAATTCATTGGTGTGCTTATGAGTCTCATAATCTAATACACTGTTTTTGTAATTTCACTTTTAGAATTATACTGCCCTATATTGAACAAAAATAAGAGCTGGAAAGGATTACAGAGAGAAACAAAAAACAAGGGGCAAAACTCTTGTCATATATATTAGAAAGTTGCCATAACTTTGGAAGGTTTAAATGTAGATCAGCTAGGAACCCAGCCACTCAGACTAGCCTGATAGGGGCTGGAGCATATTCTCCTTGAAGCACAATGATATAGCATAGTATGAGGTGCCCAGAAGACACAGTGACCTCAAGATAATAACGCTAGAATAATTTCAGATAGACATCAGTACCAAAGACAATGCCTGGCATACTAAATTGAAGCTGCTGAACAAATATTTATTAAATGAATTAATATCATGGATTCATAAAAAAATAGAGCAGAATTGTAGATATTCTAACAATGAGTAGAGCATTTTGGGAAATGGAAAATTGCATAGAAAATTATTTCAAATATGCTTTGGGATTATCTCAGACATGCTCACAGACAATTCTGTCAGTATTACATAATAGTCCATCTCTGCTACCATTTTGCTAGTTCTGTTGCCTGTGTAGGGACACTGACCCTTTCAAGACTGCAACTATTTTTTTCTCCCATGCAATGCCACCCCATCACACACTGGAGTTATTTGGACTGGACCACATTACTTCCAACACTCTTTTGGCTGGAACTCACTTGCCTTTAGATCCCTGAACCTACTGGGTTACTGGGTACAACTGTGATTATCATGTATTCTGATTCAAAGGACATTGCCAGTGGCTCATTTGGAGTATCATCTTTTTTCCCCCCTAGTCATTATCACCGCCCTCATTACACACTACTCATAACTCTTCCTAAGCACCAAAGCCTTTTCTATAAGATTCAAGGTCTATATCAATTAGGGTCCTGGCAGAAAAGAAATTACATATGTAATTTTCACAATTTGAAGAGAGTTAAATAAAGGGATGATTTACAAAGGTGGGGACAGGGACAAAGTCAAGAGGGTAAAGATGGGTATGGGGAGCAAATACATGATATCTAGCACAATGTCAAACTAGGGGAGAGCGTTTATGATGAGGGGGATTTCTTCCCCATACTAGAGCATTTTTTTATCAGAGTTTCTCAACCATGACAGAACCAAGAGTCTTCAAACATGCCAAATGTGCCCAGAGAGGCTAAGTCACAGTTGGTTCAGAACCATTTTCAGATGAAAGACCTGCAAAGTTGAATATATTCGGGTTTAATTTGTTAAAATTAACTGCTGGTGATCCTATCTATTATTTCACCCAGTGAGTTTATGCACTGAAGGGAGCATGAGTAAGAGATATTTATATAATACATCTTTATTGGGTATATTTTCTCATGACTTTCATTGTTTGGTCTCTTTCCTGTGATACTAATGCTTAAAAAATCTATTTGATTTCATGCAGAATAGGCTTTAAGCCTAAACTAACTAATTCATCTGGTGATCAACCAAAACAGCAATCTTCTCCAATCCTGAAAGAAAAACTGGGTTTGTTGATCTTATTGAGTGATGATGTCTTCTGAAGATATTCCCAAAAGTAATTCTAGCTCTATTAAACTTTTACCTTACCTATGTGGCCTCTATGTAAGACTTCACTCCACTCTGGTGATATTGATGCCCTGGTGCTCCATGGAATGTTCAATGCAATGGCCACCTTCTCAATTTCAATCTATTGTCTTCTCTCATTAAAAAAAAAAAAAAAAAAAAGAATGGCTTTTCCCCTCCAACAACCAAGGAACTCATATTGGGTCAATGGGTATAAGGTTTGGATTTTCACTGAGGCATATTTTCAGAAAAATTTTTAGTTCCCCATAGAAATGAATTTGTAGTTCTTTGAACTAGTACAAATATATGGTTAAGCTATAGCAATGGATATAATCCAGGCTCACATTATATTTTCTAGCTATATAGCTGTTTTGTGTCTTTAGGTATATTTATGGTATATACAATTATAGATTATTTGAACAGAAAAATAAATTGTTCTTCCTTTGACAGTCCCAAAAAAGAAATCAATCCCAACAGTGACTGACTTTTATAATAATGCAGAAGGGGAGAAACTTGCCCAAAGTCATACTCTAGTGCAGCATCCTAAAAAGCTACAAGTAGTAAAAATCAAATAAAATAACTTATGCAGAATTTTTGGATAAATTGTAAAGTTTTATGCAACTCTAAGGGTTCTTGTAACATTCATTTTGTAAAAGAAGTGGAATGAACAGCTCCTGTCATGATTTAAAAAGTTGCCCCCCGTGCTTACGTTCTGAAAGTCCTTATGATATTTCAACAATCACTGGGAAATAGCTACGGAAGTGTCATTGATGATACTTTCAGAGGTTACTTGATAGGCTCAGGAATGTGTTCCAGTGTAGGTAGCTATTGGAAAAGAAAGTATGTTAGATAGGAAAAAAGAAGGGACAAGAGAGCCAGAGTGGGAAAGTGGCAAGAGGTAAATGTGCTAAACTTCGCTTGATCCACAATAAACCAATATTGCCTAGAGTTTGTCCCTAGGTAAAACTGTTTCTAAGAGAAAAATATATATATAGATGTGAACAATCCAGCAAAATATCCTATTTGCCTTGATAAAAGGACTAGAAAGCAGAGATATATGAAATAAGATCAGTTCATAAGGACATAAAGATAAGCTTTTGTATTTATCTTCCAAGCAATGTGTGGATTATATTTTTCTGTGTGTGCCAAATCATATATTTTTTTTCCAGCTTATCTCCCTGGTCTACAAATGGCTATCTTTTCCTCTTTACTAGGAGTAATCTCTACTGGAAGTTTTCATTCTGAGGAGGGCACCATTTATTTGCTAAAATAAATAAAATGATTAAAAATTAATAATATTCTAAAAGATTTACTTCCTTTGTATGGAGAGTTATTCTTCATTCAAAACATATTGATTGGTAAACCACTGTGTGAAAACTGTACCAGAATCTGGGATTTAAAAATCAATGATACTGCCGTGAGTGTCAATAATCTACCTGAAATGCTCTTTCCCCACATGTCTCCATGGCTCTTCACTCTCATCATGTCCTTCAGGTAGTTACTCAAAGACAAATTTCTCAGTAAGGGCTCTCCTTGTTCCCTCATCTAAAATTTCAGCCATCCTCCTACACACCTAACCCCCTTTTTTGCTTTTATCTTCCCTCCCCAATTATTACCATCTACCCTACTTTACTTACTGGTCTTATTTATTATCTCTCACGCTAGAATATAAGATCCATACAAGACATATTTGTCTTTTTCTTTTTTTAATTCTGTAGTCCAGGCACTAAGAATAATACCTAACACAAAATTGTGTGGAATAAATAGTGCTAAACCATGGAAAAATGGTAGAACTACCATTACAGCCCTTATCCGGAACACCCTTTTTTTCCTGGCTATGAAAATGTGATTCACTCTTCAAGCAATCATCTAGGCAGTGTTTTTTTGTTTTGTTTTGTTTTGTTTTTGTTTTTTTCACAGTATCAATGTTTATTTGCAATCTCAGGGAAGGGATTCTGCACCATTTTAATCCTAGAGTTTAACTCAGCAACCAGAATAATGAAAAAAAGTAACAAATATATGTGTGGAGAATAAATGAAATCCTTTTTTTTTTTTTTTCTGAAAGACAGTGGGGAGCAAAGCAGATCTCACTAATATTTCCTATGGATTAAGCAGTATTCACGTCTAATACTATTAGACAGGTTGGTACAGGGAACTGGCTTTGGAAAACTGAGCAAATGAAGTGTTACAATGTGAAAATTAGATAAAATATGACCTGCTTGGCTTCCTGTCATTGAATTTGTGTAGTCTCCTCAGCTGTTACTACATCGTTCTACCTGCAATGTCAACTTTTCACTGGACTTGGGAAATAATCTTCAGAGGGAGCCAGAGAATGTCTAGAATGATGCTGGGCCCTCTCAGCACTGAGTCCTTTTGTTCCTTGATCTCAGTGGTGTCTACAACCTTGTCAAGTATCCTGGATCATTTTTTATTCCTTTGGACTCATAAACACTCCTATCCCCACTTCTTAGTGCCAATCACCCCCTTTAAAATTTTTTTTAATTTAAATTCAATTTAGGTAACATATACTGTATTATTAGTTTATTATTAGAGGGCTTCTGTGGATCCAATGTGCAACGACTATTCCCATTTTCCATTGCCCCAGTCATTTTCTGCAATTACACTATTGGCAGCTATATGTTTGGAAGTGAGTAAAAGGAAAGAGGAAGGGGAGGAAAGTTCGGCTTATTCACTGTCATTCACCACTCTGTGGTTTCTCATCACCATGCCGTTATCCTAGATACTGAACTAGTTGCATAGAGCTTAGAGTCATCTGCAAACATCTAGAGACTCAGACAACTATCATTCTGAATAATGCCATGCTGAGAACTAGGGAAAAGCATTCCTACACTTATTCGAATATGTTTAGAGGAATATCTAAATTTCCTCCAACATTCGCAGCCTTGTGAACAGAGACCTACAGAATCTATTCACAACTTGGCCAGTGTCACAATGAGTATAATGTAACACCAAAGGAACAAATCTATGAACCTAAACTGAGGTAACAGAAGAAAGAAAATTTCACAAAAATGAAGACCAAAACCAGTGAATTTTTACTGTTTTCTAGATAAGGAGGTATTTGTTATTATAATTAAAATATATTTATAATTTAGATGTGTAGGGTAACTGAACTGTTTATTATCTATAGTTTTATTTATATTGATATATTAATAAATTACTCTCAAATAATTACTTCTTTGAAATCAATATTTATATTATCAAGAATTTAATCCATTTCATTTTGCTTCTACAAACTCATAAAGCTACTCTAACTTATGATAAAAATGATGGATAAGAGCCTTGTTAGCTATAACTGAAAAATCATCAAACACTCAGAAGACACATTTCTTCATTATATTATAATGGAAAAAACTGAATATTGCTTTTGTTTCTTTTTTTAATTTAAAAATATTTTCTTCTATAGAAGGGTTGTAATCTTATTTTTTGGGCAATACTCATTCTTAAAACTTGTAAATTTGGAGTCTAACTTATCCCTAGTGGACTGACTTATCAGCAAGTATTCTAGGCCAGCAATATATAAATATATATAATAAATATAATATATAAACCAATACATAAGCCATATTTATATATGAATTTATATGTGTGCAAATATATAAATAAAAGCCCACAAACAGCAGTTACCTATTTGTGGGCTTATATTTCAAACTTTCAATCCATAGAGAAATAATAATAATAAAAATCATTATGATTCAAGGGAGCTAGATGTAAAATGAGAACACAGGGATGGTCTTGGAGGAGTTTTTGTCACTGCTTGCACTTTCTTTTTAATCGTAGAGGGGCTCCAGTTTACTTTTCTCCAGTGACTACCTCAGCAACTCCCAGCAACTCCTCTTCATAGTGTAAAGGGTTAAGAACTTTCTACAATCATTATAGGACAAAGAATTGATAAACCAGAGACTAAGTACGTTTTTTTCTGAACTTGCTAAAATTGCTTGTTTATTTTTTGAAAAACCTGAATTTGCAGAATGTACTTGGCCTGGACTAAACTTGCTTGCCCTTAAGCCTTGTTTCTAGAAATCCAGAGTTATTAGCTCGTCTCTCTGCCTAACCTACCCTGCCCATGTTCTTTTCCTGTTTCTCTTTTCTCCTGACCTCCTAATGTGCCTGTAACATTGAATAACTACCACCACAACAAAACCTCCACTAACTGACAGAAAGCATTCTTACTTTTGGACTGACCCTCCTGCGGCAAGCAAATAAAGCTTTCTCTTTCTCATCTGTTGTTACCTGAGAGTTTAATCTAGGGCGCATGAAAATAGCTCCTTTGCCAAAGTGAAGTTCTGTTCTGTGATGACTTCCTTTGCACATTTCACATTCTCTTGTCAGGTCTGTTTGTTTTTCTTTTACTTCACTGTCCTCTGTTTTTGCATGGCTTTATGGCATTGGCTGTTTCATTGTCATGGATCACTTTTGTAGCCACATCAATAGCATGGGAGTCTTCACCAGGATATAATTTACAAAGCTACTATTCTGGTCTTTGGGGAAACTGGTATCTTTTAGTTCAGGCTTCACTTTCTTTCTCTACAGGTACCATTTCAGTGTTGCAATATTTGGTAGGGCAAATTATATGTTTTTTTTTTTTAAACAAATTCAGAGATTTGTGAAATAAATCCCTTCCTTCTCCTCTCCCCTTTTTCATGAACATCTCATGGGAATATTATTCCTATCTTTCTTCTTGAAACTATGACTATAGAAAATATTGCTGACATCTATTAAAGGCCAAGCCCTCTATTTATGCTCCAGACCGAAACCCTTTTGATTTCTCAAGACCTTTACTCCTGAAACGATCCCCTCTATTTTCTGTCATCAATTTTTCCCTTTTTATAGGACCTCTCCTGTCTGCAGCTAAACAAGCTTTAACAATGTCTGTCTTAAATAACAATAAATGACAAAACTCATAAAAACGGCAATCTAACAAAATATCATCTAACCTTGGTCCTAATTCCCTTCCACTTACTATCATGTTTCTCTGCTGCCCTTCCTAAAAGAAACAGCTTGAAGGAATTATCTCTAGTCATTACCTCTATTTCTTCAATTCTTTCTTCAACCTGTTCCAATAAAGATTTGACCATGACCACTCCTCTGACACTGCTGTTGTCAAGGTCATCCATGACCTCCACAGCACCAAATCTAATGTTCATTTCCCTTTCATATCCTAAGTTCCAGCCATAGTAGACAAATGGCCATTCTTCCTTTTTGAATCAACTTTTCTCTGGACTTCCATTATATCTCCCTCCTCTAGCTTTCCTCTCACCTCAATGGCCATTCCCTATTACGATTTTTTGGCTTCCTTTTCTCTGCTATCCACATAAATATAAGAATAGTACAAGGCTTTGTCCAAGTCCTTCTTCACTATTTCTCTTTTTTATCCATGCAATCTCCTCAGGAGATTTCATCCAGTCCCATGGATTTAAAGACTACCTATATTCCAATGATTTTCAATGTATATCCAATCTATTCCTTGGAACTCCAGACTCCTATATTCATCTTCCTGCTTGATCTTTCTTTTTGAGATGATAAGCATCTCACAGTTAACATGGTCAAAATACAATTCTTGTTACAGTCCCACTCCAACCTGTTTTATCCCCTATTCTTTCTTGCTGCTGAGAACTCTACAAGCATATACTCACTTACTTCAGAAGAAAAAAAATCTTTGTCTCCTCCTTTCTTTCTCTAAACTTGATATCCAGTTCAGCAGTAGGTCTTGCTGACTCTATTTCCAAATAATACTCAATCTCATCCACTTCTGTCCAACTCCACTCTTATGCTCTGGACCTGGTCTATGCTTGCACCAAAGACTATCATAGACTTCTAACTGGTATCTTCATTTTCAATTTTCAAACTGGCTTTCACACAGCAACCAGATGGTACTTTGAAGAAGTAAATCCGTTAATTCCTAATTCCTTTCAAATGCAATTCAAATTCCTTATCTTGGTTTATAAAGCCTTTGCCTTTTCTTGTAATCAAATTTCATACCATTAGGCCCCTCATTCAATATACTTCAACAACACTGGTCTTTGTATATCTGATCTTGTTTCTAGTACAATGCTTTTGTATTAGGTAGTCCCTCTGCCTGAAATACTCTTCTCCATTGTCCTTTGAATGGCTAAGTCCTTGCTGTGATTTAAATATCAAGTCCTTAGAGGAAACAACTCAATCACAATTACATGACTGAATTTTCAGTATCTTTCAGTATAGCGCTTATGATCATTTTCTTATTATTTATTGCACAGATAGCCAATATTTCCATGACAAGCCTGACAACCATGTATCTCCCATTGACTGTGGTATACCTACTGCCTAGAACAGTGTCTAACATATAGTAGGTAATTAATAAGTGTTTGTTGAATAAGTGGTTGTACTGTGAATCTGGGCTTCTTTGTAATTCAGCTGAACAACATAAGCTAGATAAATAGACTGCTTGCAGTCTACAGGATTGTTTTGTCTTAATAAGCTTGAAGTTCCTGGAAAAGAAAAATATCTGAATTTGGTTCTGAAGAATGACTAAGGTTCATTATGCAGTGTTCTAAATTAATCTTTTTTTCCACTAAAATATGCTGGTATTTGAAAGCATTGGAAAGAATTGGAAAAGTTACAATTAGTTAAAAAAAATTACTGTACTTCAAAATACCTGCTCTGCTGGTTAAAATCATTTAATTTTCACTTTTTTTTTTTTAAAGATTTTATTTATTTATTCATGAGAGACAGAGAGAGAGAGGCAGAGGGAGAAGCAGGCTTCCCGCGGAGCAGGGAGCCCGATGCGGGACTCGATCCCGGGACCCTGGGATCATGACCTGAGCCGAAGGCAGACACTTAACCATCTGAGCCACCCAGGCACCCAATTTACACTTTTTAAATAAAGAATTACATCTTTAATAATAAAATCAAAACAGCAACATGTATGACAATTTCTCAACTAATGTAAAACCTATCAATTTTTTTATTAGACTGATTAGCTGGTGATGGCATAATTTTCAGGTTCTTTCTTTGTCTCTTTCTTGAAAGGTTAATAAAAACAACCCATATGAGATACAAATCTAAAAAATAAAATCAAAGTACATGAAATTAAAACAAATGGCATCCATTTACAACTACTTTATTAGAATGTACATTGGAAGGTGTACATTGTAGTGTTTGGAATATTAAATTTTACTGGTTTCTATGCTCTGGGGAACCAGAGCTTTAGCACAGCCTTAAAGTGCAAAAGCATTTAAACAAAACATAATGCCCAGAAGGGAATGGCAGTGCATTAGTCAGTTTAAAGAAACAAAAAAAAATTTTCATTTAACATATTTTAATGTGTACTTTAGAAACTGTATGCATCTTTTTCTAAAGAAACACTAGTTTTATTAGAGTGAAATCAAATTGAATGTAATTCAATACACTAGTGTTATTCACTTACTATGTACCAAGCATGTGCTTTTTTCAGTCAGATATATTATACATTAAAAGTATAACAATGAATGAAATCCAGTAATAGGCCCAGGAACAAAAGAACAGAATAAATTCCAAAATTTTCTATTTCTATGTAACATATTGTAAAGTTTTTCACAGGTGTCATGATTATGAACCTCATATTCTTACTCATATAAACACTTTATAGCAAAACTACAATTGAAAGCTGTAAAAACTAGATGAATCTTTGAAAAATTTGAAAAACTCAGAGTGGAAACAATCCTTTCGGTCGGTTAACAAAATATGGTGAATCAGAAGAAGCAATACACATTAGACTGGACAATTTACTGCTTCAAACTCATCTTCCTTTGGCATTTTGAAAATGATTATGTATTCTGGCCTATTCAGTACTGTATTATGCAGAAAAGCAATGTTATTTTTGACAATGTTCTATCAAGTCAAGAGTTTCAGAATGCACTCAAACATAAGAATATAGTTCCTTTGCAAATCCAGAAAGGAATACACATAGATTTTTATATCTGGAGGATGAAACTCAGAGTAAATGAGTAAGAAATGAGTAAGAACTATCTTTGTCCCTTTGTGAAAACAGTTCTGAGCCATTTGATGAAGAGATTAAAAAATTTGAAGAAAGCAACACACATATGTAGAACTTTTGAATCTAGATACCTCATGATGGGAGAACCTACAGTAAGATGTGAATGTTAATATTCATAGTAAAAAAAATAGAGATATTAATGAGGTGATTAGCACTTTTCTTATAAATATTTAAAATGCATAACTAAGATAAAGAATGACCAGAAGTGATGACAAGCATAGAAGACAGTCAGAAAATAAAATGCTAAACAAGAAATATTTGGAAAATAAAACCTTATCCCAGTTAAATCAGTGACCAGGCTCTTAACTGGTATTATGCTTATAATTTTTTTAAACAAATAACTGTCTATTTATGAAAGTAATACTTCAATGTAGAGAATTTTGAAAATCTAAAAGCATAAATAAAATAAATATCACCCATATTCCTTCCACTTAAAAGACAACCATTTAGCAAATTTATTTTCTTCTAATCCTTTTTCAATGGACACACACAGCATTTAGGTTGGGGACAGGGGAAATTTTGGGTACTTTATATACTTGTATTTAAATTATTTTTATTATTACATAGGTAATATTTTTACTGTATGAAAATTTAAAACTATAAATTGGCATATAGGGGAAATTAAGAGCAAACCATAAACCCACCATGAAGTGAAACCATTGGTGTTGTTAACAAGTTGGTTTATAGTCTTATATTCTTTTCCCGGTTACTTTCTAGCCTTATCTACCCCCTCTCCCTACACTTAATTTTAATTCTCTGTACATGTATCTCACCATTGTTCCTGGCTCATTGTTCCTGGCTCTTGGCTCAGCAGGGTGCCTCTGAAATTTTATAATACAGCCTCCTCTCCCCACTCTCCATGCACACCACTTTCCTGGCTAATTTATTTATAATTTGGCTCTGAAATTACTCTCTCTGTGTCCCTGTCACCAACAATTCTTGATTTCATCTGCTCTCATTTCAAATAAGTGATTGGTGCTGGTATTCCCATAAGATTCAGTATAAATCTCCATCAGTTCATTTATAAGAAATGGTACTTAAAAAAAAAAGAAAGAAATGGTACTTATTCTACTTATGTATCTTTGTCTACCTCTAGACCATGGCTTTTTATCCCTAGTACCTGTCACAATATGTGGCCTATATTAGATGCTCAAATACTGTTAGTTAAAATAATAGTAGTTATTATATAAAAAAGTTTTACCTCTCTCCATCTTTTTTTGATGTTTTAGAACTTCCATTTAATTTTTATCAGTGTATACCTGTTTTTATAAAAATATTCAGTTCCTTCCATTTGAGGATATGTGTGTGTGTATATACAATACATGTACATTTAGTATGTATATTAGTATGATTGGTATACATAGTAGTTTCCTAGGGCTGCTATAAAAATTACCACAAACTGGTAGCTAAAACAACAGAATTCTCTCACAATTCTAGAGATTAGAAATCCAAAATCAAAGTGTTGGCAAAGCCATACTCCCACCAAAGGCTCAAGGGAAAAATCCTTGTCTCTTCCTAGCTTCTGATGGTTGCCAGTGATCTTTCACATTTCTTGGCTTAGAGCTACATCACTACTGTTTCCATCATCACATGGCCTTCTTGGCTCTGTGTCTCTGTGTCCAAATCTCCCTTTCCTTTCTCTTACTATAATACCCATCATCGGCTTTAGATCTATCCTAATCTTGCATGGCATCATCTTAACTTAATTACGTCTGCAAAGATTGTATTTTCAAGTAAGGTCACACTCACATATACCAGGGATTAGGACTTGAACTATCTTGGGGAGGGGGGAGACACCATTTAACTCACTACAGTACATGATATCACAAATGCTCTATACATTTATATTGGCATATTGTCACCTTGTAAATTTCAAGAAAATCAGCATCAGAGTCATTTAAAGTTAATAAATGGAAAAACAGCATCTGCTAAAATGAGTTTGAGACTCATTCATCCGTATTCCTTTTTATTGGTTTGTAATTTTAACAAATGTTTCCATTACTAAAGTCCTTGGGCACGTCCTTGTAAACTAAATATCATAATACAAAAATTTAAGAAGCTAGTAATTTTCTTACAGATGACCGAAGATGAACCTTATGCTTAGCAGAGTAACACTGGATATAATAAGGTTTTACTAGCTATCCCATTAATTGAACATACTTCCTAAACTTAATTCTTTGACCTATGTTCTACAATATTATTGTTTCAGATATTATCACTATGGATTTAGTTGATTTCTTGTCCCAAGAGTTTAGAGTGCTTACACATGGTAAAGTAAGTGAAATGCATTTTTGGAAAGTAGTATGTGAATGGATACATCATTTAAAAGATATGTAAACTGAGACTTGACACTTGAGTGATTTTACAAATATGAGGCTGTCACAGTTACAGATTTTACAATTTAGAACCATGTGGAGACGTGCAGGTAACATAATGAGTGAATGGTGTGAATAAAACAGAATAAGTGCAATGACATTAAATTAGATATCAGAATAATAGAATCAAATATAAACAAGTGCTACGGGAACACAAAAAAGAAGTGGATCTCCTGAACAATATATTATCACTTGGGCTGAAGGCTTATATGGATTCATGGACAAATTGCTGCTCAGAAAAAAAATCATTCATTCAACATACATTCCTTGAGTACTATGTAGCAGGCTCTGTAATAGCTGCACCTATTTTCTATGATGAATTTTGTAACTCTAGGGCAGTGACTGTGCTTATTTTTCTTTCAGCACAACCATGGCGAGCACAGTAGTGGTGGAGAGAGAACTGGGTCTGTATTAGAGAGCCTGGACTCATGGATCATGACTAATGATCATAAATCCCCCCATTCATTGAGTGCTTTGTAGTCCGCATTTAAACTGTTAGTTCAAACATTCAGACTGCCTATGAAAAATGGTCAGAGGACACATACCATTTAAAGAGAGGAAAGAATGATGTGGAAAAATGTTAATCTTCAAGTGAATAAATTCACAAAAATTTAAATAAACACTGAAAAAACCTTTTTTCTTTTAATATAAACCCCAACTAGTGATTAATGGTGACAGTTCAACAAGCACTCTAAAAAAATATTTTTATGGTTATCAATTTGAAAGTGACTTGGAAATATGTATCAATAATGTTTTCAATAATTTTTAAAAAAAGATTTATTGATTCACTTTTTAGAGAGAGAGAGAGCACATGGCGGGGGGCGGCTTGGGACAGAGGGAGAGGGAGAGAGAATCTTAAGCAGACTCCATGCTGAGCTCAGAGCCCAAAATGGGGCTTGATCTCAGGACTCTGAGATCACGACCTGAGCCAAAATCAAGAGTCAGACACTTAACTGACTGAACCATCCAGGCTCCCCTTTCAATACTTTCTTAACCAATTTATTTTATAAAATTGTCACAAAACCTGATTTATATAGCACCAAAGACAAAAATTATGGACTACAGATTCTTAACTGTCTTTTGATTCACACATTTTCTTGAGAACATTATGAAAAAAGAGATATTCTCACCAGAAAAATGCACAATCATGCTAAATTTTGCAGTAAATTTCAAGTATCAGTTGTTCCCCTGAAGCACAAATCTGGATCAATTTTAATTCTCTCTCTTTTCTTTTTATCTATTTCTCTCTATCTTTCAGTGAGGTAGATTGGGGGCAATGCAAAATTAAAAAATAAAATTCTGAGAAATCAAGTAAACAGTTTATTAAAAATTGCCTATAATGATCAAGAATGTTTATCCCAGAGGTTGAAAGTTAGATTTGTTAATAAAACTCACCACATCAAAAGGACCAAGAACATAAATAAAGCAAGCTCAAACCAATAAAATACCAGTGATAACTCCTAGAATTTGAGAGTGAAAAGAGACATTTTGAGGCAACTGATTCAAAGTAACACACAATTTGATATCAATGATTCAGGTAGGGGTGGTGAGAAAAATTTGTATATATATTGACAAAAGTATACAGATGGGCATATTCAGGTAACATGGATTTGAACTCATGATCCTGAGATCAACACCTAAGCTGAGATCGAGAGTCAGATGCTTAACTGACTGAGCCACCCAGGTGCCCCCAGATATCTGAATTTAAATGAGCAAATTCAGATAATATATGGGGTAAGTACATGGCAGGCAGATAATTAATACACACTGATCTGATTTTTAAAAACCACATACCTAAGAAACTAACGAATATAGACTAAGAACTTCTGACATTTAAATCAGAAATTTTTTTCCTTGAATGATATTGCTAAAATTAGTAACTTGATACAATTAAACAAAAAATAGAAATCTGTGAATGTTCACTGAACTTTTAATGATAGTTTAAATGCTGTGTAGTCAAAACTGTTTTCTCTGTATCTTATTTTACAGCCATCGTGTATTCAGAGTCATTTCCCATTTATATATCATGATTATTGATTCATTTTTCATTGGGTTTGTATGTTTTTCATATTTTAAATGTATTAATCTTGCCATATACTTTTGATTTTCAAAGTTCTTATTCTGATAATAAACTGGTATGTTTCACAGTCTGAATTTGGTGGGGTACAGACATGATAGTTTCATTTTTTTCTCGTTTACTGCCTTCAAACATGTTCTCTTGGACCTCTCTTCTTTCCAGTCATTTTTAGGTATTAAAAAGAATATTTTTCTCGGGCGCCTGGGTGGCTCAGTTGGTTAAGCGACTGCCTTCGGCTCAGGTCATGATCCTGGAGTCCTGGGATCGAGTCCCACATCGGGCTCCCTGCTCAGCAGGGAGTCTGCTTCTCTCTCTGACCCTCCCCCCTCTCATGCTCTCTATCTCATTCTCTCTCTCAAATAAATAAATAAAATCTTTAAAAAAAAAAAAAGAATATTTTTCTCTAAGTGAATTTAAAATTTCATTCTTGTACCAAAATCTGATTTTCTCCTGTACCATTCTTTCTCATTCTAGCTCAGATCTAATCTATGATTCAAGAGACCTACATTGAAGGAAGATAATTTGTTCTGTTCTTTCCCCCCTCTTTCTTCCACACACTGTTATTTTTATTTTTGGCTTTCACAGGCTCAAGTAAAGGGGATGGAGAACTGTATGAAAGAGACCAAAGGCATGTTACCAGGTTGCACTTTGAAGTCTGTGTATTCTTTCATGAATTATCCTTAGTCATTTTAATGTAGCCTGAAGTTTCTTCCTTTATGGGGGCAGACCACTGACAAATGATCATGTTCCATTTTTGTTACATGTTCAGTTGGCTCACGGGAAATCCATAAAAATGTTCTTTCCATGTCAAAGAGTGAAAGTTCAGGTTCTGTCTTTCTAACCTGATGTCTCTCTGATTGTGTCCCCTATCCCTCAATGCAAATAAAAACCCGGTGTAGGTTCAAACTGTTCTGAATAAGCAGTTTTCCATTCAAGGCTGTTCATCCCTTCTCCCAGGGAAACTTATTTTGTACTGTAGTTGCTCTCTTGGCTTTCCTATCTCTTGGCCTAAGAGGACAGTAACAGTTTTCCTTAGGATGACGGTACATGACTCCCATAGGTAATCTATTTCAAAACGCCTTCTTTAAATAGTTCTCTCTTTTTTTCATAAAACGATGATGAGTGATGGAGTCATGGTTTAAAGCCAATTGGACCATTTCTTAGTAAATCCTACAAAACACGCCATTAACTTCCTGGTACCTGTCTATAGAATACAGGAGAAATTAGAGTTTGTTAATCTCAGTTTTGGATCTCTACCTACAATTCTGAGACAATACAAAATGTTCCCTTTATACTATTTTTGCAGAAAATCATACTTTTTGTCATGTTAAATTACTCAAAACAACTTTTTAGAAACTCTCAATCTTTCTATACAATAAGATGGCCACCATTTTTGTCTGCAATCTAAACCACCTCTTGGACTACTGATACCTTATGTTATGAAAGGGACAGTCTCAGGCCACGTGACACTATTCACCTCAAGGTCACACCTGATTGAATCAGAATGAATCAATCCATGATTTGGGCTGAGAAAATAGATTCTTTTTCTTAATACTTTAAATGAAGAGATAAGGGAAACCAAGTCAATCTGATGTATGATGTATTGAGCACATAAATACAAAGGAAATATCCAATCAAAACACATGAAAGCTATAGAGCTTTAGTGTTTCTATAGACAAAAGTAGAAAGATTTCTTCACTGAGATGAATGCAAAAATAGGTTGTCAGGATAGGTGGAATTTTAAAAATGCAGAATGTGAAAAATGCATTCAGGCAGTGTTACTAAAATACTTCCTGGAGGAAAGAATAGTTATGCTAATTAGGAAAACTGGACATGTACAGATGTGAAGTTTGGACAGTTTTAATTTAGAACATTCTTTAAAATAAAGGTGGCTACTCCCTCTTTGATCTTTGTGTGATGAAGCACAATTCTGGAGTGCTCTTAAGATAGCCCTAGTTAATGAGGTTCACAGTTTAATTCTTTAATGCCAGTGAAAATATGGGAAACAATAACCCAACACCCGATTTTTCAAAATTACTACCCCTAATTATTTCTAATTCTATACTAATTTCTAATTCTAAGTGTTAGGCTGTTTATCTAATACTTTCCCTTTGGTTAAATAATCAGCCAATTGGAAAGAGAGTATTAGCATTAAGTTTATTGAAAAAAAAAACTGGCACAAGAGCCTTTGAAGAATCATATAATGGAAGACTATTATCTCTTCCTTTGGTGCTGAATAATGCAGAAATAGTACCAGTAAAACAATGAGCAAAAATTTCGTCTTGGTTTAATTCACTATAATTCAATCAACTTTAAATTAAGTAACAAAGTTATCCAATTTTGTATAATGATATAAAATCTATACAAAAATGAAGTTGGGGATTGAAAATAAATGAGTCATTATTGCCTTCTAAGATAGTCTGTTTTATTAGATGTCAAACCTCAGAATTCATTTCAGCATACCTTTATAAGACTGTTTCATTAAATAAAGTATATTTTAAGTTGCTTTTTAAAAACATAATCAGGTCAGCTCTCATATTTAGAAATTGATAGTCATTGGGACATCCTTACAAGAAAATTAATGGCTTTCCTCGGACTTATAAAGAAATTGAGTTTACAAGGAGAACTACCACCCTAAAATATGGAGATATAGGTAAATACAGAGAATCACTACTGAGATCCGCTTATCTGGAGCAGAAGCCACTGAGCCACAAACAGATAGGAACATATATTTAGTAATTTTGATGAACTGCTAGAGACCAAGAGTGGATAAGCTTAAGTGTGAGAAACTCTGAAGGCTGCAGTCTTATTCTTAGGGGATACCACACCCATGGTTCCACCCATCCCAGTGTAGGCCCCCTGCAAGTTCCAGATTCTCACAGTGAAGATCTCAGAAAGATCCCTCCATCTGGATCATCAGAATCAGACTCAATATAACAGAGATGTTGGAATTATCAGACATGGGATTTTAAAGAAAACTGGGATTAATATGTTAAGGGCTCTACTGAAAAAAATGCATAAAGAGATAGGCAGTATATACAGTAAATCTCTAAAAAGAAATGAAAAGAAATGCTAGAAGTAAAAGAAACATTGTAACGGAAATAAGAAAGAATCTGTGTGTTTAAAGATAGGACAATAGAGAATTCCAAAGGACAAAAAAGAATGAAAAAAACAGAACTAATACCTAAGAACTGTGGGATAACATCAGAAAGGTTGAACAAGCATACAGTCGGAATACACAAATGATAAGAAAAAGAAAGCAGAGCAGAAGAAATATTAAAATGATAATTGCTGGGTGTCTGGGTGGCTCAGTTGGTTAAGTGACTGCCTTTGGCTCAGGTCATGATCCCAGGGTCCTGGGATCAAGTCCCACATCGGGCTCCCCCTGCTCAGTGGGGAGCCTACTTCTCCCTCTGCCTGCCACTCTCCCTGCTTGTGCTCTCTGTCAAATAAATAAATAAAAAATCTCTAAAAAAAATGATAATTGATTAATGGCCAACACCGAACTTTCCAAAATTATTAATGGCCAACACTGAACACTGAGTAATGTATACAATTTTTGAATCACTGTATTGTACACCTGAGACTAATATAACACTGTATGTTAACTATACTGGAAAAAAATAATGACCAACAAACCACAGATCCAGGATGCTTGGAGAACACCAAACAACAGCAATAACAAACAAAAACCCACATCTAGGCATATCATATTTGAACTATAGAAAACTAAAAACAAAGAAAAAATATTCAAAAACTTAAAAAGAAAAAAAAACCTTATTGATTGGGAGAAAAAAGGTAAGAATTATAGTACCTTCTCAGAATCCATGCAGGCAAAAAAAGAATGAAGTAAAATATTTAAAGTGTTGAAAGAAGAAAAATACCTACCAACATAGAATTTTCTGTCTAGTGAAATTATCTTTCAAGAGTAGGGGAGAAATAAAGACTTTCTAAGAATAACAAAAAGTCAGGGGATTCAACACCAGCAGACTTGCCTTAAAAAATGTTAAAAGAAGTTCTTCAGGCAGAAGGAAAATGATATAGATCAGAAAATTGAATCTACATAAAGAAAGTAAGAGACTAGAGAAGAAATAAATGAATGTAAAGTGAAATCTGTTATTTTTCTTATTCCTAGTTTATCCAAATATAACTGTTTGAATAAACAATAGTAGAAATGTATTGGGTGACTACAGCATTTAGATAAGTGAAATGAGTGACAGCGATATCACAAGGGATGGGAGGCAGGAAATGGAAATACTCTGTTATAAGGTGCCTGCACTACACATGGAGGGGTATAGTGTTATTTGGTGGTGGGCATAGAGTCATCCAAAAATGTTTATTATAAACTCTTGTCAGCATAGAACAACAATAACAAAATAACAAAAACAAGATCTAACTATATACTGTCTTTAAACCAACTTTAAATACAAAGACTCACATGGTTAAAAGTACAGAGACAAAGACATATCATGCCAACACTAATCAATAGAAAGCTGAAGTATCTAATTTCAGACAAAACAGTCTTCAGAATAAGCAGAATTATCGGGGATGGATTAAAAAGCACAATGCATAGAAGTAAAGGGTTCCTTTCTCCCAGAAGGCATAATGAATGATTCTAAACATGTATGCATCTAACATCAGTGTGTCAAAAGACATGAGGCAAAACTAATAAAACTGAAAGGAGGAAGAGACTGATTTTCTATTATATTTGAAGAATTCAGCACTCCTTTGTCAGTAATTGATACATCAAACAGGCAAAAATCAATGAGGATGTAGACAACATGAGCAGCACAATCCATCAACTTTAACTAATTGACATTTATAAAATACTCTATTTAGAAACAGCAGAATACATATTTTTCTCAAGCTCCTGTAGAAAATTCCCCAGGGATAGAGTACATTTTTTGCTATTAAACATTCTTTAACACATAAAGTTACACACACACACACATACACAAACAGTATATATAATACATTTATATATGTATATAGAATCTTCTCAGAGTGCGATGCACTCCATCTAAAAATAATAACAGAAAGATAGCTGGAAAATATCCAAACATCTTGGCATTATACATCACATTTCTAAATAATTCAAGGGTCAAAGAAAAAGTTTCAAGAGAAATTTAAAAATATTAAAAGAAAATAAAAATACAACTTATCAAATTTGTGGGATGCAGCTAAAGTAGTGCTTAGAGGAAAATTTATAGCATAAATTAGAAAAGAAGAAAGATCTAATACCCATAACCTAAGCTTCGACATTATGAAATTTAGAAAAGAAGAGAAAATTAAACTAAGGTAGGCAGAAGAAATAACTAATAAAAATTAGGGCAAAAAAGAAGGTATCAGGTACAGATTTTTTTTCTGATAAATCCTACCAAACTTTTAAGGAAGAAATTATAATTAATTCTTCATAATCTTTTACAGAAAATAGAAACAGAAAGTTTAATTTAATTTAGTTAAGCCAGCAGTGTCCTAATATCAAGTCCAGATAAAAACATTAGAAAATTATGTACCAATATCTCTCATGAAAATAGAAGCAAAATATTAACAAAATGAATTCAGCAATATGTAGAAAGAATAATACATCATGATTAAGTGGGATTCCTTATAGAACTAGAAGGCTTCTTGAATAATCAAATCAATTAATATAATTCATCATAATAACAGACTGAATAAGAAAAACAATATAATCATATCAATAGATTCAGGAAAAGGGATCAATAGATTCAGGGAAATTTCAATACCATCCATGATACTATAATAAAAAAACAAATATAAGAGAACTTCCTTAATGTAATAAAAGAAATGTCAATATCTATAGCTAACATTTAACTTAATGATGACATGATGACCACTTACCCTCTCTGTGAGCGAGGTGAGGATATCCTCTTTCACCACTTCTAAACAACCTCATGCCAGAAGAACTACCTAATTACAATAAGAAAAAGCAATAATTATACAAATTAGAAGGGAAGAAAAAAAGTGTCTTTATTTGGAGATCATATGATTATCTATGTAGAAAATCCTAAAAACTACAAAAAAAAAATAACCTTCTGAAACTAATAAACAAGTAGAGCAAGACTGTGGGATACAATGTTAATATACAAGTATCAATTGCTTACCTACAAGCCAGAAATGAACATTTGGAAATTGAAATAAAAAATGTTTATAAAAGTACCAAAAAATAAAGTACTTTTATACAAATCCAAGTAAATATGTGTATGATCTATATGCTGAAAACTACAAAACAAAATGATAAGAAAAAATAAAAGAAGAACTAAATAAATGGAGAGCTAATCCATGTTCAGGGACTGGAAGATTCAATATTGTTCATATAATAATTCTACGCAATTTGATCTGTAGATTCAGCACAACCTCAACCAAAACTCCAGAAAACTATGTTGTAGAAACAGAGACTGATTCGAAAATCTATATGGAAATACAAAGGTCCTAAAATAGCAAGCAACACGGTATGGAAGAAGACCAAAGTTGGAGTACTCATAATAACTAATTTTAAGGCTTCCTATAGTAACTAAAACACTGTGGTATCAGTAAAATATCAGGAACACAGATCAATGGAAGACAATAGATAGAAACCAAATCACACAAAATAATGAACTGTTGACAAATGCACAAAGGCAATTCAATGGAGAAATGACAATCTTTAAACAATTAATGCTGAAACAATGTAGGTCTAAATGTATAGAAAAGGGACCTAGACACAGGCCCTACACCTTACACAAAAATTAGCTCAAAATGGACCATAGACTTAAATGTAAAATGCAAATGTATATAACTTCAAAAAAAAAAAGTAGGAGGAACTCTAGGTAATTGGGTTTCATGATGAGTTTTTAGTTATAACACCAAAAACATGCTCCATGAAAGAAAAAAATTGACAAATTGGATGTTATTAAATTTGAAAACTTCTACTCTGCAAAAGTCACTGCTAAAAGAATAAAAAGACAAGCTATAGACTTTTGTCTTTTGCCATTTGTCATTAGGAAAATGAAAATTAAGAGATAATATACATCTATTAGAATGGTTAAAATCCAAAAACAAAACAAACAAATGAACAAACAAACTCCTGATGATATCAATTACTCTTTTTTTTTTTAATTTATTTATTTGACAGAGAGATAACACAAGTAGGCAGAGTGGCAGGCAGAGGGAAAGGGAGAAGCAGGCTGTCTGCTGAGCAGGGAGCCTGATGTGGGGCTCGATCCCAGGATCCTGGGATCATGACCTGAGCCGAAGGCAGCCGCTTAAAGGACTGAGCCACCCAGGCATCCCGATATCAATTACTCTTAAGTATGCAGGGCAACAGGCACTCTTATTCATGCTGGTGGAATACAAAAGGGTAAAGCTGTTTTGTTTTGTTTTGTTTTTAAGATTTATTTATTTGATAGAGAGAGAGAGGGAGAGAATCGTCAAGCAGACTCCCAGTTGAGTGGAGCTTGATCCCAGGACCGTGAGATCATGACCTGAGCTGAAATCAAGAGTTAGCCGCTTAACCAGCTGAGCCACCCAGGTGCCCTGGTACAGCTACTTTGGATGACAGTTTGACATCTCTTAAAAATCTAAGCATAATCTTACTATATAGCCCTGTTATAGTACTCCTAGGTATTTCCCCACTTGATATGAAAACCTGCATGCAAAAATTTACAACTTTATTCATAAGCAGCAAAAACTGGAAGCAACCAAGGTGCCATTTAATAAGTAAATGGATAAACAAGCTGTGTACATTCATACAATGGAATTCTATTAAGCTATAAAAAAAGAATGAGTGGGGCACCTGGGTGGCTCAGTTGGTTAAGTGTCTGACTCTTGGTTTCAGGTCAGGTCATGATCTCAGGGTCATGATATCAAGCCCCCAGTCAGGCTCCACACTCAGCACAGAGTCTGCTTGAGATCTTCTCCCTCTGCCTCTCCCTTTGCTTGCGCTCTCTTAAAAAAATATATATATATATGAATGAGCTATTAAGCCATACAAAAACACTGCTAAATCTTAAATGCATATTGTTAAGTGAATGAAGTCAGTCTGAAAACGCTACACATTGTATGATCCCATTAATAAAACATTCTGAAAAAGCAAAACTATAGAGATGGTAATTAAATCAGTGATTGCCAGGCATTTGGGAAGGAAGAAAGGTTGAATCATGAAGTACAGAGGATTTTTTTAGGGTGATAAAACTATTCTGTAAGATACAGTAATGGTGGATACATGACACTATGCAGGTGTCAAAATCCATGGAACTTTAGAGTACAAAAGGCTAAACCTAATATCTACAAATTTAAAACATTTACAAGTTTAGGTTATCCCAAGAAGAAATGTGAACTGTGACAAAATGATCCAACTGTATAATAAATTTGTGAAATAATCTCACTGAAGGGGGTGGGAAAAATGTGCTCATCAAAGTAATTTTGGAAATGAATATAGACTAAGACTAAATGCAAAAGAAATTACACAGGAGACTTATAGTCTACTTGTTAAAATTATTTTCCATGGGTTAACAATTTTGTTTTTTTTTTTAAATATGGAATGCTTCACGAATTTTCATGTCATCCTTGTGCAGGGGTCATGCTAATCTTCTCTGTATTGTTCCAATTTTAGTATATGTGCTGCCGAAGCGAGCACTGGGTTAACAATTTTGAAACCTCTTTATGTGTATGTTGGAATTGACCAAATGAATAAATGGATAGCAGAGTGTGGAAGCCAGGTTTCTCACTGTTGGACTATGTGGTTACAAACGAGCAAGGGAAGAAGCTAGAATGATCTATGTGGTAATGGGTTAGAATTGAAGACATCACTATGAACTCATATTTAGCTTAATATAGATACACATGAATACATACAGAAATATTTATAGATATGTGTAGACAGAGAATGTAGTGGAAGTTAAAATCAGAACTATACCACAAATAACTTGTTCCTATTGAATTGTGACAATGCCTAAGATTAGACTTCGGTAAACAAAGTCATGTATTATTTAGAAAACTGAAGATGAAAAATCTTTGACCATTTGAACAGATGGCTATCTGATAGATGTTGATGTCTGATAATTATAGTCAAGATTTTTATAGTCAGAGCGAGCATATGAGTTAAATAAGCTCCCTTGCAGAATGAAGTTTGAACAAGGTATATTCTAATTTGGGCCTGGTTTATATTACATGAGCAGTAGTATAATAATTAATCAGTAGTAGCAAATTAATAAAAATAGTGAGATAATAGGATATTAAGCAATTATTTGAGAACTTATTTAATATCTACATACTATTAGATTATGAGCTCCATATTAACCACCACATCTTTAGAACCTATCATATGGCCTAATAAATAGAAGGCACTCAATAATATTTATCAGATAACTGAATGAACATTTTAGGTATTTGTCAGGAAAAACTGGACTGGTCTATGGTAACAAACAGGCCCCATATCTCACTGGCTAAAACAAAACCTCCACTTAATACTCATGATGAGTTCACTGTTGATTTGGCAACTCTCAAGGCCAGTTGTCATCCATGTAATATTTCAGCAATTGAGGTTGTTTAAGTATTGTAGATCCATCACCTCAAAAATGAGAACTTCTCCCTGATTAACACAGTGGGAAAAAGGAGAAGCTGAGAATTACCCAGTGGCTTTTCATTGCCTTAGCCTAGAGGGAACATGTGTTCTTTCGGGTCATGTTTAATTGGTCAGAACTAGTCACATGGTTCCCCTTGACTGCAAGGGGGACTGGAAAATATAGGAAAGGAAATCAAATGGTTGATTAGCATTACTGTCTCTTTCTCCATAATTATTCAAATGAAAGTTAGTTGAAAGAGGGGCACCTGGTTCGCTCAGTAGTTGAGTGTCTGCCTTTGGCTCAGGTCATGATCCCAGGGTCCTGGGATCAAGCCCCGCACCAGGCTCCCTGCTTGGTGGGAGGCCTGCTTCTCCCTCTCCCACTCCCCCTGCTTGTATGCCCTCTTTTGCTGTCTCTCTCTCTGTCAAATAAATAAATAAAATCTTAAAAAAAAGTTAGTTGAACAAATGAATGAATGAAGATAATGAAGCTAGAATAATTGAAGCATAAGTCTATCATTTATCATTTTACATTACCACAGAAATGCCTACTACCGTTTCCTCTTTTATTTAATTATTGTAGGTAATTGGTTGTTTCCTTTTAAGGTTGGTTTCTAGGTTATGCAATCTTACATTTTTCTAGGTTCTAAATTTTTCATTTCTTTTTACTTTACAAGTACGAGACATCTTTCAATAGATAACTGTCATTAAAGACCCAATCTGCATGAATCATCCACTTTAATGATGTTCACTTTTATCCTTCCTCATTCAAAATCCACTATGAAATGTAATAACATAGGAACCAAACAGCCTGTGGGTTTGTTTGATGATTACATTTATAAGAGAAATTCTAGTCTAAACTTTGTTCTTCAGGTTTCAGATCAGTTTAAAAGGAGCCTTTGAAACTTGGCTTCTTAAATCTTTGACTATAAAACAATTTGCATCTCTAGATAGAAAGTACCTGAAACATTTATTCCCTTAATAATTAAATTTTTGTAATGAAATCAAGCATGTTTCCTAAGGAGAAGTAAAAGAAGTATTAGAGAGAAGGGCAGAGAGAGCAGGTAAGATTTGTACATGTTGCAAAATGAAAGAAATGCTAATTGGGCTGCTAGAACCAAAGTGAAGTCAGACCCTTAGTTAAACTTCCTTTTTTGATATTATACCCAGTGTATCAGGAAAGGTAAATTCAATATTTACTTCCAAGTCTGGGGTCCCTGTGTCTTTGTAATTCTCTACGGATAGTAATGTTTATTTTCAATACTTCAAAAAATCTGATGGATATTACCACTTTCCCCTAAAATTATACAAGCTAACTGAATGAAATAGCTTGCTTTTGAATGTAATTAGTCAAGTGTAGTGATATGGTTGTCTTATGACGATACAACAAAGTGGTATGTTAAACCACTGACTGAATTCCAAATCCTAGTTCAATGGGTTATGTTGGGCTAATTAATTTTCCTGATCTTTATTCCTCATCTATAAAATCAGGATCCTAACAATCACACATCACAGTTTTGGGGATTAATGACATAACATATCAAATGTCCAACATATCTCTCTTTGTCAGCTTAGGCTGCTATAACAAAATACCATACACTAGGTGGCTTAAACAACAGACATTTGCTTCTCATAGTCAAGACCTTATCTAAATCCAATTACCTCTGAAGACCCTATTCCAAATGCCACTACATTGTGGGGTTAAGGACTTCAATATGTGACTCTAGTGGGGGACACAAACATTCAGTCCATAACAATAACCTAAGTGCTGATCTCTACACAAATTTTCAGTCAGAAAAATTAAAATTGTAGCTAATCACTATAAACTATAATATTAAAGAGTTCAAAAGTTTGTAAGTCCAACTACGATAGGACCCAGTAGTTATGAAAAGTGGTTTTCTAGTGCCATAGGAAGAGTAATAATTCAGTTGGACAGACCAAAAAAGTAATTTATGACTTTCTCCAAACTAACAGTGTGGAACTGGAAAATTCAAAAAGGCAGGACATAAAATATTGTATAACCCTATGGTCTTCTAGAAAGAAAAGAAAAAAATAAGTGTGAAATTAGAGAAACTGGCATGAAGGCCAATGTCTTCTAGATTTTCCCTCTATCTGCATGCAGTAAGCATACTTAATGTTTGTCATATTTGTTATATGATATTATTAAAATATATTTAATTTTCTAACAAAACATTTTGACTTGTTTGTTGAGCTTTTCAGATACACTTAGGCATATTGTGTGCAGGTATATGTTATGTTAATGCCTTTGAAACGAGTTACCTATAGGGATTGTCTGGCACATAGTAGGTGCTGAATAGGCATTTGTTTCTCAAGGATTTCTTAATGATTTAATAATTTATGGTACAGGAGTTAATAAATATATTATATTTAATTAGATACAAAAAATGATATGTGACATAATCCAGTTCATATTCACAGAAATTGACCCTAGAACCTCTTGTTTTAGTCTTCCCTTTCCTGGGCCCTGGTGAGGGTGTGGGATGTAGCACAGTGCTGGTGGAGGCAAGGGTTTTCCACTGCTTGGATCTATGAAAAAAGTCAGGGAAAGGAACCTTAGAGGTAGGTATATTAGATTCCTGGAGCTGCCATAACAAAATACCTCAAACTGGGTAGCTTAGAAAAAGGGGAATTCATTGTTTCACAGTTCTGGAGACCAGAAGTCCAAAATCAAGTTGTTCGCAGGACCACACTCTGAAAGGCACTAGGAAAGGATCTATTCCAAGGCTCACTTATAGCTTCTGGTAGTGACAGGAGTTCCTTAGTGTGTAGACTCTCTTCTCCCTATGTCTCTTCACATCATCTCTTTGTGTGTGTCTCTTTTACATGACTTTAAAAAACATAAGGATACAAGTCATATTAGTCTAGGGGTCCACCTTACCCCAGTATGATGTCTTCTTAACTTTAATTACATTGGTAATGACCCAATTTCCAAATAAAATCACATTCTGAGGTACTGGGGGTTAGGATTTCAACATATGAATTTTTTTGAATTTTTAAAAAATGTATACATATATATATTATTCAAATATAATTAACATCCAGTGTTATATTAGTTTGAGGTATATATAATGATTCAACATATAAATTTTTAAGGGACATAATTCAACCCATAACAGTGTTATAGTAAGCGGGTTAAAAATTACAGTCAACAATTTATAGCTGGAAGCATCTTTATCAAACATAGAACACAGTTCTCTTATTTTTCCTATAAGAAAACAATGGCAATGTGATGAAGAAACTTGCCTGGGGCGCCTGGGTGGCTCAGTTGGTTAAGCGACTGCCTTCGGCTCAGGTCATGATCCTGGAGTCCCTGGATCGAGTCCCGCATCGGGCTCCCTGCTCGGCAGGGAGTCTGCTTCTCCCTCTGACCCTCCTCCCTCTCATGCTCTCTGTCTCTCATTCTCGCTCTCTCAAATAAATAAATAAAATCTTAAAAAAAAAAAAAAAAAAGAAACTTGCCTGAAGTCGTTTTGTTTATCTCAGAATTAGGCCAAAATTAAGATATCCCTAATATATGGTCTTTCCTATTACAGCACACTAGGATTGTTGGTGTGCATGTGTAAGTCCTATATAGATCTCATTAGGGAATCCTAAAAGGGTTATTGTTTGGCTGAAAGTAAGAAACTCAATACTACCAACCATGACAGGGCATGAAACAGAAGGAGCTGAAAGAAATAAAACTCATAAATTTCTTCCTGTACTATATCTTACATCCCTCATAATGTGGAGCATGATCAGGAAGAAACATTAATAACGGACAGAAGAATAATGCATGTTGTTAGATAGCCAAAGAAATTGTTCTTCACACTGTACCAACGTATAGTCTCCTGTCTTCTACTCAGAGGCCAGGACCCTCAGGACTTAGCCTCTAACAGTAACGGAAACCTAGCTTTTGGATCCATTTATGCCCTTCAAGAACATCTGCTATGAATGCATAATACTTATTTTTCTACTTATCCCTAAGCTGCTTTATTTTTCTAATGAAAAGACCAAACTTTCCTTAATGTTAATATGACCATTACCATTGTATTTGTTAAGTTATAAAGAAATACCTTAAACCTCATTTTTTTTTTTTGTTTAAGGCAGACGGCAGTGAAAAAGGATGTAACCTTTTAAAGAAGGTTTTTAGATAAGTAAATTGTCCATTTGACATAGAAAACACCTTTTTCTTTATCCTCTCATTATTATTATTATCTTATTATTACTATTATTATTATATCTATCAGGATAGCCTTAGATAATCTAGCTTTCAGGCCAGGTATGATGCCTGATTAATAGAGACATGGAAATACTTCACTTGTGAAATGGACACATGTATCAGATTTATTCACATTTATCCTTTCTCTCTTGTTCAATGTGTGTTATATTTCTACCTTTTTTTTTAATGAACAGTGCTGTAATGAACATTCCGTAATGCTACTTTTTGAACATTTGCCAAAATACATGTATGAGTGGAAGCTTTGGTCACAGGGTATTGAAATGCTCAGCTTTTTAAGAAAAAGCCAAATTATTTTCCAAAGACTGAATCAATTTATATTGTTACCAGTAACTCCACATGTTTTCTGACTCTTGATACGTTCAGATTTCCTAATTTCTGCCTATCAAAACTGGTATAAATGATGTCTCACTGCTGTCTGGATTTGCATTTCTTTATTTACTAGTGAAATTGAACATCTCTTTATGTATTTGTTAACCTTTTGTGTGTCCTCTTAGGATACATGCCTTCTGTCTTTTTTATAATTGTTTTTATAAAATTCAAAAATAGATAAAACTAAATTCACATTGGATATAAATAAATAATCAAGTTATTTAAGTAAATAATATATACACAGTTCAGGATGTTTATTACCTCTGGGGAAATTTCATGGGGAAGACAGAGGAATTGAACACTGGAGGGGTACATTTGTAGATACACTTTAGAATTAGTTACTAGTCTAGTAATTGTGTTGGATTGTGGGTTCATGAGTGTTCACTATATTATTATACATATATAATAATATATATAAAATTTATATTTTGTATATATTTATTTATACATATAAATGAATAATTTAAATAAATGAGTGCAATAAATAAAAAGGGCCATGAAAAACCAAAGATAATAATATGTCATGAAACAGGACTGTGATTAATCCAATTCTATATACCTAGGTTCAATGGGGAAAATTATTTAGCTACTAAGATGTGTATAACACTTATCTAAAACATGGGTTGAGGGAAATAATTTAAATGTGCAACAACAGAAAATTATTTAAATAAATTGGTATATATCAGTTAGATCCCAGAAGGAAACAGATGACTCTCTCAAATGGGTTATTTGAGGAGATTTCAATAAACCATTTAAAGAGATGTGGGTATGGGTAAAAGAAAATAACAAGAATAGTCCCCTTGTGATTAGCAATAGTGAGGAGGTTGGAATCTTATATTATTTAACATGAAAATCATAGCTTCTTTATTCCCTGGTTTCCAAAATCATTTCTGCAGGATCTGATGAGTCTATGGAGGCCCTGTCTATAAAGGTTCTTTGCAGTTTTTCATTGACCATTATTACTGAACATGGAGTAAGAAGAGATACTTTACAGAATTTCCTGGTTCCAGATATAGATCTCTCTTCCCCCACTGTGTGGCAGAAGCCCCATTTCCCCTTGGTTATCTCCTTCTCTGCTCATGGTCAGCAGCCTGAGGACTCTAGCAGGGCCGGGAAGCAGCGTCGGTTTCCAATTTGTCGAAACAATGACTGTGTTCCCTGGTAAGTGTGTTTCACTGAGACCAAAGTCACATGGAGAGAAAATAAAATTTCCTTCAGTGAATTATTTGGTAGATAATGAGAGCAATCATTCTTTTCACAACATTGTTCTTACTTAAGCATTAGAGACTGGCCAGGGTTGAGCATTAAGCTAGGCCTCCAGTTCTGTTTTGGTCCCAGGCTAGATCCTCAGTTATATCATCTCTGACACTATAGGAGATGAGTGAATTTTTTAAAGCTTCCATAGATGGCCTATGGCCCTAGCGGCCTGATGGCAGCGCATCTCTTCTGCTCTCGGAAGCTAAGCAGGGTCGGATCCGGTCAGGACTTGGATGGGAGACCGTTCCTGGCTGCCGTGGGCTCTTGTTCTGAGGCTACTTTCTTGGGCGCCTGGGTGGCTCAGTCGTTAAGCGTCTGCCTTCGGCTCAGGTCATGATCCTGGAGTCCCAGGATCGAGTCCCGCATCAGGCTCCCTGCTTGGCGGGAAGCCTGCTTCTCCCTCTCCCACTCCCCCTGCTTGTGTTCCCTCTCTCGCTGTGTCTCTGTCAAATAAATAAATAAAATCTTTAAAAAAAAAAAAAAAAAACTTCCATAGATGATTTCTGCTTTTCCACCTTGTTTTCAGTTGGGCATTGAAGGATTTCAGTCCCTTCCTTCCTCCCTCCCTCCCTCCCTCCTTCCCTTCCTTCCTTCCCCCATCCCTTTCTTTCTTTTCTCTCTTTAATTTATATAATATCTAGGCTACCAGATGACCCTACAAAGTTTATAATTCTATTATTACCATAGCAACTAAGTGCCACAGCCACTTGATCTCCCAACATCTTGCTTTGCACCTGCAATTTATCCTATGCTGCTAGCAGTTATGGCTGGTAATTACGATGCCATTTAATGCCAGAGATTACTAATATTCCTACCCTCCCACCCTGGCCCCGGATCTGAAGGTAGGTATTTTCAGAGGTTTGCCTTCTGTTTTCTGGGGTGACTCCTGGTACCACTTATTATATCAGTCAGGATACCAGTAAGAAACAAATAGCACAAACAGGATTTTTAGAGCAGATATTAATAAAGGAACAATTTAACTGGTGTGGGCAGGTTAAGGTAAATAAAAAAGGAATGAAAAACCACCCTCAGGTTAGCAAAAACGTGGAGAAACCATTATCACTTCCAGGTTGAATGGATAAAGTGAGGAAGCAGTTACTTGAACCCAGAGAGAGTGACTGTAGCACAGAGAGAAGGCAAAGTAACAGGATATCTGGCTTTTGGTTAAGGGTTCGGTCAGCACTGAGACCTGGTAGAGACGGAGCCAAGGATTGGCTCTTATTCTTCCTCTGCCCTCTGGTCTCCTGCTGCAGTCTCCCTTTGGCTGAACTCAACTGGAAGCCAAAGGCAAGAGCTCAACTGATACAGCCCATATGGGTCGTAATTCCAAGGAACACAGAAGGATAGAGAATGAGTAAATACCCCTTGAAGGGGCAACTGAAAAATATCCATCACACAACTAAAAGAAGCAATAGTATTCAAGCACTAGGAATGATGCTGGATGAGAGAAATATATTCTTAGATATGGAACAATATATATGTCATATTCATAAGTTATAAAACATGCAACAAAATAGCATTTTATAATTAAAGTGAACATAGATGAATAGGTTAGAGACAAACTAGAGAACAAACAGTAATATTAGAAAGGAAGGAGCTGGAGAAAATATCTCCAAATGAGAAAAAAAGAGAAAGCAAAACTGTAAGACTATGTCTATATCGGATGCATTGAGTAGTGATTTTCACTCTGTTGAAATGAATTAGAGAAAAGTGCCTTAAAAAAATACGAACAGGAAAATAAATACTTTTCTAGCTGTCAAGTCCATCTCTTGAGATCCTACATTGTTCACTCACAGCATTACAGAGAGCGAGAGAGAGAGAAAGAGAGAGAGAGAGAAATACCATTACTTTCAGGAAAGGGAAAGAGGATTGTCAAGAATTCTAAAAAAAGCTGATTCACTCTTCAGAACAGAGATGGGGCATGTGGAGAAGGAACTCCACCATGGATTAACAATAGAGGTTCCCAAAGAATTGGGGAGAATTTGGGAAGTCTTCAAATTTTGTATGTCATCTTAACAGGCCTCTTGAACTACACGACCTGCTGAGGATTATGTACTATATCCAGGTAACCAGGTTTGTAGTTTGTGTTAGCGTCTGCCTTTTCATAAAAATGTAAAGAAAAACTAAACTCCATGTAAGAAAAGAAAGCGTAAATAAAAAGCTTAGTGTTTATCTTTGCGAGCAGGATAAAAAGGCGTACTTGAAGACTACATTTCACTACACATGCTGACTTAGAGATTTCAGAACAATAAAGGATCAAGAGGGTGGTGGCAGCTCTAGAAGAAAGGCAAAGAGAGGGAGACAGAGACTGTAGTCTATGACAATGGTGCAAGGGGAGAATAATGGAAGATTGAGCACAAACATCTTTTTTTGTTCACCTTTCCTCTAACACATTTTTTCTTTTCAATGTTTTCTGGAGGTCACTTAAATCTTTCTCCAGGATCTGTTTTATTCCTTGAAGCCCTTTAGCGAAAATTTTTTTCTTTTCTGTTTTGAAGCTTGATAATTCTTAGATTAAGAAGCTGCTTTCATTCCACAACATGAATTTCATATTTTTAAACTAAGTTTGTAAAGTACATGCTCTTATTTATTTTCCTAGCACTGTTTGCATCTCCATTCTTTCACTGATTTTCAGAAGAGAGAGTCATTTCATTATTTTTCTTCCTTTTGGCATTAAGCCTTAAGAACTGTTTTTGCATTAATCTAAAAGGGAAGCGTCACACTTCATTTACTAACTACACATTAAAAAGAGGTTTTCATTTTCTACCGCTGAATACAGACCAACACAAATCCTCCATTAGGAGTGAGAATCTTTTCCTTAATACCCAGGAACATCTATAAAGCTTCCTATAAATGTTCTAATATTAAAAACAGAGGGATTTCATTTTGAAAGTAAAAAAAGTTTTTTTCTTTCTTCCTGTTTATTTTCAAAATCAGGCAGATTTATCTCCTTGTTTATTATAATCACTATGCTTATCGAGTTTCAAACATAAGTGCCAAAAAAAAATGTTTCTGTGTTTCATTTTCTTTCTCTCTCTCTCTCTCCACACACACACACACACACACACACACACACACACACACACACGCCTCATGGCTAAATGAGCACAGTGCAGAGACAAACTAAAAGGTAATATCTTTACAGGATATTAAGCAGGAAAGAAGGGCAAGACTCCCTTATGCTCTCAGTAATACCCTATTTATAGTCTTTTTTCTTGGCTAAAAAGAAAAGTCAGACACACAGCATGAAGATTTCACTTTCTGATCTCTTGCCAATTTTTCCTTCCCACAATTCCTCTGGCAGTAAGAATAAGGACAATGTCCCCTCTTAGTCAAAACTATTTGATTTATGAAAAATTTGAGTCTTGCTCTTGTCATGTGTATTAGTGACCCACTGCTACATAATACTACTATCACCATAAACTCAGCAGCTTGAAACAACACATATTTATTACCTCACAATTTCTGTGGGTCAGGAGTTCAGGCATAGATTATTTGGGTCCTCTGAAAGGCTGCAGTCAAGATGTCAACTGAGGCTTTGGTCTCATCTGAGGGTTGACTGGCTCACTCAGGTTACTGGCATAATTCAACTGATTATAGTTGTAAAACTGAGTGCTTTAGTTTCTTGCTGGCTGTTGGATAAAGGCTGCCTTCAGCTCCTAGAGACGACCCACAGTTTCCTTCCATGTGAAGTTTACCAACATTGCCACTTCCTTCCTCAGAGCCAGTAAAGGAGAGAGAATCCAGCAAGTTGGAAGCTACAATCCTATGTAATGTAATTACATATTCACTTATACATAATCGCATACATCCCATCACTTTCACATAATCTGTTTTCTAGAAGCAAGTCACAGATCATGCTGACACTCAAGGAGAGGAGATCACACAAGGGCAGAGCAGCAGAAGGTGAGGATCATACATGCACATTTAGTAAAATACTAGAATATTTTAAGGAAGGCAGAATTACTGTATTTTGTGATTTTAATTAAAATAATATTGCTAGAAGTCCAAGTACTTATTTACTATGTACATGTTACCAAAATTAGCCCATTCTTTCTTGACTAAATTAGAGAACAGGGCTCCAGATTTGAAAATTAAAGATTTCTATTTTATAAACAAAATGCTTTTTTCCTTGCCCTTAGCATAATTTCTCGTCAGAATTTATTCTTCCAGATTTTTTTTTTTTCACAATTTCACGAAAAATTTTTGGTACTACAAATCTCAGTTCAATTGCGTCTAATTAAGGCTGTGTGAATAGTTCAAGTCAATGGAATGTTGACAGAAGCAATATGTGCCACTCACGGGCCTTGGGGAAAAAAAATAATTTTCCACATATTCAATCTGCTTTCTTTTCTTTCCTTTTTTTTTTTTTTTTTAAGATTTTATTTATTTATTTGACAGAGCGAGAGTGAGAGAGCATAAGCAGGGGGAACAGCAGAGGGAGAGGGAGAAGCAGGCTCCCCACTGAGCAGGGATTTGAGATCATGACCTGAGCCGAAGGCAGACGCTTAAGGACTGAGCCACCCAGGTGCCCCTGCTTTCTTTTCTTCTATAAATCATAGCATCAAAAGATTAACAGAATGTGGCTCCTGAATAACTGCACTGAGTAAAACACTCTTATCCACCCATGCCAAATATACATCATACGGCACTGTGGAATCAATAGACCTTCACTGTGTAGAGGTCACTAAGATTTGGGTATTGTTTTTTAAAATAGCTAGCTTACCCTCACTGACACATAAATAAAAAATCTTATTCTTAAAGATGTGAGGAGAAGAGAATCTAACAGTATTTCAAATGATAAGGAGTTTTAATTAATGTCATGGATAAATTATTTTGTTTTCTAGGTTGGGGAATTATTACAGACACTGCAATATTTTAAAATATTGATTCATCTATGTTTCTCCACCCACACACCCCTACTTGGCTAAAGATGACACAGAAAAAAACAAAAACTTTTTAAAAATGGTGAAGAAGAAAAATATTTTCACCACCTTCTAGGTTTCAGAAATAAGATGCAGAAATATTTTTTCATGTTTACAAAGGGTGACCGGAGATGAATAAATATACCCAGTCAAATGCACTATGTTGCTCAGACAAATGTTTCGAGGCCTTTTTCTATGGGGGTCCTAAATAGATAATAAAATTGAAAGTAGAACCTTTTTCTGTGTTTCTCATTTATATGCCCTATCAATGAGATCAGACTACCATTAATTATCTGGAAGATACTGTTCCCATTATGTCCACAGGAACTTACTCAAAAACATGACAGATTTCCATGTCAGTTCATTATTTTTCTGTGATAGACTACATTTCCTCTTAATTTTATCATTTTAGTTCTGGCTCTTTCACCTCCCCAAGCTTCTTTTCCCCTTTGAACAGAAAGAAGATTTGGAAGAAATCTTCCTTTTTTTAAAGGAACTAGCAAAGCTTACCTAGGATATACCCTCAGATATTCCTCATCCTAAGTAAATATAATATAGTGTAGACATGACTTCCATGAATTATATGAAGTATGAATTCATTATTTATTACTTAATTTTATTTTTTGCTATGGAATTTTCATCCCATAAAGTTTAAATCTGGGGCCAAAAAGACAACACTTCAAAACTATTTGAAGTGATGCCAACTTTCTTTTTCTTTTTCTTTTTTTAACTATCTAGTTTGTTTATTTAAATCATTGGAGGCATGAGTATTCCAAAGCCATTGGGCATTTTTGTTTTCTAATTAAAGTATAGTTGACATGTGATGGTAACTTTCTTAGAAAATAATGTATACTTGAGAACGTTATCTTTATTGTCCTTTCTATTGATGATGTAAAGGGCATTGTTACTCTCATCCTTATGCGGAAAGTGGAGGGCAAGTCCCCAGAGAATTAAGAGGTTCCCTTAACGGGACCACTTATTTCAAGGGTAACTGGCATATCACTCACTTTAACCTCAGCATGATGGCCTCAATGTTATATGGAACCAGAGTGAAGTAGAATGGGAAATAGCCAGAAAAATTAAACACTTGATGTGTCCTGTGGAATTTTTCACCCATATGGACTTGCTTCCCACCTGGATAATTCTGAAAGCAGAGGCCTTGATAAAGCATCCTGCAATGGCACAGCAGTGGAAAGGGAATAGGATAACTTTGGTATAGCAAATATACATGAGTTTTACTTCTATAAAATAAATTAAAATGAAATAATAATAAATTTTATTGTGTTATTATTATAGTTATCAGCTAAGTTATAAGAACTGGGTGGAGAATGGAAGAACATGGATAATTTTTAGTGAGAACTTGGAGTTTATTATAGTAATTTGTGTACTTTGTATACATTTGAACTTGCCAAAATAAAAACAGTTTTTAGAGAAGAGTCACTCATCAGCTGTATGAAAAACTGAGTTTAAGGAGTTAAGCACAGCTATAGGAAGTCTGACTGGTGATAGAAGTTAGATACTAGATGATAGTGAGTTGACTTGTGGGAATAATGGTAGACGTAGTGAGAAATGAATGGATTTGTGGTGTATTTAGAAATTAGAGCCAACAGTGTTTGATGAAGTCTACGGAATGTGACAAAGAGAGCAGTTATAGCTCTACATCTAAATTTTCTCTCAATTTCTGCTACTTAAAACTGAACTGATTAGTCTAGCAATATTTTCTCTTGGACTGTGGTATTTCCCAAGGCTCATTGTTTGAGGAATTAGAATTTAAAAATAGACATGTAAGCCTAGTTTAACAACTGAAAATGTTTCATAAAATTGAAATTGCCCAATTTAAAAGTTCAGATGTGATCTTTCTAAATACAAACCGACTCTATTGTTCTTAGCATTATTCACTATGACTCTCAAATCATTGCCAATTATCATCATTAAATATTACATACCAATTTGCTAACTGTTTATAATCATTCATAAACATTTCAGAGACTAATACATAGTTTTTATTTGGGTATTTCAGGATAATAGAACTTCAGTTTAGATAATTCTTATCAGCTCATTGAGAGAAGTCACATTGTGACCTTAACAACATGGAGCAGTTGAGTAAAGATGAGTGAGAAATCTGAGAATCTGCTGTGGGTATTGTACCTGGGATGAGGAAGCATAAATTTAAAGTATAATATCTAAAGGGGTGTATGAACTCCAGTTCCATCTTGAGAGCTTCAAGCCTACTGGTAGGGGTTCAGCAGAAGTAGAAATGTTAAGAAATTCTTGGATTAAATTAGAGTAGCAGCATAATGACTTTTTGCAATCAGAATACTGGAAATGAGATCACAATCAGAAACTGGGATTATTGTAGATTGTATCAGGCTTTCTTTGGGGGAAAAAAAAACCTGGGCTGTATCAAATTTATTTATTTATTTATTATTTATTTTTAGCTTCAGGAGTAGAATTTAGTGATTCATCACTTACATATAACATTACATAAACTTTAAAAGTAGGGCTCCAATTTATATCTTAGGTTCTTGATTTGATAGTGAGCAAACAAAGTTTGAGTACAAAGACAACTCTTCAATGAGGCTTTCATTGATTTCACAATCAAAATTAGCCCCATACCGCACTGTTTCTCTACTATCACTGTTATTTCATTTTATTGATAGTTTGTATTACAATTCACAATGATCTCATCTATTTTACTTCCTTATTACCTGTCTCTTTGCCTTAGAATATAAGCCTCACAAATGGAAAGACCTTGCCCACCTTGTTTATCCTTATATCACAATCACCTAGAATTATTTCTGGTGCAATGCAGGTATCCTATAAATAATTACTGAAGTAGTGAGGAGGCAGAGCAAGATGGTGGAGGAGTAGGAGACCTGGATTTCATCTCCTCTCAGGAATTCAGCTGGATAGGGATCACACCATTCTGAACACCTACAAACTCAACAGGAGATCGAAGAAAAGAAGAGCAACAACTCTCTCATCAGAAAAGCGAGCACTTTCTGGAAGGTAGGACGTGCAGAGAAGTGAACCTGAGCCGATATTCGGGAGGATAGACGGCGGGGGAGGGGCCTCCATCGGCCGCTTCTGGCAAGTGATAGAACCACGGAGCACAAAATCGGAACTTTTAAAAGTCTGCTCCGCTGAGGGACGTCACTCTGGTGGCTAAGCGGGGGGTGGAACCCTCCGGGACAGTGTGGTCTCAGGACCCTCGGGGTCACAGAAAGACCGGGGGTGCCTGAGTGTGGCAGAGCTCCCAGGTATCGGAGCAGGGAAGCCGGCTGCAGAGGCGGAGCCCAGGCGCGGGCTCTCAGCTCGGGGTCGCCATAAACCGGGATCCGCGGCCCAGTCGGGCCACTGCTCCTCCAGCAGGGACCCAACAAGCGGCAGATCCGGGGAGACTCACCTTCCTCCCCCGGGAGGAGCCACGCGGGAGTGCACCGCAGGGATCTGCTGGGTTTGGAGACTCCACACGGGGTCGGGTGCCAGAGATAGAAACGTGCGGTCACAGGCCAGGTGAGCACGGGGTGCGGCCGGAGACCGGGGAGACGGGAGTGACTGACGGCTTTTCTCTGGGGGCTCACTGAGAAGCGGGGCCCCGAGTTCTCGGCTCCTCCGGAGCGGAGATTGGGAGGCCGCCATTTTCACTCTCCGCCTCCAAAGCTATACGGAAAGCTCGCAGGGAACAAAAGCCCCGGAGAGCAAACCGGAGCAGATGACTTAGCCGGGAGGGGGCAAGGGCGGGGCAATTCCGCCTCCGGCAGAGACATTTGGAAACCACGGCAACAGGCCCCTCCCCAGAAGATCAGCGAGAACAGCCAGCCAAGGCCAAGTTTACCGATCAATGAGAATGGCAGAACTCCAGCGCTAGGGGAATACTACACATAGAATTCATGGCTTTTTTACCATGATTCTTTAGTCTTTCAAAGTTAATTTATTTTTTACCGTCTTTTTTTCTTTTTCTTTTTTTTTTTTTGCATTTTTCTTTTTCCCTTTTTCAACCAACATCTTATCAATCCCTTTAAAAAAAAAACATTTTTATTTTTCATTTTTAGAGTCATATTCTATCCCTTCCTAGTAGTTGCCCATATTTTTGGCTTATATATATAAGTTCTCTCTTTAAAATTTTGAGATACTTTCTTCTAACAGATTAAAATATACCCTAAATCTCTAGTATATGGTGTTTTCTATTCCCCTGCCTGATCACATTCTCTCCCTTTTTTTTTCTTTTTTCTTTCTTTAAATCCTCTTCTTTCTTTTTTCAAACAACTTCTTATCAATTCCTTTTATAAAATTTTTTATAATTTCCATCTTTACAGTCATATTCCATCCCTTCATCATATCAACCCTTATTTTTGTACATATATAAGTTTTTGTTTCCTTAAAATTTTGGGAGGCACTTTTTCTAAAAGACCAAAATACACCCCAAATCTAGTGTGTGGCACTGATCTATATACCAGCCTGATCATATTTGATCACATTCTGGGTTTTTTTTGTTGTTGTTGTCTTGTTTTGTTTGTTTTTGTTTTTATCTTTATCTTTTTCTTTTTTTTCTTTTTCCTTTTTCTCTCGTTCCCTTTCTTTTCCCACTGCTTCCAGGTCTTTTCTGATTTGTTTAGAGTATATTTTCTGGGGACGTGGTTACTCTGCTAGCATTTTGTTCTCTCATTAATCTATTCTCCTCTGCACAAAATGACAAGACGGAAAAAATCACCTCAACAAAAAGAACAAGAGGTAGTACCGACTGCCAGGGACCTACTCAATACGGACATTAGTACGATGTCAGATCTAGAGTTCAGAATCATCACTTTAAAGATACTAGCTGGGCTTGAAAAAAATATGGAAGTTATTAGAGAAACCCTTTCTGGAGAAGTAAAAGAACTAAAATCCAACCAAGTAGAAATCAAAAAGGCTATTAATGAGGTGCAATCAAAAATGGGGGCGCTAAGTGCTAGGATAAATGAGGCAGAAGAGAGAATCAGTAATATAGAAGATGAAATGATGGAAAATAAAGAAGCTGAGAAAAAGAGAGATAAACAACTACTGGATCACGAGGGCAGAATTCGAGAGATAAGCGATACCATAAGATGAAATAACATTAGAATAATTGAGATCCCAGAAGAAGAAGAAAGAGAGAGAGGGGCAGAAGGTATAATGGAGCAAATTATAGCAGACAACTTCCCTAATTTGGGGAAGGAAACAGGCATGAAAATCCAGGAAGCATAGAGAACCCCTCTCAAAATCAATAAAAATAGGTCAACACCCCGACATCTAATAGTAAAACTTACGAGTCTCATAGACAAAGAGAAAATCCTGAAAGCAGCTCCGAAGAAGAGATATGTAACATACAAGGGTAGAAACATTAGATTGGTAACAGACCTATCCACAGAGACCTGGCACGCCAGTAAGGACTGGCAGGATATATTCAGAGCACTAAATGAGAAAAATATGCAGCCAAGAATACACTATCCAGCTAGGCTGTCGTTGAAAATTGAAGGAGAGATAAAAAGCTTCTAGGACAAACAAAAACTAAAGGAATTTGCAAACACAAAACCAGCCCTACAGGAAATCTTGAAAGGGGTCCTCTAAGCAAAGAGAGACCCTAAAAGCAACATAGACCAGAAAGGAACACAGACAATATATGGTAACAGTCACCTTACAGGCAATACAATGGCACTAAATTCCTATCTTTCAATAGTTACCCTGAATGTGAATGGGCTCAATGCCCCAATCAAAAGACACAGGCTATCAAATTGGATTAAAAAAAAAGACCCATCGATATGCTGTCTGCAAGAGACTCATTTTAGACCCAAAGACACCCCAGATTGAAAGTGAGGGGGTGGAAAACCATTTACCATGCTAATGGACACCAAAAGAAAGCTGGGGTGGCAATCCTTATATCAGACAAATTAGGTTTTAAACCAAAGACTGTAATAAGAGATGAGGAAGGACACTATATCCTACTTAAAGGGTCTATCTAGCAAGGAGATCTAACAATTGTAAATATCTATGCCCCTAACATGGGAGCTACCAATTATATAAGGCAATTAATAACAAAAGCAAAGAAACACATCGACAACAATACAATAATAGTGGGGGACTTTAACAACCCCTCACTGAAATGGACAGATCGTCTAAGCAAAAGATCAACAAGGAAATAAAGACTTTAAATGACACACTGGACCAAATGGACTTCACAGACCTATTCAGAACATTCCACCCCAAAGCAACGGAATACACATTCTTTTCTAGTGCCCATGGAACATTCTCCAGAATAGATCACATCCTAGGTCATAAATCAGGTCTCAACCAGTACCAAAAGATTGGGTCATTCCCTGCCTATTTTCAGACCACAATGCTTTGAAACTAGAACTCAATCACAAGAGGAAAGTCGGAAAGAACTCAAATACATGGAGGCTAAAGAGCATCCTACTGAAGAATGAATGGGTCAACCAGGAAACTAAAGAAGAATTAAAAAAATACATGGAAACCAATGAAAATGAAAACACAACTATTCAAAATCTTTGGGATGCAGCAAAGGCAGTCCTAAGAGGAAAGTATATAGCAATACAAGCCTTTCTCAAGAAACAAGAAAGGTCTCAAGTACACAACTTAACCCTACACCTAAAGGAGCTGGAGAAAGAACAGCAAATAAAGCCTAAACCCAGCAGGAGAAGAGAAATCATAAAGATCAGAGCAGAAATCAATGAAATAGAAACCAAAAGAACAGTAGAACAGATCAACGAAACTAGGAGCTGGTTCTTTGAAAGAATTAACAAGATTGATAAACCCCTGGCCAGACTTATCAAAAAGGAAAGAGAAATGACCCAAATCCACAAAATGATGAATGAAAGAGGAGAGATCACAACCAACACCAAAGAAATACAAACAATTATAAGAACATATTATGAGTAACTCTATGCCAGCAAATTAGATAACCTGGAAGAAATGGATGCATTCCTAGAGATGTATCAACTACCAAAACTGAACCAGGATGAAATAGAAAACCTGAACAGACCTATAACCACTAAGGAAATTGAAGCAGTCATCAAAAATCTCCCAAAAAACAAAAGCCCAGGGCCAGATGGCTTCCCAGGGGAATTCTACCAAAAATTTAAAGCAGAATTAATACCTATTCTTCTGAAACTGTTGCAAAAAATAGAAACGGAAGGAAAACTTCCAAACTCATTTTATGAGGCCAGCATTACCTTGATCCCCAAACCAGACAAAGACCCCATCCAAAAGGAGAATTACAGACCAATATCCCTGATGAACATGGATGCAAAAATTCTCACCAAAATACTAGCCAATAGGATCCAACAGTACATTAAAAGGATTATTCACCATGACCAAGTGGGATTCATCCCTGGGCTGCAAGGTTGGTTCAACATCCGCAAAGCAATCAATGTGATACAATACATTAACAAAAGAAAGAACAAGAATCATATGATCCTCTCAATAGATGCAGAAAAAGCTTTTGACAAAGTACAGCATCCTTTCTTGATCAAAACTCTTCAGAGTATAGGGATTGAGAGTACATACCTCAATATCATAAAAGCCATCCATGAAAAACCTACAGCGAATATCATTCTCAATGGGGAAAAACTGAGAGCTTTCCCCCTAAGCTCAGGAATGCGGCAGGGATGTTCCTTATCACCACTGCTATTCAACATAGTATTGGAAGTCCTAGCCACAGCAATCAGACAACAAAAAGAAATCAAAGGCATCCAAATTGGCAAAGAAGAAGTCAAACTCTCACTCTCTGCAGATGATATGATACTTTATGTGGAAAACCCAAAAGACTCCACCCCAAAACTGCTAGAACTCATACAGGAATTCAGTAAAGTGGCAGGATATAAAATCAATGCACAGAAGTCAGTGGCATTCCTATACACCAACAACAAGACAGAAGAAAGAGAAATTAAGGAGTC